>NC_080684.1:88343002-88672077 GCF_030445035.2 Dasypus novemcinctus
ATTACATTTATCTTTTAAAAATTAAAAATTGGAGGCAATTTTAAAATTGGGTCAAGCAGTTGAGTGCCCACCTCCCACACAGGAGGTCCCGGGTTTGGTTCTGAGTGCCTCCTAAAAACAAATAAACAAACAACAAGCAAAAACAAACAAAAAAACCAACTCAGGAAAGCCGATATGGCTCAGTGGTTGAGTGCCAGCTTCCCACATATGAGGTCCTGGGTTCAATGCCCAGCCCCGGCACCTCAAAAAATAAAATAAAATAAAATAAGTAAAACTTAAAAGAATTTTACTTATATTTTAATTATATTTACTTATATTTTATTACATACACATACACTTATATTTTACTTATGTTTACTTACATTTAATTACATACACATTCACACACATCCAGTGTATATCCACTGAAAATTTCTGGAACAATGTTTAAGGAAGCTCTATCAATGGTAACCTCCAGAGAATAGGAACAGTGAGGTTTGGGGAGCCTGGAATTTTTACCTTTGATTTTAAACTTTCCCAAACCAATTTATTTTTTTTAAAAAATATTTGTTCTATAATTTAAAACCAAAAAGGGGCATTGTAGAAACATAATTTCTAAGATTCCTTCCAGCTCTAAAACTCTGTAAATCCCTAATGTAAATTATTATCAGCACAGCTAATTTTATTATTCAAAATATTCCATTTATTTACTATAATTTTAAATTTAACAAATCTCTTATTTGAAATGCAGTGCCCCATTTGCTCTGCTGGTTTCCAAAGTTCATAGGGAACAACTGGATAGATACTTTTTAATCGACCCGTCTTTCTAAAGCAGACTCTAAGAAGCTGTTTACTTTAAATTAACAGAAAAATAAGGTTAGGAATTAATTTAATTAATCATGGGTTTAACCTTTCTGACTGCATGTAAGAAGGTTAGAGAACCCAGATATTTTATTAGCAGACTTTATTAGCCAATATAACCCTTTTTAATAATCCAAAGAAATTCTCAATCAGGGTAATATGATAAGGACTGGGGAGAGTTTGAGAAAAGATCACAAAAAATCCAAAACTAAAGTTAAAACTAGTCAAAGTGTGGTACAAAGAGGATGCAAAGTAAACTATAGTTACAATTACATCTAATACTTAGAAACACATTTATTGTTCCATAGCAAAAAATAGTACCAGTTCCATAGTTGGGAAACATAACATCATACTAACTGCTTGATGAAAAAATACCAAAAGTTAATATGAGAAAGTGATTATCATTTAATTTCTTAGCTGAAATTTTGCTTTTATCAAACATTAAAATGGAACCAAGGACTTCTATATCTACTATGTAGATCTTTATCTACATTCTACTAAAATTGACAATATGAAGCAGACCAACTAGAGAAGCTGGAAAAGCTCTCTGACAATCTGTCTGAAGGCATAAGACAGCTACTAAGGAAACCAGTATTTGAGGAGCCAAGATCCCAGAGAGAACGGGAACTTAAGAGAAGTAAACCTTACATTTACTGTTGCTTTTCCCTTCAAAGTATTTGCTGGATCTTAGAAGGAAAGAAGGCACAAGACTGCTAAGCTAAGCAAAGTTTGGAAGACTCATAGAGAAACAGAAAGTGGAGAATGGAGCCACCAAGGAGGAAAATCCCTGTTAAGCATCTTAGGCTTTCAGTAGTATTCTCTAAATGCTCAATTTTGGCTAAGAAGGTCTTCCCCATTCCTAGCTGGTACTCACAGGCTTTCTCATTTTCTTCCAAGCTGGAGTTTAATTTTTATATGTTGTAAGAGAAGAGTCCAACTTCATTTTCCTTGAGATGGATCACCAATCAAGGTCAGCATCATTTAAAAAATACATAAACTATCCTTTTCCCTTTGAATTGAAATATCACTTTCGTGATGTATTAAACAATCTATTTCTGGGTTCTCTTTTTTGTTGCACTGATCTACTAGTCTCTATTCAAACATGTAATGGATATTTATCATTCTTTTTGACTGTGCAGCATCCGAATTCCCTGCCTATAGTTGGGGAAGTCCCTACCTTATGACTCAGAGCCCATCTCTCACAAAAGAAGCTGAAATGCCAAGTACACCTTTCCCAGCTTCTCTTGCAGCTAGGGTGTGGTAGCCAGTCTCCAAAATGGCCCCAATGATCTCTGCCTCCTGGTGTTCATGCCCTTGTGTAATGCCCTCCCTCACTGAGTAGGCTGACCTGTATAAATAGTAGGATATTGTTAAAATGATGGTGGGTGATTTCTGAGGTTGGTAATAAAAGTCATTGTGGCTCCCATCTTGCTCTCTCTTAGCTCCCTCACTCTGGGGAAAGTCAGCTGCTATGGAGAGGCCTATGTGATAAGGAACCAAGGTCTCCTGCCAATAGCCAGTGAGGAACTGAGACCTCCTGCCAACAGCAGTGATTGAGTCATCCTAGAAGTGGATCCTTTAGCCACAGTCAAGACTTCAGTGGCTTCAGCCCAGGATGACATTTTGACTGCAGCTCCATGAGAGACCCTGAGTCAGAATTACCTACGAAGGTAAGTGCTCCTAGATTTCTGACCTACAGATACTGTGGGAGGAAATAAATGTTAATTGTTTTAAGCCATTAAATTTAGGGGTAATTTGTTGCACAGCAACAGATTAATACATAGGGCATGGGCATCTAAGCCAAGTTCTTCATTTAATATTATTTATCTAATTGTAATAATAATAATCACAACAGCAATACTATTTGGGTCCAAATTAGCTTTTTACTTGAAACTTTTTTTCCTGAGAAAGCTAACGCTCTCCTCTCCTTCAAGTCTTTGCTCAAACATCACCTTTTCCCACAAGGCCAGTCTGATTACTATACATAAAATTATAACCTATACAACAAAATCCCCCTAACACTTCTGATCTGTTTTACTCTGTTCTAATTTTTTTCCACAGCACTTATCGCTTTCTACCATACCATATAATTTACTTACTTACAGTTTTTATTTTTCATTCTGTCTCCCCTACTCAAAAGCAAGCTCCATGAGTTTTGTCTATTTGGTTCACAAATGTGTCCCTAGTGCCTCAACAGTACAATTTATTCTCAATAAATATGTTTCCTTAATTTATTTTTTATATTAACTTTAGGGGAATTGACATTTCATGATTTAATGAAAAGCTTACCAGCCTTTTCTATATTTATTATAAGATTAGAGCAAGACTATTGATTTTTATATATTTATCTTATAGTCAATAACTTAGCAGATTCTTATTTTCATCCAATACTTTTTTTTTTACTAGATTCTCCTGGGTTTCTCAGATACATAATCACATCACCAGGAAGGAGGGATTTCAAAATAAAGGACGTCAACTTTTCTAAAGTTTGTGTCAATTGCCATATTTTCTTGTCTTACTGTTAGAACCTCTTAAACAGTGGAACAACACTGGAAGAAGTAGGCATCTCTACCTGGTTCCTGATTCCTACTGCAATTGTTCTGTGTTTTGTTGTTTCATATGATAGGTGCTCTCAGCGTTTTTTTAATTGAGGTATAATTTACATATAATAAAAGTCACCCTTTTTAAATGTATACGGTTTGATGTTTTAACCACTACCACAGTCAAGATCAAGAACATTACCATTAATCCAAAAAGTTCTCTTATACTCCTTTGCAGTCATTTTTTTATATTTTTGCATCAATATATGTAAGATACATTCACATATGATCCAACTTCAAGTTAATATTTGTTCAGGTGTGGACAGAGATCTAACCATATTGTTCACCTCTGTACTTCCAGCACCTGTATTTCCAAGTCCTATAACACTTGCTTAATTAATAAGTGAGTGAATGAATGACCCAACCAACCAACCAACCAATTCACCTTGGTACTTGGTCCCATTCCTTAACCCTTTCTGATGCCAAACGCTTTCCTGCCTTGGTCTCCCTAAGTCTGCACTTGCCCTGATGAACTATATCTGCCTACCAGGAGAGCTACCCATTGCTACTAAATGCACACCTTTGCCTAACTGGTTTTTCTTTTCAAGTTCAACTATGAGGTAGTATGCTGTCTAGTGATGTTAACGAGGCTCCAGAAGAAGCTTAACAAGAAAGGTGGCTGTTTACATAGTGCTCCTGGAAATAAAGTGTTAAAAAGGGAAAACTAAAATTAGGAAGTAAGACAAGGGAATCAGATTCAAAGGTAAGGAGCTGTTGTACCACTTGGAGTGGCCAGGCCAAGACAGGAAGTGGGGAATCAGTAATGGGTCAAAAGGCAGAAGAGGGGGAGAAACGGAAAAGGCTGGGGACCTAGAAAGCTCCAACCAAGGATCCTGTCTTAAAGGGGCAGAGCTGGGCTAGACAACAACCAGATCTTCTGCCAGTCTGTCTTGTGCTCTGCCTGCGATCATCTGCAGAAAGGTCTACCCATAAGCGAGGGCTCTATTTTAGACAGCATCTCATTCTCAGTTCTCTGCAGGTGCAGAGACCACTGACCAGAAACGATGGAATTTGCAGTTTCAGAACTGACTCAGAACTAGAGAAAAAGGTGAAAAAGCTGAGCTGTGAAATGCAGAAAAGGAATTCATTTTTTTCTAACAAATAAAAGTTAAATCATACAAAAATGCCAATTATTTGAGCTTTCTGAATGTAAATCACACGCTGGCACATTCTGAAAAAAAAAAAAGAGATGTGAGCACAGAAGCATAAAACATGCTTTGTAAGAGTATGCTTACTAATAACAAATGTAGGTAATTTTGGCAAATGTAAATAAGGTACCCCACAATGTGTAAACAACCACAGAATCAAGACTGGCAAACCTAAATCGGGGAAGTTGTAAAAGATTATGACAGGCTGTCACTGAAAAGCTTGTCTTCAGGAATTCAGGTAATGATTATATGGTAGAAATTAGAAGTTCAGTTTTTCTGGAGGAAGGAATAAGGAAAACAGGTGTGCATGCTGGGGACCGAGTAAGGTGAGGGAGTAAATAGAGATGAGGGCAAGAGCTCATAGAAAATATTTCCAAAGGCGCAAGTGCAATGCAAGGGCCTTCTCTCACAGGAAAACCATATGTTTTTTTATTTTTATTTTATTGTTTCTTTCGGAACGCTTAGAGGATATCTCAATGAAGTTACAAAGCTGCACTCCCTCACTCATTTGCGGCACAAGTTTTGCTTTCAAATATGCGCAGGTGTATTCTTCTGCACGGGTTAAACCGAGGTATTTTCCTTTTCTGTGCTAGACTGGACTTCATGACCACTCCCTCCTCCTGACTTATACGGAGGTTCAAGGATCACTCAGTCCCCGTTATTTGCACTCTTATGAGGGAGTCGAGTATATCAACGTGGCTCACGATTTCCCACGAATGGGGGAGGGGGAAGCCCCCATGATACTCTTCAGTAAACCGAATCAGAAATGCCTCGGGTTTCCGACCCCGGAACACGAGGAAGCATGAAGGCTCAGGCTGCCCAAGTGATGCGGAAAACGCCAGATTCGGAAACGCGAGTTCACCCGCCTGAGGTGCAGCCCAGACTCGGAGAAGGCCCTCCCGGCACCACAGAACGGCTGTGGCCAACGCGTGACTGCTCTCTGGGCCCACTTCTAGGCTGGAGATTCTTGGAAAAGGCAAGGATCTCTTACAACAACCGAACAAGATGTAAATTCTACAACCGGCAGCACAGGATTTCCGCAGAAGTGCTGGGAAAAAAACGCGAAAAGAGAGGTCAGACTACGCAGCTAGCCCAAAGGCCGAAGACTAAGATTCCCAGCATTCACTCCACTGGGTCCCGAAAACGTTGCATGCCGGGAACTGTAGTTTCTCACCACCCCCCCATCCCAAAGCGCTCTTTTTTGGATTTTCAAGCTCTCACGCGTTTGTCTTCTCCGAGAAGCACTGCTAAGTACAAAGCCGACCGCGAAACTTCGCTCTGGAATCGCGTGACCCCATGCGTAAACGGCAAAAGGTGAAGAACGCGTTGCCACGGATACTGTTTCCCTGGTCACGGAACAAACGCGCTCTAGGATCCGGAAGTAGTTCCGCTGCGCCCTCTCAAAAAGGATGGCTGTATCCTGCACTTACGTTCATTGGACGGTTTCCCGCAGAGGCCAAAGCTTCCCAGGCAAAGGGGCGGTCCTGCTTGTGGGTGGCGCCCGGAGCCATTTGATTGGAGAAAGGAGGCTACCAATGACCAATGGGCAGGAGCCACGCTACGGGCATCGGGCACCGCACCTGGACAGCTTCGATTGGTGAACTGCCTTCCCCCCCACAAGTCCCCATTGGGTACAGGGGGTGCGTGGTGCGGCGCGATTGGCGGGTTCGTGTTTCCCGTCCCCCGCCCTCGAGGAGTGGGGGTGAAAAGCAGCCGGCCTGCTTGCGAGGTAGTGGGCGGACTGAGCGGCTCAGGTGTGAGGGCCTGAACCTAGGAGTGGGAGGTGGAGGCGGCTCCTGCGATCAAAAGGAACTAGAGGCCTCTCGCCGGCCGCACGCCATGAGGGCCCTGTGGGTACTGGGCCTCTGCTGCGTCCTGCTGACCTTCGGTGAGTGATTTCGGGGGAGAGGGTGCTCCAGAACGTCCCCCCCCCCTTCAGACGCGGCCCCTTCTCGAAGGTTCTCGAGGCGTTGAACCTGGCTGGGGGGCAACGGGGAGTGCGCTGGGCCAGTTGCCCATCGCCTTTCCTCGAAAGAGGTTTAGGGGATTTCGTTTACTCTTTTCTTCCTCTGGAAAGAAAAAAAAAAAGAGAAGTCACTTAAATCCCCTACAGATCTAGTGGTATCCGGGCCCGGAGGTCTTGCCACTTCGTGCTTTTTCGCTCCCCTCGTGGCTTTTGTAATGGACTTTGTCATGTGCAGCAACCTTTGGCCATCTGAGCTTGAGGACCCTGGTCCCCCAGCCTTAAAACTCCTCGCGAGCTCGCCTTTCTCTTCTTAGACGCTGGTCTCTGGAGCAGGGGCCTTGGGCCCAGGGGGGCAGGAAATGACAGCGTGCTTAAGTTGGTGGAGCTAGGGTCCTAACATCTCTTCCGTTTCTCGGGCCCGTGGGCCCAATTTCAGTTCCCCTCGCTAGAGATTTCACAAACCCTCTATGTATTTTGATGTCTGAAAATGAAAGCCTCAATTTTGTTTGGTCGGTTTGGAGACCTTGTCTCGGCCCGCTGGCAACACGTGTGGATGTGGAAATTGCCTGGTGTCCGTCCGCTGCCCATCGTTATTTGAAGGGATTGGAGGGTAGCAACCTAGAAGTAATGGCTACCTTCATATTTCAGAATGTATTTAGGGGACCCTCAGTGTCTGAACTTAAAGAAGGAATATGCAGGCTTGGGTTTACGTTGGATATTTAAACCAGTTGGATCCCTGCCTCCCGTATTTACCAACTGAATTTTGCAACCCCTACTTTTGCCCTTTTCTATCCTTCTGAGAAGTGCATGAAACAGCAGTATTTAAGAGTTTTCTTGTGTTAACCTTCAGGGTTTGTCCGAGCTGATGATGAAGTCCATGTGGATGGTACAGTAGAAGAGGATCTGGGCAAAAGCAGAGAAGGCTCTAGGACAGACGATGAAGTAGTACAGAGGTTTGTTTTCATTTGAAAGTATACAGAACTGCTTTTCTGATGACTGCACTTTATAGTAGCTTTTTTGTGTGTATCTTTTCTCCAAAAGTATAAAGTGTAATGTCCCAAGGTCCTAGAGCACTTTAGAGGTGGTTGGTATGTGCCTACGTATCTCCCAGCTCCCAGTATATCCATTGGTAATTTGCCTCTAGAAATTACTGTTCAAAAATGAATGGATTCCTTTGAAAACTATTTTGATAATCTCATTGTGGAATACTAGCCGCACAAAATTCTTAAGGCCTTAAAAAAGACTTCCAGTTGGTTTTGTACTCAACTCATTTAGTGTATGCATTTAGTAATGTAAAACAGGATTTCTTTTGTGCACTGTTTTTAAATTTGGCCTCATCAGACTTGACAATTTTTAAACATTACTGTGGAGCATAAATGAGTATGTCTTTGCTCTTTAGTAGAGGTAAGATGGGTTTATTTTTCTGGCAATTTTAAGAACTGAGTATTTCCAATTTGATGTTAAAGGTAACCTACTACTATGGTAAAATAATAATGAAATAGAATATTAATATTTTATAAAGGTTTCTGTTTTACCCTTTTAACCCTAAGACCGTCTTCAGAGGCCACTTGTGCCTTCATCACAGATTCTGTATTTTTGAAGGAAACTAAGTAATGCATACAGTATTTGCTTATCTAACTTATCTCCTTAGAGAGGAAGAAGCTATTCAGTTGGATGGATTAAATGCATCCCAAATAAGAGAACTTAGAGAAAAATCTGAAAAGTTTGCCTTCCAAGCTGAAGTTAACAGAATGATGAAACTAATCATCAATTCATTGTATAAAAACAAAGAGGTAAGCGATAGTTAGTTACAGTGGTAATATTTTCTCCCGTATAGATAGATACATGTTTGCTTTAATAGTAATTCCAGATAAGTAGTTAATCCAGACACAAGAATTGCTAATAGATAGCTACCTATTTTCTGGGGTGTAATAGGGATGAGTAATGTCAAGAGTTTTCCCCTCTTCTCTGTCCTTTCCCCTTTACTTCTCCACCCCTCCCTACATTAAGATCACTGGTAGGAGAATAATATTTTGCCCCTGTTACCTGTTCAGGTATTCCTTGTAGTGGCTACAGCCCTTTTTTATAAGGAGCTACCTCATTTTAACAAGTAACTAAAGCCACCCTTGTTCCGTAAGCAATTTTATCCCTTAAAGAGTACTTTTTCAGAGTACAGAGGAGAAATAAAATTGACATTTAAATCGTTAAATTCAATATCTTGTATATTTTGAGGCTGATCTTAAGAGGTATTAAATCTTACTTCCATTTAGATTTTCCTGAGAGAACTGATTTCAAATGCTTCTGATGCTTTAGATAAGATAAGGCTAATCTCACTGACTGATGAAAATGCTCTTTCTGGAAATGAGGAACTAACAGTCAAAATTAAGGTAAACTTAAAAACAATTTTATTTTCTTTTAAACTAGGTAATCCATACTGTCAAGATAGGCTAGATCATTACTACAGTAACAACCCTCAAATCTCACTGGTTTAAATCAGGGGTCACCAAACTGGCCTGTGGTATAAGTCCGTCCTACTGCTTGTTTTTGTAAATAAAGTTTTATTGGAACACAGCCTTGCCCTTTGGTTTGTTATTATTCATGACTGCTTTTGTGTTCCAGTAGTAGAATTGAGCATTTGCAACAGGGACTGTGTGGTCCACAAAGCCTAAAATATTTACTGTCTGGCTTTTCAGAAAAAAGTTTGCCAGCGCCTGACTTAAGTCAAATCAGAGGCAGCCTGTGGCTTTTGCTTTGCATCATCCTCAGTCCAGGGCACAAACTAGAGTATAGTTGGTTGTCATGGTGCAGAAAGCTCTGGAGGGTCTCCCAACAGTTAAAGGCTACTTACTCCCTAAAAGTAGCAGCCAGGACTCACTGGCCAGAACTAGTCACATGGCCCTACCCAACTTTAAATAGAGGGAATACAGTTCTATGTGCCTTGTTAATGCAGATGGCCAGAAATATTCTGTGAAGAACATTGATTACCACAAAGTCCAAGTATAAGAATTATACAAGTTTTGAATCATTTCATTTTCTATCCAAGAAGTTGGCAAACCATGAAATTGAATTTTCCTTTATAAAATTTTTTTTTCAAAAATAACTTTATTCAATCTTCTTTCTGTATTCTACTGTCTCATAGCAAAGTGCTGAATGTCAAAGGTTTTTTAATCTTTGGACCAGACCAACACAGCTTATATTTCCTAACAAGCTTATATTTCCAATTGCAAATTGAATACAAGATATGCCAATTTCATTTAAGTTTTGGGAAGATTTTTGTCAAGCTACTAAATTAAAAAATACACTGAGCTTAAAAATAATCTCTGTGAAGATACTTGTACTCTAAGATGCTTGCACACTTTCTGGAAAGGCCTTGAAATACTATATAGAAGGAATTGTCTCAGTTTAGTTTTCTGTATAGGAATTGGTGTGACCTGAAGTTGGTAATTTCTCAGTGTGGAGCCCAACATTTATTCAATGTTCCTATGGGTATTAAGGAGGTTTAACTATCTTGGTCTTATCTTGATTTTAGTGTGACAAGGAGAAGAACCTGTTGCACGTTACAGACACTGGTGTAGGAATGACCAGAGAAGAGTTGGTTAAAAATCTTGGTACCATAGCTAAATCTGGGACAAGTGAATTTTTAAACAAAATGACTGAGGCACAAGAAGATGGCCAGTCAACTTCTGAATTGATTGGCCAGTTTGGAGTTGGTTTCTATTCTGCCTTCCTCGTAGCAGATAAGGTTATTGTCACATCTAAACACAACAATGACACCCAACATATCTGGGAATCTGACTCCAATGAGTTTTCTGTCATTGCTGACCCAAGAGGAAACACGCTGGGACGGGGAACCACAATTACGTGAGTATTACTAAGTCCTAATAAGTAATAGGCATAATGAAGATCTTTACCTCTCCAGTTCTGGCTCTGAGGACATGGCTTCTTTTGTGCCTTAATTTCCTTGCTGATAAAATGAGGAAATTGAATTATTCTTATCCCTTCAACTATTAGAAATAGTTGAAGACTTCCTAAAGGCCAGATGCACAAAGTTGTGGTTGCTGCTGTAAATGGAGGGCCTAAAGTAGAGAGTGTTTAGCTCCTATAGAGGCAGAAGGAAATTAGCGGACTCCAAGAGGAAAGATAGCTTGGTTTGAGTATCATGGATGAAGGTATGGAGGTACAACATGTTCATAGGATTGAAAGACTTCCCTCTCAGTGGGTGGCAATTACTGATAGAAAAGTTATTTGATAATGTAGATGGTGGCAGAACTGGATGAGAAAATACTTGGTATGCACTGAATCTGTGATAGTATTGGTAGCAGAGGTAAGGAGCTAAACTATGAATTTGAAATCAGGATTCCTTTTAACCCATAAATATTGTTTGTATAGATGAAACAAATCTGGATATTTCTGACACTGAAACAGGGCAGCTTTTTTGCCTTTTTATTCTTTCTAATTTACTACCTTAGAGATGAAATTCCATTTCAGAGGTAAGGTGACTTGCCCAACCTTGCCAAGTGAGAAAGAGAATGTGTCTATAACCCAAAATTTTTTTCTTAACTCATAGTTTAAATGTTTCCAACACTAAAAGTTTTTTGATCTTTAAGTGGGAAAGGATCTGTACCTCTTATTTTGACCAATTTTCTTCATCTCAGAATAACATTTCCTGTCTTCATTGTCACAGATGTTCCTTTAATGAAGACTAATTAGGTGACTACATTTTAGTACATTCCCTAATCTTCCCAACTTACCTTTCCTTGCCTCTGTTATTAACATTTCCTATCTCCAAGTCTGTTTAGGAGACATTGCTGATAGACATATCCTAGTGCCCTGTGTGGTTAAGACACTGCTGGTGAGAAAAATAGGTAAATCAGATCTCTAACTAGAAGGACATAGAAAATGATATGTCTCAGGAGATGTCTATGCCTTAGGGTGCTAAGAGAAAGGAGAGATTATCTGGCTGTAAGCTCCATAAAAGCAGATGTTTTGTTCACTGCTCCATTCCCAGAACGTTAACACTTGACTGGCAAATACTTACATGAATGAAGAAGGGTAATCAGGACAGTGTCATGCAGGTAGCATGGATGGTTGATCAGTAAATGATACAGGTTCTGCTTTCCCTGGCATTTTTCCCTTCTTAAATCATCTTACCTCGTTCACTCAGTAAATATTCATTTGAATGCCTATTGTGTATTTACAACTGCAATGTAGACTAAAATGTGGTCCCTGCTTTCGCAATGCTTTATCTAGTGAGGGAAGAAGAAGGACATGGAATAATTTCAGAGCGACATGTGCCAGAAAGGAAGCTAAAGGGGATGCTTCCTAGTTTTGGGGGGGAAGGGTATCAGAAAGCTTTTTTAAGGTAGCTTAGAATGAAAAGGGGTGGGGGGTAAAGAGAAGGGAAGCACAGATAATCTAGATAGCAAGAGCAGCACATTTGCCATTGTAGAGGCAAGAGAGCTGAAAGTCCAGAGTGGCCAAATGAGAAAGAAGGTACTGGGGTGCCATGGTCAGGAACCTGTCCCCTGAATGTGACTTCATATTTGATCAATAAAATGAACTTCACACAACTCAATTGCCTGTCTTCTACTTCTCTTCCCATCCCTAAATTAGCTGCTTCTGTTCCCATAGGAGAGATTCTATAAGAAATGCATGCAATTATAAAAAGTGCTTAGTATCCAGTGAATGTTAACTGATACAGTTACTTTTGTCCTACCTCAATGACAGAGATGTTCTTCATTTTTTCCTAAAGCTGCTTCCTCCACTTTGGTCAGAGACTAAGCATAAATTAATCCCTCCCCCAATCTTTCATTGTCAGCTTTTCTCTCCCCTTACTCCCATCATGGTGGAAACAGGCTCAAGTCCATGTGTATTGGTGAGGGCATAGGTGGTGTCATGTCCCTTCTGTCTACTGCACATTGATGTACCTTCATGAAAAAGCATACTTGCTTTGCTGCTACTTCACCTTCTCTTCATGCCTCTGCCCACTGTCTTGGCTTTATCTACTACCTTTCCACTGAAGTAAATCACCGTTATCTTTGTTCCTAAACTCAGTGGGATTTGATTGTTGTTTTGGTTTGGTTTGAGTTTTTTTGTTGTTTTTTAATGGGCATTTTTAAAAAATGGAAAAGCATAGAAAAGAATATAGTAGTTAAACTTCTCTGTACCCAAGAGTGGATCTTTTTTTTTATTTTTTATTTTTTTAAGTTTTTCTCTTGTCTTCTACAGCATTAGCTTTCTACTGCTCACTTTTTGAAACATCCACCCAGCAGTAACTTCTGTGACCCTGCATATCTTTTTCTTCTCCTTGCCTGTGTCTCGGATATTAATGTTTTTTTAATTGTTTCAGACCTACTCTAATTATCCTTGTGTTCCTCAGGCAAATCTTATCCACTGCCATGGTCTCCAATTCCATCTGTTTCTGAGGGTTCTCAGATCCATATACTTAGTCTACATCAGGGGCCAGCAAACTTTATTTACTTATTTATTTTTATTAATATCCAACTACTAAATATTTTAGGCTTCTAGGCCAAATAGTCTCTGTCATATGTCACAACTCTGCTACTATACCTTAGAAGCAGCCACAGACAATATGTAAGCAATGGGTGAGGCCTAGTCCCGATAAAACTTCTTTTATGGGAGCCAGCCAGTTCGGTAATCCCTTGTCTAGATCTCTCTACTGTTCTCTGTACTCATACATCTAACTGCCCTTAAATACCTCTACTAAGTCTAACCTGCAGCTTAAACTTCCATCCAAACTGGAACTCCCCCTTCACCCTAAAATCATTCCAAGACCAGAGACTCAAGTCACCTCACTAGGCTTTGTGATCACATCCTCTCAACTTGTTGGCATTTACTGCTAAGCTATAAGCTTCTTGAGGGCAGGGAGGGACCCATGGATGGACACAGTATATTCCCCACAGTTATAGGGAGCACAGATATAAAAATTGAGCTGCCTGCTGTATTTGTTGAGAGTGTGATTTGTTATTTATGGGGGTGGAGTAAACAGTGCTAGTTTTGGGGACTGAAATTATCTAAACCATTGCTGCCCAGTAGAACTTTCTGTGGTGATGGAAATGTTATATATCTGTGCTGACCAATGTGGCAATCACCAGCCACATGTGACCATTGAGCACTTGAAATATGGCAGCACAACTAAGGAACTGAACATTAAGTCTTATTTAATTTTAATTAATTTAAATGTTGATAGCCACATGTGACTGACTACTGTTTTTAATAGTGCAAATATAAACAGTAACTCATGTTTTCTCGTGTTTTTAATGAACACATTTTTATTAGAATAGCTTTCTAGTGTACCAGAGTAATTAGCATTTTATGCAATTAGCATAAAATCCCAACACTTTTCTCCAGAATGTTTCAGTGCTTTCTTATGTTGAGCTATTTTAAGATTTCAATTCCTTGAATGAAAAAAAAAAAATGTGTTCATAAGGTCAGGAACCTTTTCCCATTCTTAACTCTAGCCAAGGATTTTCTCCACTTGAGGAAATGCAAAGAAGATTCTTCCCTTTTTTGCATACCCATCTTTGGTGTATTCAGCTCACACACCTTATTGGGGGACATCTTGAATTACATAGAACTGCCAGCTATTAGCACTATTGTGGAAGTGTTGAGACAAATTTATAATCCAGTCTCCTAAACCATGGGTATCACTATAAACCTCTTTTCTTTGCAGCCTTGTTTTAAAAGAAGAAGCATCTGATTACCTTGAATTGGATACAGTCAAAAATCTCGTCAAAAAGTATTCACAGTTCATAAACTTCCCTATTTATGTATGGAGCAGCAAGGTAATCTCTATTGATAAAAATTTGTGTATTTGGCATGTAACTTTTTAATACTTAACACTTAATGAAGGTTAAGTGTGATTCAGTTCAGTTACTCATAGTTTTCTTACTAAAGATTATTTTTTCTATCTAATTTTATTATTAAGTCTTAATTCAGTTTATAGATTTAAATCAGAATTATTAAGCAAAGCAGTTCTATTTAAATTCTACTTCCTACTTCAATAGACGGAAACTGTCGAGGAACCCATAGATGAAGAAGAATCCACAAAAGAGGAAAAAGAAGAATCTGATGATGAAGCTGCAGTAGAAGAAGAAGATGAAGAAAAGAAGCCTAAAACTAAAAAAGTAAGTCGGGTTCATCTCTCTACTTTAAAAATATAGTTCAAGATACATTAGAAAACATGACAACCTACATATACACAGATGAATCTGAGCTAATGTCAATTCATCAAAAGTAGAAAAACTGCTTTTTCCAGGTGGGAAGACTATAGGCCTAGCTTTTAAAAACAAGGCCTTAGTTGATTTATATATAATAAGTTTTGAATTTTAAAATCTAAAAAGCTCTCTGCATCTTTTCTTGTCACCTGGGGGATTAACCATGAAAACTGTTCTCTGACTTGCTGAGGTAGTAGAGTATCTTTGATCTATCTTTACATTAAATATCAAAGTCTTAAATGTTAAGAGAACACTTTTTGCTTTTAAAATTTTGGTGCAATTGGCAGGAACCATACTAGATTAGAGGTAACCTTTGGTGCTTTACATAATCTTTTGAAATGTACTGGGCTATGGGTTACTGCTAGTATAACTGTCAATGAGTGATGGAAGAAACTGATCAAAATGCTGTAACTTCAGGTTGAAAAAACTGTCTGGGATTGGGAGCTTATGAATGATATCAAACCAATATGGCAGAGACCATCAAAGGAAGTAGAAGATGATGAATACAAAGCTTTCTACAAATCATTTTCAAAGGTAAATATTTTAGAATATTCTAGCTTTGGGGTTATTAATGAGTAGATAAAATATTAACCTATTAAGTTTCATTTACTATGGCATATGACCATGAGTGAGGTGCTATTAACTTATAATAAGAGTCACATTTACATAAAACAGTATATTTACAAAATTTGTTTTCCTATTTGTGTTATGAAACCATTTTGTTTTAAATTTTACTAGAATGAGTCTTTGACAGTAATGGGTTTCCAGAGCACATTTTATTTTAAGTTTAGTGATTCAGCTCATCAGTACTTCAGAATTATAGTGATAATTAGAGTCAATGCCAGCTCTTACTGTGGTAATGAAATTCATTTCTACATCAAAAATGTTTTTAAAAGTGTTAGAACTATTTCAGTACAATTGCTTCTTTTCAATACCTGTGTGTTTTATTTTACGTGTTTTTTTAAAATTTCACTCTGAGAATTCTGTAGGTTTCATCAGAGAGTGTGTGGATATAAAAAGATCAAGAACAACCTGCAAAGGCAGATGTTTGGGTTCCACCACAAAACCCATAAAACATGAAATCATGTTACTGAATGGTTTTAGCATGAGCTTTAAAGGCTTGCTTGCATCAACATCACACATATTGTGAGGGCTTCCTAGGAGTGATTACTAAATCCATGTTCCCCTGTCTCTTGTTTTTTTCTTTTACTGATCCCTTCTCCTAACTATTAAGAATTCAACATTGGCATTGATTAAGGTTGTTTCAAGTTAATGTTTCCCCAAACAGCATTTTGTACAAAATAGAATAGTTTAATGGACTTAGCTTAACTGTATAAAATGTTACATTCTGTGATTGCACTTGTTCTTTACTTTTATTCCATCTATTGATTTGATTTGTTACTTAACTTTGTTTTTCTTATGTTAACATCTGTTTGTCTGCCAAAGGGGTGCTGATGCAAAGTACCAGAAATCTATTGACTTTTATAAAGGGTATTTATTTGGGATAAAAGCTTACAGTTCAAGGCCTTAAGAGTCCAGTTCAAGGTGCCGTAAGAGGTACTTTCTCACCAAAGTCTGTTGTCATGTGTTGAAGCAACATGGCAGGTGTGATCTCTGCCTGATCCCCTGGGCCTTCCTCCTGTTAAGGCTCCATGGGCCCAGCTTCTTCTGACCTCACCTGTAGGCTGGTGTAGGGCCTTTAGCTGTTTTAGCTTTCTCCTTTCTGTCACACGGAAGGACCGAAATGGCCAAGTTCTCTCTTTGATGTCTGTGGAACTCTCTCTCTTCCTGTGTCTTCTTCTGTGAGTGTCCGTTTATATCAGCCCACCAAGGTCAGGGATTCAACCCTGAGTCATGCCCTACTGACTGGTGGACTAACCAGTGGAATCAAAGCCCTAATCTTTTATCAAGTAAATTTAAAACCTTTAAATTTAATACAACCAAAGGGTATCATACCCAGAGGAACTCACCAGTTTACAAACATAATCCTTCTCTTTTTGGGGGGTTCAAAATAATCTCAAACTGCCACAACATGGAACCATCCTTTATGCTTCACTTAAAACTTTCCTTTGGTTCTGCCTCCACATTTATTACTATGAACTCTGAAGTCCAAGTGTGTTTAAACTTACTTTCATCTAGGACAGGTCAATTAGGAATATGTGTGACTTTTTTTATACTGTCTTCAAAATCCAGTGTGTGTTTTATTCTTATCAGCATATCTCAGTTTAGACAAGCCGTACTTCAAGTGCTCCATAGCCACATGTGGCTAGTGATGGCAGGTGCTCAATAGCCACATGTGGCTAGAGCATTTCTAGCAGATTTCTACCTTTCTATGTAAACTATTTACATATCATTTTATAGTCGCTGTTAACCATATTTCATGAAAGAAATCTATTCCTGAGTATTAAGTAAAAGAAAGCCCAGCTTTCTTTTGTCATTTAGACAAGGTGGTGGTTTCCTATCCTGCTTTCTCATATACATCAAAACAACTTTATCTAGCCACATCCACAACGTTAGTTCTTTCCTCCGTATCCCACTGCCCTTTTTTTTCATAAGGGAACCGTTGTGTTAGTTACGTGCTAAACTGAGTGTGTACCTTATAATAAATTGCCTAGCCTTTGCCCTACCTTTTTCTCATGCCTTTTGAATGACTAAGATACGAACTTTCCATAGGAAAGTGATGACCCCATGGCTTACATCCATTTCACTGCTGAAGGGGAAGTTACCTTCAAATCAATTTTATTTGTACCCACCTCCGCACCCCGTGGTTTATTTGATGAATATGGATCTAAGAAGAGTGATTATATTAAGGTAGGTTTTTAATAGTATATGAGTTTAAAATTTGAAAGTAAAATTTTCAGGAAGTGACCTGTTTTGTCTCTCTTTAGCTATACGTTCGCCGGGTATTCATCACAGATGACTTCCATGATATGATGCCTAAGTACCTTAATTTTGTCAAGGGTGTTGTAAGTATCTGGAAATTTGGCAAAGGGGCCGGGGGGTGGGGGGGTTGGGGAGGAGTGCAGGTATTCTGACAGTGCTGTTTTGTGGTTATTTTTGCTTGTTTTTTTTTTTTCCTGTTGTTGTGGCTCACTGAATTTTCTTTTGCTGTCTATAGGTGGACTCAGATGATCTCCCCTTGAATGTTTCCCGTGAGACTCTTCAGCAGCATAAGCTGCTTAAGGTAAGGGTCTCTGGGAAGGGAATGGCCACCTTGCTTTTGGATGTTCAGAGGACAAGTCTCCCATTAGTGGAGTCACCAGATGATGAGTCTTGTCCTCAGCTCTTCAGGTGAATTTAATTTCTCTCGGGTTCTCAGATACCAAGGAACTATTTCTGTTTTTTGTTTTTTGTTTTTTGTTTTTTAGAAGATTTATTTATTTATTTAATTTACCCCCCCTCCCCTGGTTGTCTGTTCTTGGTGTCTATTTGTTGCGTCTTGTTTCTTTGTCTGCTTTTGTTTCTTTGTCCGCTTCTGTTGTCGTCAGCGGCACAGGAAGTGTGGGCGGCGCCATTCCTGGGCAGGCTGCACTTTCTTTTCACGCTGGGCGGCTTTCCTCACGGCGCACTCCTTGCGCGTGGGGCTCCCCCACGCAGGGGACACCCTTGCGTGGCAGGGCACTCCTTGCGTGCATCAGCACTGCGCATGGCCAGCTCCACACGGGTCAAGGAGGCCCGGGGTTTGAACGGCGGACCTCCCATATGGTAGACGGACGCCCTAACCACTGGGCCAAAGTCTGTTTCCCTAT
Source organism: Dasypus novemcinctus (assembly GCF_030445035.2). Classification (NCBI taxonomy): domain Eukaryota; kingdom Metazoa; phylum Chordata; class Mammalia; order Cingulata; family Dasypodidae; genus Dasypus; species Dasypus novemcinctus. The sequence continues at coordinate 88,361,543 of NC_080684.1, forward strand.
TTCTGTTTTTATAACAAAATTTTCAGACATACATACAAAGTTCTCACAAAAGTTCAAAAGATGAAAGAATTATGTATATAAATACCAGTATATATTCACTACCTAGTCCATGATTAATATTTTGCCTTATAATATATAGGCTTTATCCATCCATTTATCAGTTCTTTCAGTTTTTCATTTATCACTTTTTCAGAACCTCTATAATTAGAAGGCTAATTTTTTTTTAAATTTAAAAGTATGTGAAGGTAACCTATTTATTTGCTTTTTTTGTACCCCTAGAAAGTGATTGTTGTGAGTTCTAAGGTTAGAATGTAAATGTTGGGGAAACAGACTTGGCCCAGTGGTTAGGGCGTCCGTCCCCCACATGGGAGGTCCGCGGTTCAAACCCCGGGCCTCCTTGACCCGGGTGGAGCTGGCCCATGCGCAGTGCTGATGCGCGCAAGGAGTGCCCTGCCACGCAGGGGTGTCCCCCGCGTAGGGGAGCACCCGTAAGGAGAGCCGCCCAGCGCAAAAGAAAGTGCGGCCTGCCCAGGAATGGCACCACCCACACTTCCCGTGCCGCTGACGACAACAGAAGCGGACAAAGAAACAAGACGCAGCAAATAAACAGAGAACAGACAACCGGGGGAGGGGGGGGAATTAAATAAATAAAATCTTTTAAAAAAAAAAGAATGTAAATGTTAACATTTTGGCTCTGTCTGATGTAGGAGTACGCTACCATTTCCTCCCCCTTAACGAAGAGCAGTATCTTTCAGCTGTACTCCTCTAGCACCTTATGTACCGTAGGTTCTCAAGTAAATGTTTGAGGTGAAATTCTCTAATCGCTTAGTCTTTTTTTTTTTTTTTTGAAAGGTGATTAGAAAGAAGCTTGTCCGTAAAACTCTGGACATGATTAAGAAGATTGCTGATGAGAAATACAATGATACTTTTTGGAAGGAATTTGGTACCAACATCAAGCTTGGTGTAATTGAAGACCACTCGAATCGAACACGTCTTGCTAAGCTTCTTAGATTCCAGTCTTCTCATCATTCAACGGACATTACAAGTCTAGATCAGTATGTGGAGAGAATGAAGGAAAAACAGGACAAAATCTACTTCATGGCTGGGTCCAGCAGAAAAGAGGTGAGATGAACTCCAAATATCAAGGATCCTAATGTGTAGCTGGGAATTTTTAGCCAACTTTTGAGGGAAAAAAAGGGAAAACTTTATTATGTAAGTAGAGTAATTAGACTGACCAGAGTGAATGCTGGTCTGTCATTGACAGGAAAGCCACTGATGTTCTTTATACCTCTCGTCTCTAAAAAGGGGTTAATACTATACAAACATAGCTACTGGATCAAATAAATAAGTCAAGACCAGACTTGGAAATCTTTGCTTGTTTAACTTAATTTTGTAGGCTGAATCTTCTCCATTTGTTGAGCGACTGCTGAAAAAAGGCTATGAAGTGATTTATCTCACAGAACCTGTGGATGAGTACTGCATTCAGGCACTCCCTGAATTTGATGGGAAGAGGTTCCAGAATGTTGCCAAGGAAGGAGTAAAGTTTGATGAAAGTGAGAAAACTAAAGAGAGTCGTGAAGCAGTCGAGAAAGAATTTGAACCACTGCTCAACTGGATGAAAGATAAAGCCCTTAAGGACAAGGTATTCTTCTACAAATTACAAATGGTGAAAATTTTAGCACTGGCATTTAAAAAACAAATTTGTTGGCAATAAATTAAACTTTGCGTCTGTGCAGTGGGATAATATGCAACTACTAAGTTGTAAAGAACAACATTTAATAATCTGGATAAATTGGGAAGAGTAGCTTAAAATTTATCAAAAATAATAGCAGTAGTTATTCTATATCTGAGTACTGTTATGTTTTTCTTTGTAACTTAGAAAATATTTCTGTAGTTTTAATAAATTCCTTTTTTAATCACTTAATTTTTAAAAAGCTGGTGTTTAAGTATTTGCATTTCTTGACCAAAAAATTCAGGTTACTAAGTGACAGTGTCTCCTAAGAATTCCTAAACCTGAATGGAAGGCACATTTATGACCTGCCTCTATATTTATGATCTTGAGAGAGAAATTCTTAAAAAATTGAAATGCATTTACTGAGTGACCTTAACGGTAGATGTTTGCTAACTTTTGGTTTCTTTTCCAAAGATTGAAAAGGCCGTGGTATCTCAGCGCCTGACAGAGTCTCCGTGTGCTCTTGTGGCTAGCCAGTATGGCTGGTCTGGAAACATGGAGAGAATTATGAAGGCTCAAGCATACCAAACCGGCAAGGACATCTCCACCAAGTAAGTGTCCTTGGGAAGTCCCTACCATGGTGTTAGCTCTTACCTAGCCTTCCTTTAGGACATAATGTCACCTTCTAAACAAAGATTAGTTTTGTGTTTTAAGTGTCTACCACATAGATATACTACATAAGTAATAGACTAGAAGCTTACAGAGATTCCTGCTACTTTGGACTTGATAAAGAAAAGGTCTTAGGTACATGACTGTCTTAAAGTATTTTATATATGGAAATGGCAATCTGTTTTACATACATGATCTGTACTTTGTATTATATACTTTATATACTATATATATATAGCCTGGTACCTGAACTTCTTTTACAGTTTTTGAGTGTTGTTGGTGACAGATGAGGTTAATGACAATAACATTTCTCAAATGAGTTAAATCCTTTTAAAATTTTCCCTCTGGTAGATTAGATTATAGGTACTCAAGCAGTATGCCCCATAAAGTAAAGGGTCAAGAGACCATCAAGTTAACAATATTTGAGCTCAAGGGCTAACTAAGAACTAGAGGTATCGTAGGTTTTTGATACCCTTTATTTTAATGTTACTGCAGTGACCTTGAAATGACTTCCTGCTTTTATTGTCTCTTCTTCCATCTGGATATTTTCTTTCTTTCTTGTTACCCAGTCGTCATACTTTCTCCCAAGGCCTAGCTTAAGGATTCTTCTTCTTGAAGCCCTTCTCTCAAGTGTAGTTTTTATTGTTGTCATCTTTCCAAATCTTACACCCACACGCATATTTCAAAATGCTAAGATGTTGTTTTTATATGTTCGTTTCTTGTTGTAAACAGGACAAAGAACAGTGCTCTCTTTATTTTACTCCACTGCAGCAGCATAGTAGCCATTCAATAAATGTTCACCTAATTGTATTTTCAATAAATAATTAACAGGAGGTTCTCTTCCATTCAACAAACATTTTAGTACCTACCCTGTCGAATACATAGTAGTCAAAAGTGGGCATGACTGCTCTTTGTGGCATTCAGTCTAAGTCCTCAAATAGCCAGGGACTGCACAGATAACGGGTATACCAAGACAGGGCATTGATCATCCCTGTCCTCAGCCTGGTGCTCCTGGAGAGAGAACAGTCACAACCAAGAGTCAGATGCTAAAGATTAAGGAGATTTGTTCAGAGGGCAGTGGGGGTTGTATTCAATAAAGAAAGCAGTTTTTTTGGAACCTTAGTGATGAAGGCATAATGGAGAGGGTGGTATTTAAGCAGCATTCAGGGGAAATACATAGACTTTGAGAACTCTGCAAGAGACAGAACAGCAATTTAGGCAGAAGAAATAAACTGAGGGGACAAATGAGATGTTAAATTAGTTCAGTCACTCAATGTTATAGACACTTGGAATTAATCAGTACACCCTTCCTTCTACCACCCATGCCATCCCCCTTTAGAAAGGAAAGCATGATGTAGCAATTTAAGTACATCTCAGCTCTTCTCAAAAGTTGTTCCTTGTAATTATGAAAGTTAGTAATAGAATAAGGGAAATGTATGGACCCTAAAAATTGATGATGTATTTTCTTAATGCTCATTTTTATCCTTTTAACAGTTATTATGCCAGTCAGAAAAAAACATTTGAAATTAATCCCAGACATCCGCTGATCAGAGACATGCTTCGACGGGTTAAGGTAATACTATGGCCCTTCTCTTATTTGTCCTTTTTTCTTTTTCTTTTTTAATTTAAGATTTATTTCTCCCCACCCCCCCCCACCCCCCATGGTTTGCACTCTATATCTGTTCATTGTGTGCTCTTTGTGTGTCTGTGTCTTCTTGCCTTCCTGTTTTAGGAGACACCAGAAACTGAACCTGGACCTCCAATGTGGGAGGCGGGTACCCAACTGTTTGAGCCACATCCATTCCCTTTTGTCTTTTAATACTTTTTCAAATATTAATCAAGTGTGTGATTTCTTCCATCTCAGGAAGATGAAGATGACAAAACAGTTTTGGATCTTGCTGTAGTTTTGTTTGAAACAGCAACATTGCGGTCAGGATATGTTTTACCAGACACTAAAGCCTATGGCGATAGAATAGAAAGAATGCTTCGCCTCAGTTTGAACATTGACCCTGATGCAAAGGTTTGTATCCTCCAACTTCCCCCCATAGACTTATTTTTTCTTCAATAATATGATTCCCCTATATTTTTTAATGTAACATTTTGTGTGACCTATATATCTTTTAAAAATATATTTTTAAAAAAAGAATATGGTTCCCATGATAAGGAGTATAGCTTCAAGAAGTTGGACTTATTTTCTATTTTTTAAATCAATTCATTGAATATTTGAATTTCCACAGTGCCAAGCACTGTGCTAGAAATAGAGAGATTCCCTTTTTATATCCTTTTTGCCTGTTTCCCTTTGTTAGTTTGACTGTTAATTCTAATTAGAGGATTTACTATATACTTCTGAATAAACAGGAATGAAACTTAAGGTCTTACACATTTTAAATGAGCAAAGTGAAGATAGATACAAGGTGTTAATGGGCTTATAAATGTTGTTTTCAAGGTTGAAGAAGAACCTGAAGAAGAACCTGAAGAAACAACAGATGACACAACAGAAGACACAGAGCAAGATGAAGAAGAAGAAGAAATGGATGCAGGAACAGATGAAGAAGAACAAGAAACAACAAAGGTATATTTCAGATTAAGAGTGGTACTTGAACTTTAAGGTGTTTTTAAAATAGCTTTTTCTCAGGCCACAATGTTTCTATATTCCTTGTCACTTGTATCTTCTTTACCATGTAGCAACTTTAGGCTCTTTGAAGTTTTTCTTTTCATTTTCAAGAGCCATGATCTTATTGGTGGATTCTAAAGTATTTTGCAAATAAGTAAGGTGACGTTCTGGGCAGCAGCTGAAATATCCAAAAATAAACTGGGCCCATTTGAATTATTTCCTTACATGTACTTTCTATAAGCTACGATTTTTTTCTACTGGCTTTTAATGTGTGGTTTTTCTGTTTTCACAGCAATCTACAGCTGAAAAAGATGAATTGTAAATTGAACATGCATCATTTGGATCCTGTATGAAGAGGGAATGTGAAATTTAAGTCATTTCTTTTAGGAGAGACTTATTTTGGATGCTCCCCCCTACCCCCTTCTCCCCTGCACTGTAAAATGTTGGAATTGTGGGTCACAGGAAGAAGTGGGTTTTTTTAGTTGAATTTTTTTTAACATTCCTCATGAATGTAAATTTGTACTATTTAACTGACTATTCTTGGTGTAAAATCTTGTCATGTGTATAAAAATAAAAAGTTCCCAAATATCCAGTGTTTTGCCTATATTTTCATAATTACAATATACAATAAATTGTATGGAATTACACATTTGTGTGATTTAAACAAACAAGAACATATTTTGGATTTTTTTCTGTCTACTGAAGTATGAAGTAGTTCATGTTACTGAAGAAAAGTTATTTGAAAATCAAGTATCTTTTTTTAAAAACCATTGGGGGGAAGAGACAGTCTTCCTTACAGAAGAATTCCAAATATGATAGATGGTCCCCCTTCCAGGAAGAGAAGCTTAATTCCCTCTCCTTTTTGAGTATAAACAGGACTTAGTGGCTCACTTACAAAGAATAAAGTATGGAAAAGGGAAAATAGTTAACTATGCAGTGGAAGAACCTGGCAAATACCACCTTACCCAAGTGATCAACATCAGATCACCAGTGACATGTTTCCCCAAGAGGATTCAGTAAGGCCCTCTACCTCTGTGGTATTCTTTCCAAAAACCTGTAATCCCACTGTAATGAAAACCTCAGATAAAGGCTAGTTGAAGGACATGCAAAATCCATGACTAGTACTCAAAACTGTCAGGGTGGTTAAAAAAAACAGACTAGGCAAGATGACAACTAAATGCAGTGTAGTACTTTGATTTGGATCTTGGAACTGGAAGACAAATGGAAACAAATGAAAAAAAAAACAGGTGAAATCCAAATAAAGTTTGGAGCACAGTTAATGTATCATTGTTAGTTTCCTGGTTTTGACAAATGCATCATAGTAATGTGAGATAATGTGAACAAAAACAATGGGTGGTGGGTATATAGAAACTATCTTTGTAATTTTTCTTTAAAATTATTTCAAAACAAGTTTATTTTGAAAATACCTCACTGATATCCTACCAGCCAGGGAACTGTAGGCATTAAGTGAAGATTCATCTTGAGCTATCATTTTTATCCTAAAATGGAATTGTGTTTAAGGGAGAATGTTTCTCTAATTTCACTTGTAGCTGTCCCAAATGTAATAGTCTCTCCTTTTTAGTTTCATTTTAAACTGGGGATAGGGAAGGGGTAAGGTATCCTTTTCAACTGATTATTCAAAGATCACCTGTGATTTAGGAAACTGAGTGAAATCTAATTTTATGTCCTAGAAAGTTGTGATAAAACTTCACAGTTTGCCTGATAATCCAAGTAGTGTTTTATGGGCTTCCTTTATTTTTCCAGGGTTCGTTAGCAGTAATCACTTAGAAATTATTAATACCAGCTTCCCTACTTAAATGTATATGTTTAAAAATAAGGGAGAAGATGTGGCTCAAGCAGTTGAGTGCCTGCCTCCCACATGGGAGGTCCAGGGTTTGGTTCCCCGTGTCTCCTAAAGAAGACAGACAAGCAGATGGGGAGCAGACAATAAGCAAAAAGAAAACAATGAGCAAGACAAGGAGCAAAACAAAAACAAGCAGGGAGTGGATGTCGATCAACCAGGACCTCCCCATATGGGAGAGCCTGGGTTCAGTACCCTGTATTTCCTAATGGGAAAAAAAAATAGACAAGAGTGCAAACAATGAGCAAACAGATGAGTGAGCCATGGGGGGATTAATTAAAAATTAAAAATCTGCCATTTCTTTTCTCCTAAGAAAGAACTCTGTTATAAATATGGTATAATTATGGTACACCTTCCTTTCACAATATGTTACATTACCTTTTACTTTTAAAGTTCTCAATTTTTTGGTCAGTAAAATTACCATTTTTAATGAAGATTAAAATACACTCAGCCTATCCCATGGCGTTATAAAGGGGAGGTGAGCTTGGCTCCCAGCCTCAGTGCTGCGTTTTGGGTCCTAGTCTGACTACCCGCAGCAGCAAAAGCAGAAAGGGCACATTAACAGCAGGCAAGATTTTTCAGGCAGCCTTCAACAGTTTTGGAGAGAAGTAAACTTGTAGTAGTTGATTTCTCAGCCATATGGTACAGTCCATCACACCTTTCTTTTATTCCCTCTCTGAAACGTATAACAAGATGGTGTTCCTCCCAAGTAGATGTGGATGACTGTCATGATGCTGCTGCATACTGAAGTCAAATGCATGCCAACATTTCAGTTATAAAAAGGGACAAAGGTGGGTAAATTTTCTGGCACTAGTAAGGAAAAACCTTGAAGCCACATTAATGAATTACACTAATCATGTTTTCTGAATAACCAGCTGTCAGCTGTTTAACACTTGTACATTTTATTTAAAAAAAGATCATGTATGAAGACTACATACCCAACTGCCATCTGATGATAAATGGCGAGAAAATATTAATTCTACCTTTAAACAAACATATCCCATCAGATTACATTAAATTGGTGGCACCTGAAACTTCTGTCTCATTGTTCCTCAATGAAAATTCTAAATTTCCATTGTTTCCAGCAGAAGGAAGAAAAAGCCTTCAGATTTTGGTTAAAACAAGCAGCTATGTTATACATGCCTTGCATAAAAACTTAACTAAAATAATTTAATTACTAAACAGTTTGCAGCAACTGGTCTATCTCAGACTACTTTTTTTTAAGTTTTGTTGAGGTATAATTTTGCACTGCTTTTAATTTTTGGTTTATGTATGTGATAGACTTGGTTATTCAGGAAGCATTCCTAGATGGAGTTTAGTATTCAGGATATGTATTAAGGAGTGCCCTTGTGATCAATGACTGTAGAAGGTAAGGCAGCGGGATTGGGCAGAGGGAGATGAGCTGCTTTGAAGGCCCAAAGATAAGCCTCAGCCAACTGCTGGAGAATTCTGGAGCTAAAAGGTACTCACCTGAAGAAATAGACAGGCCTTTCTGCAACCACCTCATGAGCTATTCAGGAAGTTGTGGGACTTTGAACAAGGCTGCTCTCTGCAGGTAAAGCAATCCCTAGAGAACACACAGACCGACAGCACTCCTAGCACAAGGACAAGTCTTTCTTGAGAGGAAATGTAGGTGACACATTCCACACCAATCAGGATGTATATTTTTCACAATGGGTCAACTTCAAAGTAAGAAAACTTATTTATCTTAGAGAAAGTCACAGAGAGTCATCACTTACTGCAATAAAGATGGAATTTTTACTATAGGTAAAATTTTATTTTGATAGCAGTAAAATGAATTTTTCACCTTCATGAGATCATTGTCCTATTGGAGACTTGGGTTGAAATCCTGCCTCTTTTTCAGTAGCCAAACCAATTGGCATGGGTGCTTCTCAAGTAGGAACCACTGCACTTATCCACAGCAGTGAAGGTCCACCCCGTGTGCTACAAACTGGTCCCAGTGGACAGGTCTTCTGTTTCTGCAAAGAGTAAATAAGCCCCAGCCCTTCTTCTGGAAAGCGATAAGGAGCTTCTCACTGGTATCTACAAAATGGATCATCAAAGCTCACAAATTTGCTATTCATATACTAAATTTAAAGGTAAAATTTGGAAATGTCAGTTTAGGAATGAGAAATAAAACTACCATCTAGCAATTCAAGGATGAAACTAGTTCACAGTTAGAAAACAATAATTTTAACCCATAAAGTATTCATCCTAAAAAATTTAGGAATTCAAATTCTTTGAGGAAGTTACGCATGTAGACTTGAAGTTCTGATTTAGTGTTTAGGAACTCATTTTCTAATTTCTTTAATTAAAAAAAAAATTCATTTAAAAGTTGTCAAACTTCCAGTTCTACATAAAAACCCCTGCAACTAGCAGCCGTGGCAAACTTAATCATTTGGGGACTAAGCAATGTTTTGTTTTGTTTTTTCCAAGAAAAAAGTATTCAATATAATAGTAGCTATAAAATTGGGTCCAGAGAAGATAAATCTCATTATCAAAGTCACAGTAAATAAAGGAGCAGCAAACAGCAAGCACTCTACAGAAAACTCCTTCTACTTCAGAAACCTGGGCCTTTCCTTTCACTACAGTAGGCTACCACTCATCTCTGCCAATGACAGAATCAGAAAGCCTCTTTGTGTGGGAAGCATCTTTGATAAGGCAAATGACATGGCAGATAAGGCAAGATGGCATGGCAACAGAGAACAAAATCAAGAATCATGTATATAAAGCTGGAAATAAGCCATTTCTTTTAGTTTCTTTATACTGCTAAACTGAAAAAGGCACTGATTATGGAGAGTGAAACAAAGGGGTTTTATTGGCATTTAGGGATTTGATATTTAAGGTTTCAACATTGACCCAAAAGAGCCATGTCATGTAGCCAACTGGTTAAGGAATAAGCATAGACATTATCTTGAAGTTTGCAGAATTTGGGAAAGCATCATTTGCAAGAATAGCCCTGAAAAATATCCAACTACTCTATAATTACTTTCGTTCTGTATTTATAGACTCAGTAAAGATGAACTGTCATTTCAGTTTTTCAATTATGTAAAAATATATTTTATCAGAAAAATTATACCAAATTATTCAAATTAATTTGAATAAACGTTTGCACATTTGGAAATTCATTCATGTGCTATTTACTGCCTGCCATGTGCCTGGCACAGGAAACAGGTAATAGAAATTAATTCAAATTTGCTTTCTCAAATTTGGAAGTACAAAACTTATGACAGTCCAAAGGGCTTTATAATTTTGTTACATACATAATTCCAAAAGAACCTCAAACTTGAAATGTTCCAACTTACTATAGTTTAAGTACAAATAGTAAAATACTTTCCGAAAGTTAGAGAAATATTATGTTCACACCTAAACATTCATTGTCAATGTCATTTATTACAGTTAATTTATAATTTCCATTCACCATTACATTCAAAGCTTATTCAGAAAAATAAACCAGAATTATAAAGATAGAAGACTTTGTAAATACTCTATCTCAGATAATAGACAAGACTATCTTCCAAGCCACATTCAGAAGCTGATGATATAAGCTTTGGCAGTTTTCAAGAAATACTGGCCAAAAAATAATTAAATCTCATCGTATCCATTAATATCTACTGAACACTTCCTCTTGCAGTTAACATTGTATTACATACTTAAGGACACGTACTTTGACTTTCAATAAATTTTAAAAAAATACATATTGAAGATTTACAATATTCTTCACAGAATTCTTGGCATAGTTGAATTTTGAGGTTACTACTGCTGAGAAATTTGAGGTTTGTGTTGTCTTTCCGTTAGTCCCAAAAGCTCCGTTTTGAGTTCTCCAGGTTTTGGTGGAATTTCAGGTATTGTCTAAAAAAAAAAAAAAAAAAACTTAGGTGACAGTGCTTTTTCAGACCATAATTAAATGTGACCTGAAAGATTTCAAAGGAAGCAAAGAATAAAAAAAGGGAAAAGTCCCCTGCTACTCAATCATAAATCGTAACTATGAGAACCTGTGCTTGATCTAAGTCCCTTTCCAGCATGGTATTTATATGATTCTACCAGCCTGGCAATGTCCTAAATACTACAGGACTTACAGAGGGATGGTTTGCATCAACAGCAACTGACAGATCCACAAATTTGAATAAACCTTTCCACATTTGGAAATTCATTCATATGCTATTTACTGACTGTCCGCCATGCACCTCAACAGGACACAGGTATTAGGAATTAACTGATTAAAAAATAATTAGATGTCTACTAGGTGAAAGATCTAAAGTAGTGAGCAAAAAAATAAAAAATCACTACCTTCAAGGAAGGTGGTCAGCAAAAGCCTACAAAAGTAAGTTTTCTTTGTAAATAGCTTTACTGAGATGTATTTCACATATCATACAATTCACCCATCTACAGTGTACAATTTAATGACTTTTAGTATTTCCACAGTTGTGTATCCATCACCACAATAAATTTTACAGCATTCTCATCCCCCCATAAAGAAACCCTATACCCATTTAGCAGTCACTCCCTGTTTTCACCCAACCTCACCAGCCCTAGGCAACTACTAATCTACTTTTTGTCCATATAGATTTCCCTATTTCGGACACTTCCTATAAATGGAATGAAATCACACAATATGTGTGGTCCATTTTTTGTGACTGGCTTCTATCACTTGGCATAATGTTTACAAGGTTCATCCATGTTGTCACATGTTATCAGTACTCCATTTCTTTTCATTGCCAAATAATTTTCCATTGTATGGATATGCCATATTTTACTTATCCATTCATCAGTTGACCGCAGCCATGAACATCTGTTACAAATGTTCGTGTAAACATGCATTTTCATATCTCTTTGGTATTCACCTAGAAGTGGAAGTGCTGGGTCATTTGGTAATATATGTTTATTTGAGAACTGCCAGACTATTTCCCAAAGAGACTGCACCATTTTATCAGGAGTATCTGAGGGTTCCAATTTCTTCATATCTTCACCAATATTTGTCATCTGCTGTTTCAACTTTAGCCATTTTAGTGGGTATAAATAAAGTGGTATCTTGTTGTGGTTATGACTTATATTTCTCTGACGGCTAATGATGCTGAGCATCTTTTCATGACCTTATTGGCTGAGCAGGTGACTGCAGAACAAAAACATGAAGGAGGATGAGGGAGCCAGACATGCAGATACCTAGGAGTGTTTTAGGCAGATGGAACCCCAAGTACTAAGGACCGGAAGCAGAAGGGTGCCTTTCTGTTCAAGCAAAGTAAGGTGGTCAGTATAGTGGTACAAAGTGATCAAGGGGAGGTTAGGAGGAGATAGAGTAGAGATTTTAAAAAGGGTGGGAAGAAGCGGAGATAAAGCCTCCAATAGCTTTTATTCTGAAATGAGAAGTAGTGGGGAAATTTTGAGCAGAGAAGTGACATGATCTGACTCAAGCATAAAAAAGATGACTGGTAGCTTTGATGCAACTAGACTATAGGGGATTAAGAGTAGATCCTAAATGACCAGTTAGGAAATTATTACGATAACTAAGGTAAGACATGGCAGTGGCTTGAATTGGATGGCAGCAATGGAGGTGATAAGATTCTGAACGTATTTTTCACATTGAGCCAGTGGGATTTGTTTCTTTTCACATTCTGCCAGTGGGATTTGTGCAATATGAAAGAAAAGTTAACGATGACTCCTAGGCTTTGGAAGAATGGAGTTGCCATTTACTATGGTAGGTTAGACAGCAAGAATAGGTCAGTGGGGGGAAGATCAAGAGCACACCTTTGAGCATGCTCATTGGACATTGAAGTGGAATTATCAAATATGCAGATAATAAGTTTGGAGTTCAAGAGAGACAAGAGGAGATCACCCAGAAAGTGAGAGTATTCCACTGTGTCGCATGCTGCTAATGAATCAAGAGAAAAAGGACTGATAACTGACCCATGGGATTTAACAACATGGAAGTTACTGGGGTCCTGAAGAGGTATTTCAATGAAGTGGTGGGCTGGAAAGTCAGATTAGAGTGTACTGTATTTACATGCGTCCACCTCCAGGCCTTTGGCCATCACTCTGGAATGCTTCCCGAAGCCATTCCCCAAACTACCTCCCATACTGACATTACCAAAGTCTCATGACCCACCTCAATGCCACCTCAATTTAAGCTGAAATGTGTTACTCCACTTCTACCATACCCATCTCTGTTCAGAGTTAACCCATAAGACCCTTTATAATGATTTGTAGGCATATCTATTTTTCATATATCAACTTATACTGTAAACTCCCTAAAGACAGGAATCACGGCTTAATCTCTTCCTTATTTCCCAAAACCCTATGAGAATACCCCACGTTATAAAAGGCATTTAATAAATGTGCTGAATGAAAAAAGCCACAGGCCCTGCTAACGACGCTTAAGACTAGAGATAAATTTGTTGGTCAAATTATTGTACGTAAAACTGCAAGGTTATTCTGACACAACTACAATCAGATCAAAAACCGTCAACAGCTTTCCAATGCCAAAAGTTCAAACACCTTGACCTGGCTCATTTTACCCTTTTATCTCCTAATAACTAATTAATCCGGACAGAGTGTAAACTATAATGCAAACTGTAGTCCATGGTTAGTAGCAATGCTTCAACATGTGTTCATTAATTGTAACAAATGTAGCACACTAATGAGGGATGTTGTTGATGTGGGAAAGTGTGGGAGCGAAGGGAGGGGGCATATGAGAATCCCTTATATTTTTTTATCTAACATTTATATAATCTAAAGCTTCTTTAAAAATAAAAAACAATTAGTAATAGTTTAGGAAGGAGTGTGGGGTTTGGAGCCGGATAATAGGAGAGCTAGGAGCAATGTACTGCATAGCATTGTTCTCATTTTGAGGTGAAAATGATATTCTGAAAATTCAAGTATGGAAACTGGAATAAAAGCCAATTTGTCTGAAAAACCTCCTCTCTTAAAACCTGTCCTAAAAATTTTGAAGTTTCAATCCCTTTACTATAAGCAAAGCAGGCAGACAATAATAGGATACTTCAATTCTCTGTAAAGTATTCACAAACACTTTCTTATACATATATTCAGGCACATATTTGAAATCATTAGACTTTCCAGTACCATATAAAACTAAAATGACAGACTTTTATTATTATGCCTTCATTAAGAAGTAGATTACCATTTTTTTAATTCTTTAAAGGAGGTACCAGGGATTGGTACCAGAGATCTTGTACATTATAAGCAGACACTCAAACCACTGAGCTACACATGCTCCCGGATTACAAATTAAAAAAAAAAAAAAGTAAAACCTAAAACAAACTTTACAATTAATTGTTGGTTGGTCAATAAACTTGGTCACTTCTTATCATAAGCCCTATGACAAGGCTTCTCATCCTGTTCTCTGTCCAGGTTGCTCAGATACTTTAGAGAAGATGCAGAAGGGAAGCTCAACCAAAAAGCATATTTTTTACTCCAGGATATAGCATCTGCCTTGAGTCCTTGTCTCCTTTTCTCTTCTGATGAGCTGAGCTGGACAACTAGAAATAAGCATCCCTAATGCTTCTCCCATAAGGCAGCACTCAGCAGCCATGATGGTCTCCCCTGCTTGGGACTCCAACCAGACCTTCTAACTGCCAAGGCCTGTGGCTGTTACAATAGGAACAGTAATTGCTAGAACAATACCAAAAGATATGGGTAAAGAACATAAGTTCCTTTAACTTTAGGAAAGTGTACATTCTCCTACACAAAGCCAGCCATTCCTGCCCTTCAAGTCCCTACAACAGTACTCCACTGATAATGTCACCTGCCCAATCTGGGTGAAGTGGCCTCAGACCCTTCAGTTTGCCCCTTCTAGAGATTCTGGCTTTGTGCTGCCTCCTTCCAAGGTAGAGGTAGCTGCTGGTAACAATACTAGTAAATTCTCATGTCCTTATAATGAGACGGTAGAATCAAAGGAATTTCTCAAGATCAAATTCCAAGCATTCTTTCCTTTATAAAGCCCGCCTGATGTCTATTCCTTCACAAGATAGAACCAAACCGCATTTTTGTGGAAGCTTCTTATTCCTTTCTGTCTCTGCTAGGTATCCTTGATGCTTCCCTAGAAGTCTTAAAATTAAGACAATCTGGAATGACAAGAAAGAACTAACATAACATTGTTGGTACAAAAACTAGATACCACCTAAAAATCAATAGGGAATTGATTAAATAATTTATGGAATATTCATATTATAAAATACTACAGAAGACTACTGACATAAATAAATGTCTACCTATAGAGATGTTTCCCAAAACAAGCAAGGTGCAGAGAAATGTGTATATGAACTCCTGTTGTGTGGAGGAAAACACTTCATAAACTATGTATGTGTGCATTCAACACTAGTAAAAAATCTGGAAGGATATATACCAACCAATAAATGGTAGTTAGGCATGTGGTAGTTTGAACCTGTATGTACCCCAGAAAAACATGTTCTTAAATATAATTCAGTCCTGTGAGTGTGAAACCATTGTCAGTAGGACCTTTGGCTGAGGTTACCACAGTTAATGTGTGTCACCTCAGTCAGGATGGGTCTTAATCCTATTACTGGAATCATTAATAAGCAAATGAAATTCAGACAGACAGAGAAAGCCACAAAAGCAAGAAGTCAAAATCAACAAAACCCAGAAGAGTAGGGAAAGACCAGCAGAAACCACCACGTGCCTTGCCACTGACAGAGGAGTCAAGGATCACTGCACGTGGTCTTCGGGAAAAAAGCATCATCTTGATGATGCCTTGATTTGGGCATTTTTCAGAACTCAAAAACGTGAGTGAATAAATTCCAATTATTTATCCTGGCCCATTTCAGGAAACTAAAACAGGAGTAGATTGGAGGAAGGAGATTAAAAATGGTAGATTTTCACTTTTAACTCTACAATTTGAATTTTTTACAAAGCATTGCATATTTTAGTAAAAGGAACAACAAGAAGGAACACCAAATAAAAAGCTTGGACTTCAAATCTTGGTTTCTCATAACCTATGTCGCTTTGGAAAATCACTTTCTTCTTCAGTCTCCTCATCTGAAAATAGGGATAAATACCGCCAAAACTGTTGACTCAATTAACTGAAATTAGAAACACAAATTGTTGGAGCTCTGTAAATGTTAGTTGACCAGGGAACAAGGACAGTTTCCTACACTGTGCTCCAAATCACTCTATATGTGCCCACGGAATAATATTTAGCATACTCTTGTGATTATTTGCATGCCCTCCTCACCTCCACCTCCTCAGGACGTTAACTCCTCAAAAGTGCCTTTAATTCCCAGGATCTAATTCAATGAATGCTATTAAAATTAGTTTAAATGTCTCCCCCCTTTGAATGTATATGTTCACTCATTCGTTCAACAAATATTTCTTGAGTATCTACTACTTTCCAATCATTTTTCTAGGTAATTGAGATGGAAGGATGAACCAGTAAGTCACAGTCCCTTCACTGAGTTTACATTCTAGTGGGAGAGAAAATGAGCAAGTAAACAGACAACAGAATAAAATAATCGCACACTGTGACAAATGCTCAGTAGAGACAAAGGGCTAAGAGAGGAATAGCAAAGGAGGAATTCCCTTTTGTAATTGTCCAGAAAAGCCTTGCTGAGGGAGACATTTGAGCAGAAACCTGAAGTTTCGAAGAAGGA
Organism: Dasypus novemcinctus; assembly: GCF_030445035.2. Taxonomy (NCBI): domain Eukaryota; kingdom Metazoa; phylum Chordata; class Mammalia; order Cingulata; family Dasypodidae; genus Dasypus; species Dasypus novemcinctus. The sequence goes on from NC_080684.1 coordinate 88,377,979, forward strand.
AACCAAGCCAAGGGCTAGAAGTACCCCAGGGAGGAGAGAAATGATTGACGGGTTTGAGAAACAGCAAGGAAGCAGACGCAGCTACAACAAAGGCAACGAGGGGGAAATCTTAGAATATGAGGCCAGCGACACCCTGGGGCCAAACTGTGTAAGATTTCCAACGCCACAGATTGTTCTAAATGCGACGGGATGCCACCGCAAAGTTTTAAGCCTAGGGCGGATGTGATCTTAATTCCCTTTTACACTCACTTTTGCTGTTGTAAGACTGGCGTGGTCTAGGGGCGGAGAACAAGGGACCCTCCAGCACTCACCAGGTCGGGCCGGTAGTATCGATGCACCACTTGGGCCCCCGCGCACATCGACAGGAGGCTGGCAGCGAACATTTTCAGGTAGGTGGGCCAGGGCACGCCCGCGGGCATGGTCGAAGGGCTGGATGGGGAGGAAAAGCGGACAGTTACAGAAGATTCCGAGCTCACGACTAAACGTAGCCAGAACTGGGGCGCTCCAGTTAGCCCTCGAGGTGCGGGGTCAGAACACCTGGATTCTCTCCATCCCCGAGCCTCGCTTTCCCCATTTCTAAAACGGGGGCCCTGATATTTTATGACGAAGGCCCCTTCCACGCCAAGATCAGCCTTCAAACGTGTATTCGTGTGGGGGGCTGAGCCCTCTGAATTTAAGGCGCCTCTAGCGGAGCAAGTGGAAGACTGACCGCGGGTGGTTTCCCTGCGCCCCTCCAGCCTTCAGGGAGAGAGGGACCGCGGGCCGCCCTTCCTCGACTCCTAATACGCGTACCGGGAGAGAGTGTAACACGCGACCGGCACCGGCCCTTTGCCGCTGGTTGCGGGGAGGGCGGAAATGCTTTGCGGAGCCGGAGCCGTCAGCGCGCGGGGGTCCGAGAATCCATGGGCTGGGCGTCCCGCCGGACGCAAAAACCCGGACACTACCGCTACGAACACGTGACCCCGGCGGAAGCCAGGGATAGGCTGGAGCCAATGTGTTATGTTTGGCCAGTTCCTGAGACTTTCTTAACCCTGGTCACCCATGCGCTGGAATCCCCTGGCGGACGCGGAAACTTGGGTTGGGCTCTCGGTTATAACATCATTTGCCCTTAACCGCACATACAGGAAGTTGCACGCGTTTACTTCTAAGAGAGAGTGCCTAGGTGAGGTTACACTCAACTGTGCGAGGTACAAGTACTGTCCTTGTGCCTGGCGGCGTCCTTTGAAAATAGAGCAACACCCCAGTCAGCTGTGGCCTTGTGCTATGGTACTCAAGAAAAAGGGAAACCTGAAACTGACATTATGTAACCCATGCGTTTTTAAGTACTGATTTTTATTAAACAAAAAGTTGCTAAGAGAGTGAATTCTGAAAGATCAAGATATGAACATGATTTAAATTTTTAACAATTTTGTGGAGGCATATATGGCACACAATGAACTGCATATATTTAAAGTGCAGTTTGATGAGGTTTGACGTATGTGTTCGTTCACATGTGAAGCCATACCACAATCAAGATCGTGAATATATCACCACCCCCCAAAGTTTCTTTGTGCCTCTTTTTTATGCCTTCCTACTACCACCACCACCCGTTTCTCTACTCATCCAGGAATCATTCTGTCACTATAGATTCGGTTGCACATTCTAGTTTTACATAAATAGAATCACACAGTAGTTTATTGACTTTATTTCACTCAGTACAATTATTTTAAGATCCGTCCACGTTGTTGTATCAATATTCACTCCCTTTTATTGCTGTGTCCATAGTACTTTTATACTTAAATTGGTTTATCTATTTACCTGTTGGTGGACATTTTTAGTTGTTTCCAGTTTGTGAGTATCACAAATACAGCTGCAATGAAAATTCACATCCAAGTCTTGCAAACATACACCTCCATTTTTATTGGGTAAACATCTAGGAGTAGCATGCTGGAGAATATGGCAGGTATATATTGAACTTCTTAAAAAATTGCCTAGCTCTTTTAAAATATAGTATATGAGAGTTCCAGTTTCTCCACATCCTTTCCAACAATTAAGTCTGATCAGTCTTAAATTTTAGCCATTCTAATAGAGGGGTAATGGTATCTCATTTTGGTTTCAGTTTGCATTTCCCTCATAATATACATCCTGTCATCTACTTACATTTTCTTTGGTGAAATGTCTGTTCAGATCTTTTGCCATTTTTTTTAGTTGTGTTTGTTTTCTTGAGTTTTGAGTGTTCTTTCTATACCTGGAGACAAGTACTTTATCAGATATATGACCTCCAAATATTTTCTCTCAAGTCTGTGGCTTGTCTTTTTCTTTTTCTTAATAGTGTCTATTGAAGAACAGATTTTTTTTATTTTGATGAAGCCCAATTTATCGTGGTTTTTTGTTTGTTTGTTTTTTTAATGAATCATGCTTTTGGTGATCTAAGAAATCTTGACCAAACCCAGAGTCACAAAGATTTTCTCATGTGTTTTCTTCTGTTTTGAAATTTTAGATTTTATATTTAAGTCTACATTCTGATTCTTTTTTATGGGGTTGAGTTTGATTTTTGTTTTGTTTTTTTAGGGATATCCATTTGTTCCAGCACCATTTGTTGAAAAGACTATTTCTTCTCCACTGAATTGTCTTTGCTGCTTGGTGGAAAATCAGTTGCCAGGGAGCATGTGTAGCTCAATGGTTGAACACCTGCTTCCCATGTTCCAGGTCCTGGGTTCAAACCTCCATACCTCCTAAAAAAATCAATTGCCCATATAAGTATGAATCTATTTTTGAACTCTGTATAGTTCCATATATGAATGGGTCTCTATCTGGACCCCACTGATAGAATTCTCTGTCTTATTGCCAGTACTACAACGTCTTGATTATTATTGTCTTATAGCGATTCTTAAAATCAAGAAGTATTAACCCTCAAATATTGTTTGCTGTTTTGACTATTCTAGATCTTTTCATTTCCCTATAAATTTTAGAATCAGCTTGTCAAATTCTATAATAATAATAATAAGCCTTCTAGGATTTTGCTGGTGATCACATTGAATCTACAGATCTGGAGGAAATCGACCTCTTAACAATTTTCAGTATTTTGACTCATGGACATAATATATCTTTCCACTTTTTTAGTTCTTAATTTCAGCAATGTTTTGTAGTGTTTAGGATACTGGCTTTACATATCTTTTGCCAGATCTATCCCTAGTTATTTTTTTTTATACTATTGTAAATGGTATTTTTTCAGATTATTTTTGGTTTATAGAAATACAATTGATTTTCCTATATTGATCTTTTATCCTGAACCTTGCTAAACTCACTTATTTGTTCTATTAATAGTAGCTTTTTTATTGATTTCATAGGGTTGTCTACATAAACCATCACATGATCAGCAAAAAAAAGATGTCATTTATTAGATTGAGGAAGTTCCAAAGGAAGTTTCCTTTTATTCCTAACTTGCTGAAAGTTTTAATCAGAAACAGATGTTGAAATTAATGCTTAATCTACCCTACTGAGTTGATTATAGTTTTGTTTTTTTTAAGATTTATTTTCTTTCTTTCTCCTCACCCCCTCATTGCTTGCACTTGCTGTGTCTGTTCGTCTTCCTTGTTTCTTTAGGGGGCACTGGGAACTGAACCCAAGACTTCTGATATGGGAGGAAGGTGCCCAATTGCTTGAGGCACCTCTGTTCCCTGCTTTGTTGTATCTCTCATTATGTTTTTCTTCCTGTGTCTCTTCTTCCCATCAGCTTGCCATGCCTGCCCATCGTGTCAGCTTGCTGTCTTACCCATCTTCTTTAGGAGGCATGATATCTCCACGCCCTGCTTTGTTGTTTCTCTCCTTGCTTTTCTTTTTGTGTCTCTTGTTGCATCAGCTTGCCACACCTGCCTGACACACCAGCTCGTTGTCTTCTATAGGAGGCACTGAAAACTGAACCAGGGACCACGCATGTGGTGAGAGCTCAATTGCTTGAGTCACATCCGCTTCCCAGATGTTGTTTTTTTTTTAACGGTTTTAAATGATCAATTTTTTCCTTACCCTCCCCTTCTCCCACCCTGCTGTTTTTGCTGTCTGTGTCCATTCGCTGTGTGATCTTCTCTCTCTCTCTTTTTGTCTTCTCATCTTTCTCCTCTAGGATTCACTGGGATTCAATCCTGGGGAACTCTGATGTGGAGAGAGTTTCCCTGTCAGTTGTACCACCTCAATTCCTGGTCTCTGCTGCACTTCACCTTGATTCTCCCCTTCGTCTCTCTTTCGTTGCATAATCATCTTGCTGAGTGACTCACTTGCATGGGCACTGGCTCACCACACAAACACTCAGCTCACTGTGCGGGCACTGGCTCACCACACAGGCATGCTTTCTCTTCTTTTTCACCTGGAGGCCCCAGGGATCAAACCTGGGTCCTCCCATATGATAGGAGGAGGCTCTATCACTTGAGCCATGTCCGTTTCCCCCTGATGTTTTTTAATATAATTTTTAAAAAGTTTTATTCATACACCATACAATCCATCCAAAGTATAGCAATCAATGGCTCTCCATACAATCACAGAGTTGTGCATTCATCACTTGTAAATGTGAGGAATAAAAGATTGATTTTCAAATATTAAACCAATCTTGTATTTCTTGGATAAACTCGACTTGGTCATGATGTATCATCCTTTTTATATAGTGCTGAATTTGATTTGCTAAATTTTGTTCAGAATTTTCCATCTATGTTTATGACAGATGTGTCTGTAGTTATCTTTTCTTGTAATGCTTTTGTAACAGGGTAATGTTGGCCTCATAATATGGAAAAGTTTGGCAGAATTGGTTATTCTTTCTACCTTAAATGTCTAGTAAAATTCACAGAAGCCATCTGGGCCTTGAGTTTTCTTTGTGGTCTGGTTTCTAACTGCAAGTTAAATTTTTTTAATAGATGTAGGGGCTATTCAGGTTATCTATTTCCCCTTGAATGAGCTTTGGGAGTTTGTATCTTTCAAGTATTTTGCCCATTTAATTTATTGCATTTATGGAAATATAGTTGTTCACATATATCTTATTATCCTCCCCCCCTTTTTTTTCTTTTAATATCTCTGTAATTATATCATCTCTTTCATTCCCCTACTGTTGTGTCTTCTTTTCTTCCTGGTCAGTCTGTCCAGGGGTTTATCAAGTTTATTGTTCTTTCCAAAGTACAGGTTTTGGTGTCATTCGATATTCTCTATTATTTTTCTGTTTACCCTTTCACTGGGTTTATACTCTATTATTTCCTTTTTCTGCTTACTTTGATTTTAATTTGCTCTTCTTTTTTTTTAGTTTCTTAAGGTGGAAGATGAGGTCACTGATTTGAGATGTTTCTTCTTTTTTAACATAGGTAGTTCTCTAACTGTCCCCTTCAGTAGTACTTTATAGACATCCCACAAATTTTCATGTTGTTTTTATTTTCATTCCGTTCCAAAATACTTCTTAATTTCTCTTTAGGTTCTTCTTTTGGGTCACAGGTTATTTAAAAGTTTAATGTTTGCTTTTCAAATCTTTGGGGATTTTCCAAAGATCTTCCTATTGCACAAGGTATTCACAAAAGTCCTGGAAAGTTCAAATACTGGTTCAAATACTGACTTATACTTTAAACAATTGATATAAATTTGTCTTTCTGTAGCTGTCCATGAAAGCCTTTTCCTGGAACCTAGAATAAAGAGGAGGCATGGTGGGAAGCGGACTTGGCCCAGTGGTTAGGGTGCCTGTCTACCACATGGGAGGTCCACGATTTAAACCCCGGGCCTCCTTGACCTGCATGGAGCTGGCCCATACACAGTGCTGATGCGCACAACGAGTGCCGCCCCACGCAGGGGTGTCCCCCGCGTAGGGGAGCCCCACGCGCAAGGAGTGCGCCCTGTAAGGAGAGCCGCCCAGCACAAAAGAAAGTGCAGCCTACCCAAGAACGGTGCCGCACACACGGACAGCTGACACAAGATGACGCAACAAAAAGAAACAGATTCCCCGGTTGCTGACAACAGAAGCAGACAAAGAAGATGATGTAGCAAATAGACATAGAGAACAGACAACCAGGGCGAGGGGGAGATAAATAAATAAATCTTAAAAAAAAAAAAAAAAAAGAGGAGGCATGGAGCACAGAGCCACAGCCATCTATCTCCCAGCCAACATGTTGCATAAGTGAGAAATAAACCCTTGTAAATCACTATTATTTTGGAGTTATCGGTTACCACAAAAATAAACTAGGGAAAGCTAATATAGCAGCTATCTTTTTTTAACCTTGTAAACTAGGGAGACAGAAAAACCTGTCTCCATTAAGATTCATTTAATGAAGACCTCGTAGAAAAACCAGTGACAGAAATTGAGAACTAACAAAACAAAAACCAGCTGCAAGAGCCATTGAGAAAGAAATCAGGCTAGTTTGGAAGGCTATTAAGAAGGCAGTACTGGAATGGAATCTACCACGGATTTCAAACTTCATAATATCCACGGAAGAGAATTTTAACACTCTGCAGAGTTTTACATTTTACAAAGCAGTTTTACAGATTACGAAACTAAGGCGGAAGATGATACAGTGTGGCAGCCGATGCGGCACAGTGGTTAGGCGCCAGCTTCCAGCATACCAGGTCCCAGGTTCCATCTCCGGCCCCAGTAAAAAATAAATAAATAAGACACAGATGATAGAGTGGCAAAGCCTTGATTCCAAGGTGTTCCTAGTCCAAATTCTTTCTCCTGCATCACATTACCTGATAACTAATTTAAAACATTGTTTTTAACAGGAATATAATCTTGGGTTGAAAAGACTAGACATTCAGGGCCTCAGTAATCCTGATGTGTAGGACACAGCGTCCACAGAAATCACTCATCGGACCTTTCCAACGAACCACGCGCGTACAATCCAAGAGTCACCGCAGAAAAACGCCTACGTCGATAGGCCGCTCCCCCTCCCACTTTTTTCGTCTTCCACCCTTCCCGAAAGCCCAAGCGGCGGAAGCAACGAGGAAGGCGCCAACGTCATTGGGCTATCCAGCATTACGGAACGCCCACAGGGCGTGGGATTTGGCTCTGCGCAGAGGAAGCGCGGCGCGCAAGTTGGGGGGGGGGAGGGTAGTGGTCTTCTTTGAGGGAGGGGGAAGTAGGAGCTTAGGGGAGGAGCTTGAGCACCAGCTACGGTGTCAGTTCTTCCAGCAGTCGGGCCCAAGTCTCTGGTTATTGTCGTACGGCCGCAGCACGCTGTCGTAGTACAGAGACCAATCACTCATTTACCACGCAGCGGCAGCAGGAAATGGAAGCGGAGAACGCGGGCAGGTAAGGCCGGGGCGGAGCACCACCCCTCCCCCCAGCGCCCCTCGCGGCGGGGTCAGCCTGCGCACGCGCGCGCGAGCACACCCAGGGGTCTTTAAACGCGGCGACCCTAACACAAAGGCCGGGTTCGCGCGTGCGCCCCCCCCCCGTCTCGTCGCCTGAGTCAGCGAGGGTCGGAGGTGGCTCTTCCTGTCCCGGATCCTTCCCCGCTATCCCCCTATTCCGATATTTAGTTGGCTTTAGAAATGCGTTAGTAATCTACCAAAGGTTTCCACGTAATTTTTTTTTTTTTAGTTGCTCTTCTTGGCTACAGTTACCCCCACTTTCCATTACCGTGTAGTGAGTTAACTCTAAGGAAAGATGGAGTAGGAACGACATATCGGCCTCCGAGTCTGCCCTCCATGAGTATTTTAAATTTAGTAAATTTTCTGTGGCGTACACCCGGAAGGTTTACTGAAAGGACTGTCAGGAGTCGCAGGGTAGGTAATATTGCAGTGCTGGAGTTCTTGAATTCTGGGCTATGTATACCACTCCCAAGAAGTCAATTTAAAAATGTCTTGAGTTTTCCAGTGGTCTTGGGAGCGATCGTAATCTTTTAAGATTTCCTCTAGGGAGTCTTGGATTCATGAAGAGAAAGTTTTGCACAAGTAGAGATTTAGAGATTTGGACTCCTGGCAGAAACTAAAGGAGAAAACAAGTAATTAGACATTGTGACAGGGTCTTTAAAAAGAAAAATAATTGAAGACTTAGGTGGGATAAAATACTATTAGACCTAATGAAAAATTATTCTGAGTTTCAGTAGCTCATGGGCCTTGGATATATGCAAGGCAGTTAACTTCTCTGGGCTTATTGGTTTCTGTAGGTTGTCATCTCTGGGGTCCTGTTCTGACCTGCTGCGAATCGTTGTTCTCAAGGGACATGCTTATGTAAATAACCAAAATAAGTTCTTAGAGTTTAGGAAAAGAGATCGAGGTACATAAAATGTGGAACAGCCTGACTTTGTAGATCAAATCCTGGAAGAATATAGTCCACTTCTTTACTAGAACTTTACAAATGAGAGCATTCATCGGAATTTGTAGAAATCTCTCTCACCTTTGTGATCTTCGGAGAAAAATTGAAACTTGGGCAAAGCCTATCATCAAATTAATTACACGTTATAGAGCTTTATTTAGTATCTTACAGCAAATTCATAGGACTCTGGTACACTGTTTAGCTCGAAGCTGTGACTTGATTATTTTGTCTTAAACTTATCTGTAGGACTATAGAACATTTTTAAAATTTTTATTTGCAAAACTTTCACTTCAGGATATATGTGGAATGCTGTGTTTTGGTTTTGGGTTTTTTTTTCCCACTTTTAAAAATACATATTTTTAATTTATTTTTAAAAGATACATAGGTCACACAAAATGTTACATTAAGGGCATGTTATGTTTATACTCTAAAATGGAGTTCCAAAATGACTCGGGCTCCAGGTAAACCCTAGAGAGTGGTTCCCTGTCACCCTTAAGCTTGTGCTAATCAAGGAATGAAATGCTGGGTAGAATGCATTTACTTTTTATTTGGGAAGATTAGTTGCAGCAACTTTAAAGAAAAATATTCCATTGATATCGACTTTTTTTTTTTAATATTTAATTTTATTCATTGCTCTCCCCTTTGCCACTACTCACAAACCCCCCACCCCCGTAGTCTGCTCTGTGTCCATTCACTGTGAGTTCCGTGTCGGTTCGCATTTTTTGTCAGGCGGCACTGGGATTCTGTGTCTCTTTTTGTTGAGCCGTCTTGCTGCATCAGCTCTCCATGTATGCAGCGCCACTCCTGGGTGAGCTGCACTTTTCCCCCGGGGTGGCTCTCCTTGCAGACGCACTCCTTTTGCACGTGGGGCTCCCCTATGCGGGGGGCACCGCTGTATGACATGGCAGTCCTTATTCGTGGCAGCACTGCGTGTGGTCCAGCTCACCACTCGGGCCAGGAGGCCCTGGGTTCGAACCCTGGATCTCTCATATGGTAGACAGACGCTCTATCATTGAGCCACATCAGCTTCCCAATATAGACTCTTAAGAAGGGGTAATAGTTCGAGTCACAAAAAACACAGTCTAATAAACACAGGAAAAAAGGAGAAATTATATAAGGACCAATTGTTCCCATTGAGCTCAAGAACAAAAAAGACATTTACCAAAAATGGGAAATAAGATGCTGTGGTAGTTTTAGACTGTATATATGCCAAGAAAATCATGTACTTGAAACTGGTCCCTTCCTATGTGTGTAAACCTATTGTAAGTGGCATCCTTTGAATAGATTATTTCAGTAGGGCGTGACTCAGGTGGATTTTAATCCACTTACTAGAGTCCTTGATGAGATGAATATGGAGAGAGAGAAACCACCAGAGTCTACAAGAGAGGATCGCAGAAATCAGAGATGAGAACAGGCAGAATCCGGGAGAGAGAAAACCAGAGGAACAGAGAGGAAGCTGGAGGAAGCCAGAATCTGAAAGCTGCAAGAGCCAGGAAAAACGAGACAGCAGAGGCTGCCGTTGTGCCCTGCCATATGATAAGAGTCCAAGATCACCTGCAGTCAGTCTTCTGGGACAGAACTTCATCTGATGCCTTGATTTGGATATATTTCTCAGCCTCAGAACGATTAGCTGATAAGTTAATAAATCCCAATTGTAAAAGCCAACCCACGTCTGGTATATTGCCTCGGAAGCCTTTAACAAACTAAGAGAGATGCCAAGTCAATAGTGAGTGTAGGAGTGGCATAGACCACTAAGAATACACATGGGAAAGATTAACCCTCAAATGAGACTAGGTTTTCTAGAATTGCTAAAAGAGACCAAGAAGGACATTTTTAGTTAGGTTTAGACAGGAAAGATTTGGATTTTCTGCCCAACCCAATGGTGTGGTGTTAGATGACAGGCAGAAAACGTAAATATTCCATTTTGATTTTTTTTTTTTAAAGATTTATTTTATTTATTTCTCTCCCATTCCCCCTCCTCTCCCCCGTCTGCTCTCTCTGTCCATTCGCTGAGTGTTCTTCTGTGTCTGCTTGTATTCTTGTCACTGGCACTGGAAACTGCATCTCTTTTTTGTTGCATCATCACCTCTCTGTGTGTGTGGTGCCACTCCTGGGCAGGCTACACTTTTTTCACACGGGGTGGCTCTCCTTACAGGGTGCACTCATTGAGTGTGGGACTCCCCTACACAGGGGACACCCCTGCGTGGCACGGCACTCCTTGTGCGCATCAGCACTGCACATGGGCCAGCTCATCACATGCGTCAGGAGGTCCTGGGTGTGAACCCCAGACCTCCCATGTGGCAGGCGGATGCTCCATCAGTTGAACCGAAGCCAATTCCCAATTTTGATTTTTTATCTATCTTAAAAATGATTGTCAGACTTGAAATAGCAGAATGAATTGATGAGAGCTTTTAGCTGCTCTCATGAAATCCTGTATCTTTGTTTATACAGATTATATCAGTCTTTGAAGATTTCTGTGCAATAAGTATGGGACCTACAGCCTGGAAATAAACAGATGGGTCCCTGTTTCCTCAAAAGCTAAAGTCTTTGTTCTAATTTATTGATATTGTTCTTAAACAAACTGCTTGAATTTTTATATATCAATAATTATTGAGCATTTTTAAAAGGAACTGGTGACTACTAGGCTGCATTATAAGTTCAGAAAAAGCAAGAACTTCCAGAGTAGGTTCATTCCCTACTGGATAATGATACTAGATATTATCTTACTAGACTAGATAGCATCAGAGTAATGCTGAGAGAAGGTACCTAAAATGTTATCTCATAGTATCTTTATTTATTATTAGTTATTGTTATAGCAAGTTTACTATATACCAGGCACTGCTTTGATTGTCTTATGTGTGTTAACTAATTTAATCTTCATACCAATGAGGTAGATGCTGTTCTCATTTTTCAGATGTGAAAGCTGGGGGGCATATGGAGGTTAAGGAACTTTCCCACATAGCTGGTAGGTGGCAGAGCGGAAATTTACATACAGGCAGTCTGGTTCCAAAGTTTGCCTCCCCAGCTAGCAGTCGGGTCTTCCATTTTCTTTGCAGGCGAGATGAATATGAACTGATGGAAATCAGTTAGGTGAAATCAAAACTAGTTTATTACTGAAAGAGTCATGGGTAGTCTGAGGAGAGGTCCATCTTGTGTGCCATTTGGCTCGATACCCAACTCTGTTTTGTTCAACAGTTTAACAACTTCAAGGTGTTAATGGCATGCTGCAATTTGTGAATAACCCAACTCCGGAAGGGATTTATGGAACTCATATATTGAATCAGAATTGAGAAAAATCCTAACTGGCTGGAATGGTGAATCATCTTTTGCACAAGGTGACATAGTCCTTTATTTGGGTGCAAAATTTAATGATACAGGTATGGAATGAGGGAGATGTGATGTAAAGGCAGTTTTCATTGATGGGAGTATGAATCAGCAGTATATTGTGGGTTCCAGTAAAGCTAATATAGTAGATTCTGGAATATGGTCCCCAGAATGAGGAAGTTGATAGCACTGCTGAACGTCAGGCTGTTAAGGCTCTATCTGGGGCATTTCGTTTGATTTTGAGCAACAAATAATGAGGAAACTTGAAGTCATACTCTGGCTTATTCTAAATCGTTGTGTTCATTTTCTAGTAGACTGCTTGTGCACAATAAATACCTAATACCTACACTACATACACTTCCACTTCATATTGAATGCAGTCTTTTAGTTTATTATGATATTCCATAGAGTTTTATAAATAGCCCCTTCTGGTTGAGCATTTGGATTTTGAAGCATCGGTTATTATTTTGTATGTATTCAGTGTTTAATGTGGTTACGTCAGAGGAGATAAAACATATTTAGAAAACAGCAACTTAAAGATTTAATTTTTTGAAACACAGCAAAATCTGAACTAACTGGACTCCTCAGTCAACTGTGTGTGTGTGTTTCGAGAAAGACTGTCAGAAAATACACAATTCATCATTTTCAGAGTGCTGTAAAAACAATCCTGTGAGCACCGTGGTTCAAGAGCAGGAGGGTGCAGATGGAGGCTTGGAGGTAGGAAAGAGTTAGCAACAGGAAAAGGACAGCGGTAGCACAGAACAGTTGTGGGGACAAACAAATGATGAGGGATAAGAAAATGAACAAGGGGAAATGAAAACATCATGCTTATAAGCTTGATGTTCCAGGAGTTAAATTTAAAAGAAAAAATCCCCACAAAACTCTTTGTGGTCTATTTTGAGTCTCGAAAGATTTAACCTTATTTCCTACAGATTCTCTAAATACATAAAATTACAGAAATCACTGAATCTAAGCCCTCATTTTCCTGTGAGAATATGGAGGCCCACAGAGAGTGAATGAATGAGTTGATTACATGAGCTAGTTAGTGGCAACTCAAATCGGGGCTGGTCTTCTTACTCCCAGTTTGGTCTCTTCCACTGCTGTAGTTATCATATAGAGGAAACTAATAATTAGAAACATTGCAGAATTCTGCATTATGCCTTGATAATTGTGTATAAATGTGTAACAGACATATTTAAGAAATTTTTTCACAATAAGTTTGAAACAAATTTATGTTGCTTATTGATTTAACTATTATTAGATAATAGAAAATCACATTATCTAGAACTCTTTAGTTTCCGAGCATTCAGGTTCAAAAAGGTTTTTGCGTATGTTTTCTTCTACAAGTAATTAGAATGTTGTGATCAACCCTTTTTCCCTTTTTGTTCTGGCTGTTAAGAAGCGCAGGCTAATTTTAACATTAAAATAAAGCCTTTTACCTCAGAACCACATGTTCTGTTTTCCATGGCTTTATTTTTCTATTTCTGCCCTAATTTAGCTTATTGTAAACTGCCACAGGTCATTTGTACAAAGATTAAGGAATACAGCAATATTGTAAATTGTTCTGAATTTTTTTTCAAAAATTGATACATATTTCTAATGATGTAAGGCTTCAGATTCTTTTTTTTTTTCCTTATTTTTCTCTTGTTCTTCAGCCAGCTGTGATTTCTGAAATTTTACTTTTCAATTTCTGAACCCCACAATTTCTGAAAATAATTAATGACCTCTAAATGTACTAAGGGAGCCACATTTTGGGAATTTATTTTAAAAGGTTAAGAATTATTTTGTAATGTCAGTGGTGCCTCCCTAATTTATATTTTTTCAGTTCAGATTTTGTGACATGCTCAAAACTGGAACTATATGTGAAACTCAGTGGTAGCAAGAAACATGGTAGAGAAGGATAGATTGTCTTCCTGACATTGTGACAGACAGGAATAGCCTCATGCATCTTAATAGCCACTTACTTATTGCTACTATATCTTTAATTTTATATACTCAAGCTTAAAGGGACTATTTACATCTCTGGAAATGGCCACAGCCACAGTCAGACATTGCAGTTGGTTTTTACTAGAATTTCCAGTGGACAACCACTCAACATTTCTTGATTTTACCCAGCCATAACCAGCTGTCATTCCAGTACACTGGACGATCAGTATTTTAACAACTTATTGAAGAGTTCCTCTGTATTAGTCAGCCAAAGGGGTGCTGATATGAAGTACCAGAAATCTGTTGGCATTTATAAAGGGCATTTATTTGGGGTAAAAGCTTACAGTTACAAGGCCCTAAAGAGTTAAACTCAAAATTGCTTTCTCACCAAAAATGGTTACCCATCTCTGTGAGGGTTCAGCCTCTGTCTTAGCTACAGGCTGGCATAGGGCTCATCTGTCAGCTTCTTCTTCCTCTTGAGGCTCCGTGGGCCCAGCTTCTTCCCAATTTCAGTTACAGGCTATCCGGCCAATGGCTCATCTCTCTTCCTGGGGCTGCAAGACCAAAGTTCTCCTCTGCTGTGTCTGTGGAGCTTTCTCCCTGTGTATCTTATTCTGAGTCTTCTTGAGTGAGTGCCCTTCTATATTAGCCTACAAGGGGGTGGGGACTTAATCTGAGTTATATCCTACTGACATGGTTGAATCAAAGCCCTAATCTTAACATAATTTAATCAAAGACATCTCAGATGAGTCTAATACAATCAAAAGGTATCACACCCAGAGGAATAGACAAGTTTACAAGCATAATCCTTATCTATTTTAGGATTCATACATAATTTCAAACTGCCACAGCTGCTGTTGTAGTTTGCTAAAATCTGCTAGGAACAATATACCAGAAATAGGTTGGCTTTTATAATGGGAATTTATTAAGTTAATAGCCTACAGTGCTGAGGCTGTGAAAATGTCCATATCAAGGCATCATATGGTCTCACCAAGGATTGGCTGCTGGTGATCCTGGACTCCTGCCATGTGGTGAGACAAAGTGGCAGCATCTGCCAGCTTGGGTCTCTGCCTTCTGCTCCAGGCCCACTTTCTTTCAAGCTGTGCTGTGGGCAGTCAAGCATGTAGCAGGGCATAATGCCAGTCTGCTTGTCTGCTTGTTTCTCCCCTTTCTTCTGGGTCTTGTTGCTAGTTCTGCTTTGGGCTACTTTGTGGCCTTTTTCTCTCTGGGGTCTCTCTCTAAGCTCCTGGCTTCCAAATTTTCTCCGTTTCTAGGGCTTTTTCTCTGTTTGAGGCTTTTTATTCCTCCATTTATAAAGGATTCCAGTAAGAGGATTAGGACCCACACTTGGTCCCACAGTCAAATCAGAGGCCCTTAACTGAAGCGATCTAATCAAACCATCCCTTAACTGATTCTAACCAAATGGTCCCACATACAATAGGTTTACATGTACAGGAGTGGATTAGCTTAAGAACATAATTTTCTGGGGTCCACAAAAGACTCAAACTGGTTTAGCTACCAATAGTATCAAGGAGAAGTTTGGAAAAAGAAATTTGTTTCATACCAGACACCATTCTATGGACATCACTTGTCATTTTTGCATTTTAATTTCTAGCCCTTCTCTACCTATTTTTCCTTATATGGTGCCTTTTTTTTTTTTAAAGATTTATTTATTTTATTTATTTAATTCCCCTCCCCTCCCCAGGTTGTCTGTTTTCTGTGTCTTTTTGCTGCATCTTGTTTCTTTGTCCACTTCTGTTGTTGTCAGCGGCACGGGAAGTGTGGGCGGCGCCATTCCTCGGCAGGCTGCACTTTCTTTCGCCCTGGGCGGCTCCCCCTACGGGTGCACTCCTTGCGTGTGGGGCTCCCTTATGCAGGGGACACCCCTGTGTGGCACGGCACTCCCTGCGTGCATCAGCACTGCGCATGGGCCAGCTCCACACGGGTCAGCTCCCATGTGGTAGACGGATGCCCTAACCACTGGGCCAAAGTCCTTTTCCCCTTGTATGCTGCCTTAAAGTACTATTTTGTATTCTCTTCTATTTTAAAATATATATTTTAAACATTTTCTGTTCTTTCACATAATAAAATTAAGTTGATTATGAATTATTAATTAAATTAAAATAAATTTATTTTTAGTAGATGCATAGTATTTTCTCATGTAAATGTACTGTAATTTACTAGATCATTTTATCGTCTTTGTTTTTTTTTACCCAATTTGAGAACTGTATATTTAAGGAAATAAGGCTCTTAAGGCATAGTTTAATACCATTTTCACTAATTCTTTAAAAAATCATGCAGAAGGGAAGTAGAAGTGGCTGAACTGATGAGAGTATCCACCTTCTATATGGAGGGTCCAGGGTTCGATACCCAGGGCCTCCTGACCCATGAGGTGAGCTGGCCCACGCCACAGTGTTGCCATGCACAAGGAGTGTGCCCCGCAAGGAGAGCCACCCTGAGTGAAAAAAGCGCAGCCTCCCCAGGAGTGGCGCCGCACACATAGAGAGCTGACGCAGCAAAATGACGCAACAAAAAAGAGATGCAGTTTCCCAGTGCTGCCTGACACTGCAAGCAGTTGCAGAAGAACGCACAGCGAATGGACACAGAGAGCAGACAACGGGGGGTTGGAGAGAAGTAAATAAAATAAATCTTAAAAAAAAGATCATGCAGAAAATAGTTTCCACATACTTGCCCCCAATATTAACATCTTCACTAATTCATAACCTTTTCTTTGCCAGATTTACCTTAATGATGCCTTGAAGTCAGAACGCCTCTCTGGTGGTTTGTCACTGGGCCTGGGCCCTTGTTTATCTGAGCATCCAGCAATCTAGTTTAGCCACCCACGTTTAGACTGTTAACCCTGTGCCTGCCTAGGCAATTTAAGCTTATTTGGGAGCTGGTCTGCCCCTTCTTTTTTTTTTTTTTTAACAATTTTATTGAGATATGATTTACCTCCCATAAAGTTCACCTAGCAAGAGCTCCACCACATCTGCTTCTCTCTTCTTTATATTTAATGGCATCATTTGGCATTATCTATAATTTGAGTTTCATAAAATATATGTTTATTTCCCTAACTTTGTGCTGATGGCAGGAGCTTGAGAAAGTGGTTTAAGGTAATCAGAAATATTTTTTTGAAATTGTTACACTTACACTGAAGGCCTGTGTTATTCAAATGGAACAAAATACTTTGAACAAAGCTTAAATCATGTTTAGAAGAGAGGTATAGAATGATTTCACAGATTCAACAGATATTTAGGAAATATACATCTATTCCTGATTTAGTGGCAAAAATAAAAAACAGACAGCTGCTAATGAAGCAAATAGGCAAACTGAAAGAGAACTTTAAGTTAGATTGGGGAGAAAGGAATCTTTGTGACAAATAATTAAATATCAAAGATAGGGATGCAGTTTCTATTTGTGGATGTTTTAACCTTCTAGACTAGCAGGACTTTCAAGTCTCTTTATTAAAAAATTACCATGACCTCATTTCAGAGAAAGTCCAGGATGACTTGACATAACTTGTAAATTTTATTGATGACACATCTTGTCGTTAAACTGTGTGGGAGTTAGTTAAATATTTGGTTAGTAGGCACTCGGTATAGGTTGAGTGAATTTGTAAATACAAGTGTGCCATAGGTAACTTAGCATCCCCCAACTCATACTGTCTGTTCCTTAAATTAAACTTCAGACTAGATTCAGCTGGCAAATGCCTGACATTCAGTAAATCTTAAAAGTCAGTAAAACTGTAACTGTCTGACCTTTCCCTCCTTGCTAGCATCTGCTGCTTTGGTCTAATAAAAGCTTTCTGTGGAAGTCACACAAACCCTTATGTGCCTTGATGTACATCTTTAAACTATGTACCTTTAATCTTTTTTTTTTTTTTAAGATTTATTTTATTTCTCTCCCCTTCCTCCCTCCCCCCCCCCAGTTGTCTGTTCTCTGTGTCCATTTGCTGCGCGTTCTTATTTGTCCGCTTCTGTTGTTGTCACCGGCGGGAATCTGTGTTTCTTTTTGTTGCATCATCTTGCTGCATCAGTTCTCCGTGTGTGGGGCGCCAGTCCTGGGCAGGCTGAACTTTGTTTCACGCTGGGAGGCTCTCCTTACGGGGCGCACTCCTTGTGCGTGGGGCTCCCCTATGCGGGGGACATCCCTGCGTGGGATGGCACTCCTTGCATGCATCAGCACTGTGCATGGGCCAGCTCCACACAGGTCAAGGAGGCCCGGGGTTTGAACCGCGGACCTCCCATGTGGTAGACGGATGCCCTAACCACTGGACCAAATCTGCTTCCCATATGTACCTTTAATCTTGAGCAGCCATTATAAAAAGACCAAGTTCTCGGTAGGGGCAGACAGTAAAGCTCGGAAAATGCTTTCTTTCCTCTTGCCACCCAGGACAAGGACCCCACAAAGCACCCTAAATAAATGCTCATTACTCACCAAGCTGGATTTGTCCAAGTCATTCTTTAGTCTGATGTATCCCTCCCAATTCAGCGGGAAGGTGTTGTTTTACACAGCTCCTTGCCATATTCAGGACAACAGGAATAGATCTTCTTTGCTGTCTTCTCCCCAATTATCTACTTTAAATAAATACTCCAATCCGGTTCAAAATACTTGTATCCCGAAGGTTATTAACAGCTGATGGTTTAAGCTTATATTAGATACACTTTATGGTTATTATATATTATACTGCATTGTTCTTTCAGCTATTCTCTTCAGCAAGCTCAAGCTTTTTATACGTTTCCATTTCAACAAATGATGCCTGAAGTTTCTAATATGGAAATCATGGAAGAACAACAAATGCCAGCAGAAGTTCCAGTCCCACCTCCTGCTCAGGAACCTGTACAAGGTAGTTTCCATTATGAGAAAATTAGCTATTGGATTAGTCAACTTATTTAACAAAAGGTTTCAAAGATGTTTAAAAGAAAAAAAAAAAACAACAATCCATTTGTGAGACAAACTTACATCTGGCTGTCTCTCACTAGCTATTTGGTCTTGGGAAAGTTACTCAACATCTCCAAACGTAATTTTCTTCATGCCACTGGGTCCATACCATCATTATTTCTTACCTGAATTATTGCAGTAGCCTCTTAACTCTTCCCCCTCCTTTTACACGGCCCTCAGCCTATTCTCCACACAGCAGCTGGACTGCCCTGTTACTGTGTAAGTCAAATCATGTCACTCCACAACCCCTTAGTAGCCTTCCATGACACCAAGAGAAAAGACAGAGCCCATACCACAACGTAAAAACCCTATACCCCTGATCCTCTGCCCTTTCTCTGATCTCATCTTCTGCCTCTTGCTTCCTGGCTTGTTCTGTTCAGCCACACTGGCCATGTCACTGTTCCTTAAACAAGTCAAATACCCTCTTACTTTAGGGCTCTTGCACTGGCTATCACCTCTCCCAGAAACACTCTTCTCTCTGATGTCTGTGTGGCCCTCAAGCCCTTAGCTCCTTCTAGCCTTTTCTTAAATAATGCCATCTCATGAGGCCTAACTTGACCATCTCGTTTAATATTGCAACAGCTCCCCCACTCCTGCCTCCCACACTCTTAAAATTCCTTTTTAAGAGTATTTTTTTCCAGCATTTGTCACATATTAACATGCTATACAATTTACCTCTTGATTGTGTTTCAGTTTTTCCCAGTTGGTTGTCTTTTCCAACATTGGAGTATAAGTAAGCTTCAACACAGCCTAGCTCATTGCATAGCATAGAGTGGGTTTTAAGTCATGAATGAATAAATGATTGTATAACACATCACAGAATTAGTTAAATAAAAGAATTCATCTAGAGGCTCAGGCTCATAGTAGGCACTTAAGTATTCATTTACTTATCCTATGAATTGAACATGGAAAATTAACTTACTTTTTTAAAAGTTGGATATTGTTTTCTCCTGGAAACAATGTTTAACATGTAACCTGGGAAGCGGACTTAGCCCAATGGATAGGGCGTCCCTGGGCCTCCTTGACCCGTGTGGAGCTGGCCCATGCGCAGTGCTGATGCGCACGGGGAGGGCCGTGCCACGCAGGGTTGTCCCCCGTGTAGGGGAGCCCCACGTGCAAGGAGTGTGCCCCGTAAGGAGAGCCGCCCAGCGCGTAGGAGGGTGCAGTCTGCCCAGGAATGGCGCTGCACACATGGAGAGCTGACACGACAAGATGATGCAACAAAGGAAGAAACACAGATTCCCTGTGCCGCTGATAAAGATAGAAGTGGTCACAGAAGAACACACAGCGAATGGACACAGAGAGCAGACAACTGGGGGGGGGGGGGTGAGGAGAGAGAAATAAATTTAAAAAAATAAAATAATAAAGGATTTGGAATTTCCTTTAAGAACAATTTGAAGGAAAAAAAAACATGTAACCTGTAAAGTCCTTGAAATAAAGAACACTTAATCCACAAAACCTAAGTGTTCCTTTATTTAACAAGCACTTTTTTAGTACTTAGTATGTGCCAGGCACTGTGATAGGTTCTAGGGTATGAAAGAATATTGATCCTGCCCTCGAATATCTCATAATAGCATTGAGGAAGATTATAAATAAACACGTTTCACCTTAGCATGTGCGGTGGCAAAGAGGGGCAGTATAAATGCTGCAAGAGCTCATGGGGATGAGCTAACTTGGATGAGGGCTCTGAGGCAGCTTCCTAGAAAGATCAGTAACCTTGGAGCTCTGAAACACAAGGGCCGAGGAGAGTTTATCCCTGCGAAGAACAGGCCTGGGCAAGATTGTGGACCATGGGAGCAGCATGTGCCAAGGCACAGACGTGAAGAAATGTGGCACAGTTGGGGGAAAAAAGTTCATGATTGGAGTTTGAGGTGTAAGCAGGAAATGGTGAGAGATGAGGCTGGACAGGGGGCATTTTAGGCTTGTATTTTATCTAAAGAATTTATGTTGTATTTTGAGGGTGGTAGGGAGCCATTAAAAGAATATAAGCAGAGTGATGACTTAAATAAATTGGCATTTTAAAAAGATCAGTCTGGAAATTCAGCGGATAGACTGGGTTGTAGAGGGCAAAGCAGAACTTAGAGGGAAGGTGTAGATTAGAGACACTGAATAATCTGGATAAGAAATGAAAAGGACCTGAATTATGGCAGATGAAACAGAAGGACAGAGTTAAGAAATATTCTAACCATTGCCTGGGCGTGGTTAATGTAGTTCATGTGAGGGCGAGGCAAGGGAGAAAGTCTGGAAATGACTCAGTTTTCTAGATAGGCATTTGGTTGAAGGAGGTGCCATTCACTAAGACAGAAGAGCAGATTTTGAGGGTTGGAGATACAAGGTTTACACCAATGTAGCAGTATTTGTATGAGGACTGTGCTGAAAATTTCAGTCTGTGATTCCAGGAACATATCTAACTCCATTGCAATCTAAAATTATCATGGACATTTCTTCCCAAGAGTGAGTAAAAGGGACAGGGGAGAGTGAAGGATGGGGCACATGAACCCATTCTGGGGTGATGGGGACAGTATTGCAGAAGAGAAAATACTAGGAACTAGAAGAGCATATGTTTGGGGAGAGGGGTAAAAAGGTTATCAGTAGGTTGATTTTCTAGGAAAGCTGCCTTAAGTTTCTAAGTTAAGATTTCCTGAATCTTTGTATCTTAGAAGTTCCAAAAAGAAGGAAAAGAAAACCTAGGACAACAGAACCAAAAAAAACAGCGGAACCCAAAAGCCCTGCTGAGCCAAAAAAATCTGGCAAGTCCACAAAGTCAAAAGAAAAACAAGAAAAAATTACAGATACATTTAAAGTGAAAAGAAAAGTAGACCGTTTTAATGGTGTTTCAGAAGCTGAACTTCTGACCAAGACGCTCCCTGATATTTTGACCTTCAATTTGGACATTGTGATTGTAAGTATTATTTTCCTCATTTGATTTTAGAAATAGCATTGTTAGATTAATTTTATTTAACAGTTATCCTTGCAAATAGCATTTTGCTAAAAAAGAACCGTTTCTAAAAACCCTTTTTTTTTGGTGATAAATTGTGTTACCTTCAGGAGGTTGTGTTATATGGGCTACTTAGAAGACGGGCTCTATAGTCGAGCTGTCTAGCTTCAAATCCTGCCAGTTGTTAAGACCTTGGGGTAGCCCAGGTCTACACACGTAAAACTGGGGTGATGATAGTACCTCCCTCAGAGGGTTGCAAAGGTTAAATGAAATCATCCACGGGAGTCACTTAGTGTGTAACACTTGTGCGTACTCAGTACACCAGTATTCATTATGAACTTCGATTTTTGTCAGTGACTCTCAGAAACTTCAGCATGTGAACAACTGTATAGGTTATGCAGAATAAGTTACTTGTTGGGAGTCGAGAACCAGACCTGTGGCTGGACATGGGCTCATATTGATTGCTCCAGACCTCTCCCTTTCCAAACCGAAGGCAGCCCATTAGCATGAGGAGCCCGGGAGCCATGAGGTAGCCAGACTGGTTTTTCTAAACAAGAGCAAGACTTTTAATGTAAAAGAATCTATTCCCTCAAAATAGAATATTTTGTTCTGATCAAGGGTAGGTAATTAAACAATATTGTGTATCATGGTAGATTAAATTTGCATTTTTAATAAATTCAATTTTGTTCATTCCTCTGCTATAAAAACACTAAAGCTGTAAAACTTAAGGCTGAAACGTATAAATATTTTGCTTTGTAGATTGGCATAAACCCAGGGCTGATGGCTGCTTACAAAGGGCATCATTACCCTGGACCTGGAAACCATTTCTGTAAGGGGTTACTTTTTTTCATTACTTTATTTTAAACTAAATTTTTTTTTTTAAACAAATTTGTGTTTTCAAAGAGAGCCTATATGTTTGTAAATATACATACATGTTTTTTTAAATTATCCACAGATACAGTAAGAGTAGTGCTTCGTAGCATTTCAGACAGAACAACTGCCCTTTCCAGATTTCTGCAGATTTTTTTTTTACTTAGAAGAGATAGGAAATGCTGATTGTTGGCAATCAAGTTGTAATAGTTATGAGATGGCTGCAATTACAGACATTCTCTTCTAACACATTTTATCTAGCAAAAAATAATATTAAAAACCTCATGGTATTAGAGTGACCTTTAAAGCCAAGTAAACTACTATAGTATTGTTCTATATGGAAGTCATCTTACATAACAGAGCCTAAAAGAGCAAGGCATGTAGTAGGCCCTCTGGGAAACAAAACAACACTAAAAACACTAGTTGATTAGTGAAGAGTACAATTAAAAACATTTAGGACAACTAATAGTAATGGGTTTTTGTAACTAATAGCTCATTGTCTCCATTATCAAAAAAAGTTTCTAGGGAAGTTTAAACTTTTCATTTTTCCCATCTGTCAAGGTGTTTGAGAGTTCTGTGTTGGTTTATGTTCATCTCTGAGATGTTCAGGAGACAGCTGGTGGTACCACCAATTTTAGAAAGGAGAATTAATAGTTGTGGAGTTTCCTATACTCTTTGAATTCTTAAGCGCTTGTGAAAATCTCTGTTCTCTTAGTAAACAGGAGATAATAGGGAGCAGATGTGGCTCAAGCGATTGAGTGGCTGCTTCCCACATGGGAGGTCCCGGGTTCTTTCCCCAGTGCCTCCTAAAAACAAACAGCAAGCAAACAAATAGAAAAAACCAACTGAGAGGAGCTGATGTGGTTCATGGTTTAGTGCTGGCTTCCACATTTGAGGTTCGGGTTTAGTCCCCCTCCTGATACCTCCAAAAATAAATAAATAACAGTATCTCACAAGAAAGTTGAGATGATTAAATGAGATAATTCATGTCAGGGGCTTAGCATAGTACTGGCACACAGTAATTGCTCAATGTAATTTTTTTTTATTAACATTTTTTTTTAATTAAAGTTAATAGATCACATAGAATGTTACATTAAAAAGACATAAGAGTTCCCGTATAACCCACTCCCCACCCCCCTCAGTGTAGTATTTAGTGTATATTGTCAGTTTAAAATAAAGCAGAATTCTGTTTTGTTTTGTTTTATAAATAGAAATAGACTGCCACACATCAGTTCACTGGGGAGAACACATTTGATCTTCCACAGAAATACACTAAACTCTCCTCTCTTTTTCACAGGGAAATGTCTGTTTATGTCAGGGCTGAGTGAGGTCCAGCTGAATCATATGGATGATCATACTTTACCAGGGAAGTATGGTATTGGATTTACCAACATGGTGGAAAGGACAACCCCAGGCAGTAAGGATCTTTCCAGGTAAACACGTAACATTTATTTTTAAAGGTTGGAACTTTGACCACAGTGGTACTTCCTTACTCTAGGAGCTTTCCTTTGTATCTAGTTCAAGTGAGCTCAACAAATGTGTGGTTTGGTCTTTTATTGAAAGCTGCCTGAATTTAGCATATAATGAATATTGCCCATTTTTATACTTTGACTGCTTTTAAATTTAATTTTAGTAAAGAATTTCGTGAAGGAGGACGTATTCTGGTGCAGAAATTACAGAAATATCAGCCACGAATAGCGGTGTTTAATGGAAAATGTAAGATTTACTTTTAAATTTTATATTTTTTCTTTGCTGACATTATGGGTAATGTAAATTTGTATTTCATTTTAGGTATTTATGAAATTTTTAGTAAAGAAGTTTTTGGAGTAAAGGTTAAGAACTTAGAATTTGGGCTTCAACCCCATAAGATTCCAGACACAGAAACTGTAAGTCGTTAAACTTACATGCATAAATCAGCTAAATAGAATTTTTTCTAATTTCCTATTTTTCTTTATCCTATCCTATATAATTTATGCTAATAAAAAACATTGTATTTTGTTTAGTGCTATATATGTTCCTATTAACTTGCACTAATATTTGCAAATTAATGCAGATTCTACTAGAGTTTTATTAGATAAAAAACCATGTCAGCTATGTCTTGATGGTATGTTATTTGGCTAAAAAATTGAGTGAAGCTGACTCATACTACATTCAGAGCATATATAATGGCATGTACTTGTCAAATTTCAAGTGTTTTAGCCCTTTCTCAGTTGTGAAACAAACAATATAGATGTGATCCCGATTAGTAAAACTGCTAGTTGCCCCCTGTTGATGTATCTTAGCCCAGCTTCATTTTAGAGCCATATAAACAGGATTGCCCAGTTGCAGGCAGACATCCAGCCAACCTGACTGGCATTTGGTACTATTTTTTATAAATAAAGGCAACTTGAAATAACACAGCAGTCTTCAAACTGTCATTTTATGCAGCGCTTCTGTAAACATATAGTTCAAATTTTTCTTCCTGAAGTATAGTTTCAGTTTTGTTTTAAAATATTTAAAAACAGTACACATACATAGACCTTTGTGTTGTGTACAACAGTTGAAATGACAAAATGCTACTGAGAAGAAAAAAATACAAACCACTACTGTGCTGCTGGGTGTCTGTGGAGACCCTCAGATAAAATTTCTGCCACCTACACACATGTGAATGTCTCCTTTTAAAATTTCTTCTGTTTTCAGCTTCTTATAAATATGTGATTAATAAGGTAAGGTAGGTTATAGCCTTGGTCTTTCTTTGAAGGGAGGCCTACCCTTCCCTGCTTGGGTAAAATTGTACAAGTGAGTTTACTACTTAGTGTACTGAGTTGTCCGCTAAGTATCAGACAAAGTTAACATACAACCCTTAGGTATGTGTAATCACAATGCCATCAGTTGACTTGAATCACGTTGTGATAGTTTTTATTTATCTTTTTAAAATTTATTCCTTATTATGGAATATGAATAGTTACATGTTTTTAGTGATTCAGGTGTGAAACAAAAAAACACAAAAATCCTACTTTTTCAGGTTTCTTTGTCACTGTAATTGAAGAATATCTTGAGATTAGAAAATGTGCTGTAACAAAAGCTGGTACCCTTTGCACCTACATGTCTGTAAACCAGGATTTTCTTAACACTACCTAACCAAAACAAAATAATATATTTTTTTCTATAATGTGTGATATTAAAATTGCAGCTAACATCCATAATCCAGTAGCTTCATTTTCATAAACTATATGTTGGTGGAGAAGTGAATGGATACAAACTCTGTAAAGGGCAGTTTATCACTGTCAATCAAAATGGTAAATACCAATGTCTTTCTCCCCAGCCTTTCCATTTCTGGGCATTTATCCAACAAATATACTTACACATACTTGAAATTAAATTTGTACAAGATTATTCACAGCAGCTTATAATGGCAAAAGATTGTGAAACAGTCTGAATGTCCACAGTTGGAATCTGGTTAAATGAACTATAAAAATACTATACAGCTATAAATAAGGAAGTTCTTTATATTCTGATGTAGAATTATCTCTGAGATAAACTTCCTAAAGCAAGGTGCAGCCCAGAGCCTAGGGCATGTTACCATTTGTGGTTTTTAAAAGAGGTAAGGGAAAGAATCTGTATCTAGACACATTAGATTGTACTCATGGGACACCTCTGGAATTGGCAACCTTTATTGCCTTTAGGGAAGAGAACTAGATAGCTAGAGCCAGAATTGAAGGGAAGGTTTTTCATTGTATGCCAGTATACCTGTTTTGTGAATTATGAACTGTGTATATGCTATTTAAAAAAAAACAAAAAGACAAACACTGGGAGGAAACAAACTTCATTGTTTCAGTTTATTGACTTTTATTATAAATAAATATTACAATTTTGAACTTAAACACAACTTCTTTTATTGATTTTACCTATACTGAAATGTAGTATCAAGTTATTAACCTAAGTAAAGATAATTTTCTAATCTCAATGAGTAGATTCAAATAAAATTGTAAGAGATCTGTAACTGTCATATTCTGTGATTCTAGCTCTGCTATGTTATGCCATCATCCAGTGCAAGATGTGCTCAGTTTCCTCGTGCCCAGGACAAAGTTCATTACTACATTAAGCTGAAGGACTTAAGGGATCAGTTGAAAGGCATTGAACGAAACACAGACGTTCAGGAGGTGCAATATACATTTGACCTACAGCTTGCCCAAGGTATACTACCATTGTCACTCCTTTGATTCAATTCACATATATTTACATTACAGAAAGTATGTTGTGGATTTCAAAGCAGGAGAAAAGAATTATATTTGTAGCTAAACTGTTCTGATAATAGCTATTAGTCACTGTTGAGATCTCTTTTACCAAGGTCTTCCTTCGACTCTGGGGATTCCTGCAGATGGCAGGGAGCTAAGAAACACTATAGCCTGCCTAAAATTAAATGTAAAGAAAAAACAAAAAATGTTAACTGCAAAGGTTTTCTGTTTTTTTATAACTCATGAGATAAGTTAGTATATATTGCAAAGAGTATAAAAAATTGTAGCAAAAGATGCATCCCAGTTCATATGAGCATTCAAAAAAATCACAATCTCTGAATAAAGGAATTTTAAAAATTTGCATACAAAATCAAAAACATTCTTTCTTCCTCCTCACAGAGGATGCAAAGAAGATGGCGGTTAAGGAAGAAAAATATGATCCGGGTTATGAAGCAGCATATGGTGGTGCTTATGGCGAAAATCCATGCAATAGTGAACCTTGCAGCTTCTCTTCAAATGGACTAAGTATGTTCCTCTCCATATATTTTTCCCTTTCAAAGCCTTGGTTTGATCAGGTTTGGGAGGGAAATATTTTAATATAGAAAGAGCAAATTATTGAAGAATGGTAATGATAATGTAATAATGAAAATTTCATGGCTATTTGATGTTTAATTACCCAAACTTTTACAGGTCATTTTTCGTTTATATCACTCACACTAAGTCATCCTAGTTGCATTTTCCTCCTTGAATAACAAATGAGGGTTTATAAGAACAGAAACTTCTAATTGCATTGTAAAAACTTGCTTAAAACTATTTTAATAATTTTTTCACTAAGACTGTTAAAATCTCCTAATGTGATCATTTGGAACTTTAACATAATTAAACTAATACTCTTCCCCATGCCTCCCCCAGCAGCTGACAGTGCACAGTTAAGTAGAGAATCAACTTTCAGTGACATTCCAAATGGGCAGTGGATGACCCAGCCGTTTACAGACCAGATTCCAGCCTTTAATAATCATTGTGGGACGCCAGAACAGGAAGAAGGAAGCCATGCTTAAGAATGGTGTTCCCCAACTCTGTTCAATTCTGCAGTTTTAATGCAGTTGTCAAGAAGTGGACCTCAGTTCTCTAACTGAAGAGTTTTATTAATATTTTACTCCAGTGATATAATCATAGTACAGAACAGTTGTGTGGTAGAATCAACTGTGTGAACTTGTAATTTCAAAGAAGAATGTAGGGTTTTTTGTATGTGAGTTTTTATATTTGAATTTACCATCATTCCGGTTTTTTTATCAAGTTTTTTCATTTATGAAAAAAATTTTCTTTTGGGAGCCACTTTTAATCTGTAATTTTTAAATGCAACAATCTGAATATTTATAGTTGATTCTTAACTGTGCATAAATCTAGAGTCACTGTTATTCCATTTATGCTTAAGAAGGGCATGAAAATAAGATTTAACTACTGGTAAAGAGGCAAAAGTGTTGGTTTTCATATATGAAATTAACCCTCAGTGGAGTCTCATTTGATAGATTTTAGAGGTGTTTAATGGGTTCCCTGAGTTGTATTCACACTCAAACCTCTTTGTTTTACCAGTAGTGACATTTGTGAGAGGTGCTTGGTAGTAGAAACATAGAGTCTGGCCTTGCTGCAGGAAAGCTAAACCAGTCTTCCTGACAGGGCATTAAACCCTAGCTTTGGCCTCCTCATCCCTGTGTGTTCATCCTCTAGAATTAACAAGATGTTTCTTATTAGGAGGTTAAGCTCCAGAAAATGCAGTGGACCTTTTAAATTTTGTCACTTCGTCCTGTATTTTACTTGAGAAATATAAATTTGGTAGGGAAGAAACTGGATTTCTAGCTCAGTATCTGTCAACATTCTGATTTTATCCTCCTTGACATTATGGATGTGACATGGGAAATAATAAGAAATGAACTTTCAAGCTGAGCAACAAGATATACTGGAGGTGTTTGATGATCTTATTTAAACTGGTGCTCTATGTACATGAAATGTACAAAAAATAAATAATACAGGATTCTTCTTGCTAAGTAAATCTAATTAGCAGATATTTTTAAAAATTATTTCTCTGTGTCATTGGAATTTGTTACTGTGGACTAAGTGAACTTCATAGAAAGGTTAGTTTGAAGTATGTACCTTTGTGATTTTCTAATGCATTTTCCATGGTGCTGTAAGTAGTCCAGAGCTACTAAGTCTGCTGAGTATTAAAGCTGGGTATTCAGAAATTCCCCTCCCATTCACTCTTAATAAGCCTGAATATTCTGATTTCTTACATACCCAGGGAGCATGCTGTTGTTTTCAATATGAAATATTTATGAGATGGTTTTTTTGTTTTTTGTTTTTTTCAGGAAGTTATATGACCTCTTTTTCTCTTTATAATAAGAGAAGCAAGTTCTTATTGTAAAGCTTAAAATGCTTTTTAGCTGTGGCTCTGATGGAATTCTTTTTTCCTTAAGTCTATGTCAAGCTGTGTGAAAGTCACTCGTATTATTTAAATGATGTACTGTACTGCTGTTTACATGGACTTTTTGTGCAGGTGCTTTGAAGTGCCTTGCATCAGGGATTAGGAGCAACTGAATTATTTTTTCATGGAACTATGTAAAGCATGTAACTACGTATTGCTTTGGTATATAACTATTGTAACTTTACAATAAAATTTTTATTTGAGTGGGGAAAATGCCCTATAAATTAGGATAGACTCTCACTTGAGAATGAGGTTGAAGATTTTCCAAGCATACAATAATGGTATTTTTCATTGAACATGGCAGATGAGTAGTGAATGTTGATTTATCCTGGTTACGACAACCTAACACTTTAATTAAATAATATTGGAAAGGTTTTTAAATTCATTTGAAAGATGGTTTTTACAATAAAAAATATTAAGAATAATCATCCTTAAGTTGTATGCTTTTTCTGTGCAAGGCTTATCAGTGTTCTTTTCCCTTTACACTTGAGAACAGTTTACTTTCTGTTACCTTTAACATGTAGAATAATAGATATAGTGAAAATGATAAGAATTTATGAATATTTGATTTTGTCAGACATGTTTTAAATATAATAGTTCTATGGAAGACAAGATCTTCAATCTGTTTTAAAAATACTTGCATGTGGAAATACATTTAGAAATATTTGATTTAGAAATTTTAAAAACTTGTAAATATAATTGTCCTTCAGCATTAAGCAAATGGATTACTGATAGATGGGTTTATTTCTTTCCAACAGTGTATTTTACTCACATAACCTTCATTTCATAAGTACTACTTCTTATGGAAGTAAATCACTACTTGTCTGGTCTGAAGTACAATTTGCACACAGTAGTTTTTTTGTGTTTTCTATTATGGATCACATGTATCAAAGTACTATTCATAAAAAACAATGTTATGTAGGCTACATATGGACAATCCCACACTCTTATACAGTGAATATTTTAAATGTAGAGTTGTATCAGCTATTGTGGTGACTGAGTTTAAATATTCCTGCAGGGTCAGGAACAAACCAACTTTCCCATAAGTCATTGTGAACACTAGGGAAGTCCCAAGGTTTATGTCTTCCATTCCAGTGTAGTAATTTAGCTTCCTGCAGAAAATGCTCCGAATATCTGGCATCTGGATTCCAGCCTTCAGACATATTTAAAGGAAAATAATAGGCATATTAGAGTATAAATTTTATATTTAAAAAATGAGTATAAGTTCATGGTAAAAATAATTAAATCAAAAGGATATATAATGAAAAAATGTCCACCCACCCCAAATCTTCAAAGCAACCACTGTTAAACAGTTTATCATGAATCCTTTTAGGATTGTCTCCCTTATATATCATGTACATAGAAGAAAAAAACAGCATCATACACAGAATTTCTCCTGCTTTTGCCTTTTTAAATTACTATAGTAGGAAACTTTCCTAAGCACATGTGGATTTACTGAATTATTTTAATGATTCTATATAAAGGATATAAGTAATTCCTTCTTAAGGACATTTAAGATGTTTCCTTCATTAGCATAAACAACACTATAGTGAACAGCCTTCTACGTATGACTTGTGCATGCATACAAATATCTGTAGGATAAAATCTTGTAGGTGGAATTGCTAGATTGAAGAGTGTGTGTTTTTAAAATTTTGATAGAAATTGCCATATTGCCTCCAAAGAAGTTGTATTAGTTTACCTTCTCACCAAGAGTTTATAGGAGTTCTTGTTTGTCTACATTTTACCTCAATATAGTAACCATTTCTTTTAAAGAAAATTTGTTTTTACTATATGCAATATGACCAAGATTTACTTTTTTAACAAACAGCTATTTCTTTGAATATTATTCCCGTCATAAGTAATCACTTTAAGAAAGTCTGCCTTTACCCTAATATTTCCATTCCTTAGAATATTTTTGTACTAATGTTTTCTATGATGGTAAATTTTCCTTCCCTGAAAAAGAATTTGATATGTTTTTTAAGCAACTGAAAGTCTATTAAGTAGGCAGTTAGTCAGGGCTTGACATACAACATGTAAAAGACAAAAACTGGCTTTCATGATTCATAAACTAGAATCATGATTCTAATCATGGCTTTCATGATTCATAAACTAGAAAGCAGCTGTAGGAGGAGGAGCAAGGTGTTTCAAGCTATAGTAGCATAATTGGAATAACAATCAACTTCCTAAGAGTCAACATAAAGAAAATGCTAGTTTGGGAAGATGCACCTTCATGTGTAGTCTCCACTGAAGCATTCTTCATATATCCATTCCATGACTGAAGTACCTCAAAGGTGCTTGCAGTTTTGGTGATTACATTGCTTTTAACTGAATATGTTTCAGAATATTTTTTAAATCTTAAGCCTACCCGTTATAGACCGCCTTAACACCCCTTAGTGTTAAGTCACTTTCTGCTTCCATAACTCTAAAACGTATCGGTTTTCAAATGACTACTTTGCAAAACCATCCCTGATTCCAAAACCTTCAGTACAAATGCCAGCTGTGTTCTACAAAGAAAAAATGACTTGTTTCTTTTAGGACAATTCTGTCCCTTCTTGTCAATAAGTTAGATGTTTCATAAAATGTAATGCTGAGTCTCTGTTCCAAGATCATAACTACTCCAACCCTATCGATCTTAGCTCCACATAGCTGTTCTACACATTTGTTGCAGACATTCAACTTTGAGGGGATTTTCTGTACACTTATTACATGGATATAATGTTATTTGACTTAACCATAAATCCAACTCTCCTAAATAAAGTCAGCAGAACACCTGTGCACATGATCAGTGAAAGGGAGGATTCTGCAGTAGTGGTGCAGAAGTAAGTCAACAGGATAATTAGGGGAGATAGGGACCCAGCTGCCACAGCGAGGACTGCCATTTATTTTAAGAAAAGTAGGGCACATGCTTTTTGCAGGACTTTGAGAATTAGAGATGTTTGCCTTTATCATCAGAACATAGCCCAATCTTTGGTAATGTAGGAGGCACTCAGTAAATAAAAGTCCTTAACTCACTCCATTCTTAATCACAAAAGCTCTGAAAACAAAATGTTTTTAAATAACTTCTTTGGCAGCAAAATCTGGGCTTGAATTAACAAGGTTATTTATGGTTTTTATCATACATACATTTTGCTACAAGTTTAATTAAATATGGGCTAATACCCCAGGCCTCACTGAAAATATTACAGAACATGAAGTAAATGCAAGATACTACTTTTTTTAAAAAAGTCCAAAATATTTCTAAATTTCTACACTGGTCTGACCAAGTGGTTTTAGAGAAAGGTTTGTGGCCTTGTGTTTGAATGACTATGAATGTGTGACTTATGCCAGGCTCTAAGTAATTTATATGTATTTAAATTACTCCTTATTTAAAAAGTAAGCAAATGATTGGGTTCTATTATAAGGAGAAACTAAGGCATAGAGAGATTAACTAGCCCAAGATCCCAGGTCATAGCAGAACTGGGATTCTAATCCATGCCCTAGAGCCTGCACTCCTGTAGTGAATACAGCACTGTTAAGAGATTCACACACAGTAATTAGTCAATGAAGAACTGCTTTAAAAAATTTAATTTTGATGCCAGACAAATTCTTCATAAACCATTATGCTACTTCATTGAGTTCTGTCCCATTGTAAGCTATTGCAAGAGGAAATAAAGGCTGGTGGAAAAGTTTTCACAGTATAAGTTCTATCATAACAATGTTTCTTAAGCACAAACTGTATGCTAATTTCCTAACATGAATTCCCAGAAAGAAATCCCTTAAACAGGCACTATTTATCAACTGCATTTCAAGTGTCTGAGCACTGAGGGATTAAGTAATTGTCCATGGTTACTGGAGGAATTGAACTGAGTGTTCACTGGGTCTATATCATGTATATTTGCAATGTTTTCCTAAAATACTTACCCAGGTGTCTTATGTGCCACAGAGGGTTGATGGTAGAGTATCTGTCATGAAATACAATCAGCATTGGGGAGGTGGCCACCCCTCCACCCAGGGAGCTGCTGTAGAGGTTTTCCCTAAGAAAAGATAGAAAATTGATTGACATTTGGCCTAGAGTCTCCACAGACACAAATCAAGTGAGATGTAAATACTAAAAAAAAAAAAAAAGATATGACATTCTCTCACTATAAGTAAGACTTACGGTATTTTACTTTTTCCCTCAACTTTTTATTTTGAAAAATGTCAAACTTAAAGTTTTAGGAATAATACCATGTAACTCACCTAGATTCACAAAGTGTTAATATTTTAACATCTTAATCTCAGGATTCTTTTTGGCAAACATAGAAAATCAAATTCTGATCCTACATTATTTATACAATGTACATTATACATTATTTAGAATAACATCACTCAAGAATTCAAGGTTATAACGGTATTAAGTTGGTATTAAAAATACCAAGATAAAAGATCAATAGGAAGTACAATGACACAATGATTGTATTGTTTTTAGTTTCTCTACTTTAAAACTTTTCTATAAAGAGAAATTATAAATTTTTTAAAAATTCAAACAAAATAATCCTTAAATCTGTGTAAGAAGGAGTAACTTGACTAAGAGAAAGGAAGATTTTTGGTGGAAAGGTTCACTAGCATTTTGGGAGAGGATTTAAAGTTATATTAGTAAACCCAATTTATTAGGCAAATGCCTGCATAATGAGGAACTCCTCACTCCACAGATTCTCAATTCCTCTGTATCATTTAAGAAGAGATTTTTATCATCTACTTTCTCCTTTCTCAAGAGTGTCACCGTGCAAAAATCTGACCTAAAATGTCTGAAATAATAGTTCTAATCTCTGAAATATGCATAGAAAATTAATTGAATAATTTTGCTCCCAAGCATGGAGAAAGTGGTAGGGAGGCCTACACTTACTCCACATTTTTTTGCATCCATTTCTCCAATTGTTTGGTAATACGCTGGTGCTTCCATTCTGTCATGTTGGCAACAATCACACCAGGGTTGAAAGTGCAGGTGTTGGGGCTAATGCCAAGGTCTTTTATGGTCTTCTTCCGGTAGTCCAGGTAGCCCATGTATGTATTCTATAAAGGAACAGGAAATGCATGCTTTTGAACAATGGATCTTATTAAACACCTGTTTAATAAGCATTTTCTTGAAGGTATCTGCAGTGGCTCCAGGTTTTCCTCCTGTGTCACTCACTGGTCCCTTCTTAGTTTCCTTTGTTGGCTCCCCTCATTTCTCCAACCTCTAAATGCTGAGTGCCCCAAGTCTCAGTCCCGGCACCTGTTTCTTCCTCTAACACCACCTTCCTAGGCAGCCTCACCCAGTCTCATGGTTTTGAATACCATCTGTTCTGCCAGCCCTGAGCTCTCTTCTGGACTTCCAGCTCCCCCTACATCTGCCTACTAGTGTCTCCTGGATACTCAGTAAGGCAGCTCCAACTTATATCTGCAGACTGATCTCAATCCTTTCCCTAAGCCTTCTTCCCTACAATCTGCCCCCTTTCAATTAGTGGCAACTCTATCCTTGGGGAAATATCCAGGGTTATTGGGTCATCCTTAATGACTCTTTCTCTCTTGCTCCTCATCCATATCAGTCAGCAAATCCCGTTGGTACTATTTTCAAAATTTACCCAGAAGCAACCACTTCTCACTGCCTCCACTGTACCTTCCTGTTCCAGGCCATAATTTCCTCTCGCTGAATTTGTACAAGATACCCCGATCAGTGACCCTGTTTTCACCCTCAGCCTCACCCCATCTCTATGTCCTTCTGCTCAAAGCCCTCCAATGGCTTTCCATCTCATTCAGAGTAAAAGCCGGAGTTCCTAGAGTGTCCTCTCATGCTCTGTACCGTCTGGCTCCCCATTACCTCTCCAGCTTTATCTCTTATTCTCCTCTCTTGATCCCTCTGCTACACTGACCTCCTTGTTCCTTTAATATCCCAGACTCATACCCCTGCCTCAGGACCTTCACACTTGCTGTTGCCTCTTCTGGAAATGTTTTTCCCCTAAACATCTGCATAGGTGACTCCTTCAGTTCTTTCAGGTGTAGGTTCAAACGTCACGTTTCCGATGGAGCCTTCCCTGAATACCCTGTTTAACACACAACAACCCACCTCCACCCTGACTCTCTATAATATTTTACTTATTTTGTCTATTATTTGACTCCCTGTTAGGATGTAAGCTATGCAAAGGCAGGAATTTTAGTTTTATTTAGTGTATTTCCAGTACCTAAAACAGAGCCTGGTACATAATAAGCACCCAATAGGTAGGTGTTGAATGAGTGCAGCATGAAGAAGGACATATTGTTTCACGTACATGGACTGTCATAATCTACCTCAATGAGATGCTCAAATACCATATAGAAATAATGGAAATACTTTAGCCCTTTCTATATTCTGGGCACTGTTCTAAGAATTTTACATGTATTACCTCATTGACTGCATGTAACTTTACATGCATTAACTCATGTAATCCTTACAAAATAACTCTACAAGGGAAGTGCTATTATTACCTCTAGTTTGCAAATAATGAAATATGATTGGTTAAGTACATTTCCCAAGATCACAAAGCTAGGAAATGATGGAGCAAGATTTTGACAGTGCGGAGTCTGGCCCCAGAGCCTCGGCCTTAAAGAGTGTCACATCTTAAAAGACACTCATCTAAAATTATTTACTGGAACTTTTGTTGGAGAACAACATTCAATTCTTAATAGCACCTTGTATTTTAAAACTGGACTTTCGGTGGCGGAATTGGCCCAGTGGTTAGGGCGTCCGTCTACCACATGGGAAGTCCGCGGTTCAAACCCTGGGCCTCCTTGACCCGTGTAGAGCTGTCCCATGCACAGTGCTGATACGCATAAGGAGTGCCCTGCCATGCAGGGGTGTCCCAGGCGTAGGGGAGCCCCATGCACAAGGAGTGCACCCCGTAAGGACAGCCGCCCAGCGCGAAAGAAAGTGCAGCCTGCCCAGGAATGGTGCAGCACACACAGAGCGCTGACACAACAAAATGATGCAACAAAAAGAAACACAGATTCCTGTGCCGCTGACAACAGAAGCTGACAAAGAAGATGCAGCAAACAGACACAGAGAACAGACAACCGGGGTGGGGGGAGGGGGAGAAATAAATGAATAAATAAATCTTAAAAAAAAAACAACTAAAGAACTGGACTTTCAATGTTACATATAGATTCGATGTTCCTCATTTCCACCAGGGTAAAAAGATCTCTACCCTTGAACAAAACCAATAGTTTCCCCTACTGAAAAAAATGAAAGAGTGACTGTCAAAATGCTAAAAATAGAAACAGGCTCAGCCATGGTCACTTTTATTGAAAACACCATCCCTGACATAGAGGGTGGTTATGCGTGACTAGATAACTTATTTCTAGGGCATTTACTGCATGCTGGGCACTGACATCACATTATTTCATTACAGCTCATAAAAACGCAACAAAATAGATGTATTTTCACACAAAAAAAAATAGATATTATTGCTGCTATTTTTCAGATAAGGAAAGTGGGACTTAGCTGGGTTACGTAACCGCCCCAAATTCAGGAACGGGTGGAGCTGGGATGTGAGAGGAAGAAAGCCCAGGCACTTAACCCCTGTGCTGTTCTGCCTCCAGCAGTCTAGACTGGCCATCGGAGTTCCCAGAGCAGTGGGGAAGGAGAGTGGTGAGAGCAGTAGGGCAAAGGTAGAACTTCGAGAAATGGTGTCCCCACCTGCAGCCCCACGATTCTGTTAACATCCTGAGCTGAAGGCAAATTGCAGTCATCGGAAAAAGCTGCTGCATGGCCCAGAGCCAAGGTGGTGTCATACAGTTCTTGGATATCACCTGAGTTTAAAAATACCAGTAGTTAAAAGAATGTATAGCATTTGTTTTAAAGTTATTTTTTTTAAATCCAAAAAGAAAATAAAGTTATACAATGAGGGGGAACGTATATGATTTGCTCCATGATTTCAAGTAGCTTGGCAATTTAACTTAATAATAAGAGAGCCTATCAATTTAGAAAGCTACATGGTAAGTTGAGATCAGCATTGATTAAACTTCTGTAATGTAGGTACCACACCAATGCCTACCCTATGTGCATGTTGGAGAGATAGAATGCAACATGTAAACCCCAAAACCTAGCTCACCCCTAAGACTGTCATCAGTGAGACTTTATTTCCCCATGCTTTAGGGATGCAGAGAAAGGGAAAGTTACAGAGCTATTTATTGCAGGCTTTGGCAATCAGAGAGAAGTCCCTCAGAAAACCAGATTGTCCAAGAAAGTACCTATCAAGTCCTGGTTTCAGAATATTCCCAAATTTAAAATGATACTGTACTCACAACTCAAATAAGCAGTCAAAATCACGGGAAAACTAGCTATTGGGAAAATGAGGAGGGACAGTTATTCTACTTATCAGCTGCTCCTTTTCCGAGTGTTCTTGGCAGTCAGCCGTGTACCTTGCACAATTACATCATCGTCCAAATAGATGACTTTCTCATGTTGGTGGATAAGCAGAGGGAGATAAAATCGAACAAAGTTCAGCTGTTAACAAAAGAAACAGTGGTGGGGCCAAGGCGTTATGGAGGGAGAGACAGCTTCACATGGCCTCAGCTCGGCTCCAGGTCTGGGACAGAATAAAACGGGGGCTTCGAGGATGCCTCGCTGAGCTTCCTGGTGCCCAGCCTGACCAGACCAATGTCTCGCCTAGACCCAAACCTGCCTACTGTCACTCAGGTGTCCTAGTCCAGAAAGGGCCTGCCTTCCTCTCCATTCAGTCATTTTGATTATTGTCAACCAAATCAGCCTTAACATGCGCGCACACTCACATACACACGGCTTCATCCTAACACTAAATTCAACCTCTTAGCAAGTTAAATCAGAAAAAGGCCAGAGAAACATGACCTGCGGGTGGGGGCACCAATTTTATTAGTGACAACACTATTAATCGAAAGTCCCAATTCAGGTCCCTCTTTCACTGAAAATATCTAGCATTGGGAAAACATGTCATTAGACAGGGGGCTTAGAACTTAGGGTATTTTCAAAGATTGATTTAGGTAGCAGTGATAAGATTTTCTGGAAATGTACCACTGAAAACACATGGCCTTCTAGAAGAGAGGGCCCCTTTTGATTCCCACTGTTGGGAAAATGATTTAAGATTCCCAAGGTTGGGAAAAATATTTTCTCCTGAAACTATTATCTTATTCAGTACTATGAAGTAGATAATCCATCATGCTATTGTTTCTCTACAGCTGCTGGGATACTCTGAGCTAAGATTAATGTATAATCACATTAAATACAGCAGCCTGTGTGTTTGGAATATTTGTCCCTGGCCTCACCACTTGACCTACCCTCAGGCCCCACAACACAGACATAAATGCATCCTACATTTTTTTAATATACTTTATTTCTTCTTCAATAGTTTCATTATGTTTATATCAACCATGCTAAATCCTTTCTACAGCAGGTGGTTTATAAATTATAAATAAGGAGAATTTAGTGGACATATAACACTTTGAGGCTTCCAGAATATTCCATCTACATCCAAGTGGATGGTACTCCCACTGGTCTTTGAAAAATATTTCTGTATTGAACAAGGGCCTCACCCAGGACTCTTCCCACCTTGTGCATAATTCCTACTCACAGGCTGGAGCAATTCAGGCCTTGAAGAGTCTGGTCTGATCTTCCCTTTGAGTACCATAGGGTTAAATTCCACAATTTTAAAGTTTATTTCTCTCAGTTTGGAATGTTCAATC
Source organism: Dasypus novemcinctus (assembly GCF_030445035.2). Taxonomy (NCBI): domain Eukaryota; kingdom Metazoa; phylum Chordata; class Mammalia; order Cingulata; family Dasypodidae; genus Dasypus; species Dasypus novemcinctus. The sequence continues at coordinate 88,416,621 of NC_080684.1, forward strand.
CATGTTCTAAAAAGATGACAGAAAAACTTGGGTAAGCACCTCAAACTTTTCCTCAGTTCGCTTCTCTTGCCGCAGGGTCAATCTATTGCCTCCACAGAAAGCTCAAGATAAAATATGTGGAACCTTAGTAGAGTTTAGCCCATAAATCTTTCTGATTGTTTCCCCATCTGGTCTGGCTTCAAATTCCACCTTCCCCCTGTTTTTTTTTCATTCATATAACCTCTCAGCAAAGGAAATGAAGCAAAATAGTTATAACCAAATATCTCCCCAGATCATATAATCTCCACAGGAAACTGGAAGAATAAAAATGTTCCTTCTATGGTTGCTGGTCTTGTCTTTGCCATGTAATAACTCCATCATGTCCTGAAGCAGGATATTTTGAACTTTTATTTTGACCAAAGTCATTTTTACTCTGCTGTTTTCACTCCAAGAAGGTTTGAATTTACCTTTGTCTCTTTGTCTCTCTCCATCTCCCTCATTTGTCCTGTTTCCCCTTCTTCTCCCCCTTTCCCATACCCTCCCCCCCTTTTCCTTCTTCTTGTCTGTTTCTCTCTGTTCCAAGCCCCCATTTCCATTTCTTAGTCTTACAGAACTTCTGACAATATTTTATCCAATTTGTAATAAGATTCTTGGTAGAAAAAATCCCCAAATAAAGTTTCTATTGACTAAAAGCCACACATGGTAACATTTATTGAAGACTTAAAAGCAGCAGAAGAATGAAATCTTTTGAACGAAATTCAGATCTACAAAATTTGAGCCATAAAAATGGGCCATATCAATAAGAAAGAGACAACCCAACAGAAAAACCAGCAAGACACTGGAACATGCACATCCAGATGGCCAAGAAATAATGTGAAAAGGTGCTTGGCCTCTTCAGAAAGAAGGGAACTTCAAATTAAAACCACAATAAGGGAAACGGACTTTGGCCCAGTGGTTAGGGCGTCCGTCTACCATATGGGAGGTCCACGGTTCAAACCCCCGGCCTCCTTGACCCGTGTGGAGCTGGCCATGCGCAGTGCTGATGCGCGCAAGGAGTGCCTTGCCACGCAAGGGTGTCCCCCGCGTGGGGGAGCCCCACGCGCAAGGAGTGCGCCTGTGAGGAAAGCCGCCCAGCGTGAAAAGAAAGAGCAGCCTGCCCAGGAATGGCGCCGCCCACACTTCCCGTGCCGCTGACGACAACAGAAGCGGACAAAGAAACAAGACGCAGCAAACAGACACCAAGAACAGACAACCAGGGGAGGGGGGGAAATTAAATAAAATAAATAAATCTTTAAAAAAAAAAAAAAAAAAAAAAAAAAAAAAACCACAATAAGATAGCACTGGACACCCATGAGAATGGCTTTAAAAAGACTGATCATACCAAGTGTTGGTGAGAATGTGGTGGTTCATGGGTGTGTGCACTTTGCAATGATTCACTTGGGATTTATACAACTTCTGTTTGTGTGTTTTAAAGAGTTTAAAAATATTTTTTAAAGGGGTGGTGGTGGGGAGAACAGATGACTGGATAACCAAGAATTGGAGGGACAATGGGGATGGGACAGATGACTGGACAGCCAAGAATTGGGAACAGCTCCTTCCCAAACACCATAAAGTCATTAAAGCTCATGCTTTTATTCATGTTCAAACCCTCACTCATAACATACTTTATATGCCGTCATTGTGGGTTTGGTTATCTGGTTTTCGTAATTAAAGGACTATTAATAATAGGCTAAGCTAATGATCAGCATCAATAAATGATAAGGAAAGTGAAAAATGAGACAGGAAATCTAGAAAGCATTACAAAGCCCTAAAAAAAATATTGTAGCCAGGGGTCATTTAGAGTAGGGACAAATGATTTCCATATCTCAGGATTTCCTTATAGTGTTATAGTGTCATTACAAAAATAAAATGTAATTGTAGAAGCACTACATAGATACATTCACCTTATGAATGATGGAAGTAACACTATATGAATTTTCCTGGATCTTGATTTTTCCACTTACTATGCCTTGGCGACCTGCTGTGTAAATGTAGAAAATCAACTTTCTTTTTTTAATAGATGGATCATATTCCATAGTTCATTTGAACATTCCTCCATTGTTAGATATTTATGCATTTTCCCTTTTTTAAAAACCATTTTGCAATATTGGCATTAACATCATTGTACATATCTTTTGGTAATATGTACTAGGATTTTTGTAGCACAGATCTCTAGAAGTGAAAATGGTAAATCAAATTATATCCACATATAACATTTTAGTAGCTATTGTTATACTTCCTGCTCACAATGCTTTACCAATTTATAAGATACACATTTTGTAAATGAGGAATAAGAATGTCCATTTTTCTGCAACCAAATATATCAATTTTTTTAAGTTTTGCCAATCTGATGTGTAACACATTATATGTCATTGTTATTTTAATTTGCATTTCCCTATTAGTAACACAGAACATCCTTTATTAACCATTGGCTTTTTTTCTTTTATGAGTCATCTTTCTGTATTTCTATGTTCATTTCCTACCAGATGTTTGCATTTTTAAAAACATTTTCAAGAATTAAAAAATATTTTTGGATAATAATCCTTTATCTGTGATACATGTTGAAAATAATTTTTCCTAATATTTTATGTGTCTAATGTCACATCATCTAAAAGTTTTTCATCATCTAAAAGTTTTAAAATATTGTGCAGTCAAATCTATTAATTGACTTCTGGGCTCAGGAAGGCATTCTCCAGCATATGACTATACAATTATTCCACATTTTAATAATATATTTTAAATATTATTTTATGTTTGTCTTCAAAATTCAACTTAGATTTATTTTTTCAGTATTATTGGTGATAGAAAGGAGATCACTTTGCACTTCAAACATGATATTATAATTAATGACTCTGAGCCATACTGCAATGGTTAAATTATGTTAATATTCTCCCAGGATAAAAAAGCAAGGAAAAGAGAAAGTATTAGAAAAGGAAGATTTTTATACAAGCTGCTTAAGGATTTGGATTCTTTACTTAGTTCATTAGACAGTTCTGCAACAAGATGCATTTCCCTACCTGATTAAGGAGGCTTTGCTAAAACTTCCTTTCCTTATTCAGGCCTCACATTGGTCAGGTCATCTAGTAGACCTCAGGCCATCTCCTCACTAATTCTAATGACATTTATCAAACCATTAAAAAAGAAAAAGAGTACCCATTTAAGGAAAGATAAGAAAGATTAAAAGAAATAGAAAACCCCAAATGACCGTATTCGAGACAGCGTGTTCCGGAGGCCAACCACATAGAACAAAATGTTGGCATCAGTGTTGCTGTAGATGCTGTTGATGGCAGCCATGGCAGCACCCATTCTCCCTGCTGCTGCACAGATCACCACGGGGATTTCCTCCTCCATTTCCTCAGGTGTCTCAGAGTCGTCATCTGAAAGTATCAAAAGCAATGTCTTGGAGCATCACTTGGAACATGAGGGACTTTCACAGCAGAGAAAGTCTTCCACACTCATGGGAGAAGGTAGCATGCCGTGGAAGAGACTGTCAGTTGTTCTCTAATATTTGGTGTCTCCATCTGCCTTAGAAACAGACGTTTGGAATTTTAGCTAGCACACTGCACTCACTAAGACTGTATTTCCCAGATGCTCTTGCAGGTATAAGTGATCAAGTTCTGTCCAATGGGATGTTAGTGCAGGAAATGAGTGCAATTACTGGGTCTGCCCTCAGAGAAGAGATTTTCCCTTTCCCAGTTTCCACCCGCTGGAATATGGACATGATGACAGGCATTGCAGCAACTGTCTTGACCATGAGATGGAAGCAACCTGCTGAGGACACTAAAGCAGTAAGACAAAAGGAGTCTCAATCTGGATGACTGTAGAACTGACACATCAGACTTTGAGGGAGGAAATCAAATTCTCTTTTGTTTATATCACTATTATGTTGGAGCTCTCTTACAGAAGCCAATCAGATAGCCTAACACACACATACACTTGAAAAAATATGTGAAGACCTGAAGAGCCTCATTTGATTCAGTTGTCCTAGACTCTTTCCTGACTTAGAATTTTACCTTGCCTACACTGCTATAGAATATACTGCTTGTGATTTCCTTCTCTAGTCAAGTTTCTCAAAAGTTGACAGCTAGAGAAAGGAGGTAAATGAAAGAGCTTGACTAATGCAAAAAATAAATATAAATTGCACAAGCTATGATACACAGAAACTAATGTCATAACATCATATTTTGGTACCACAGTACAATTTTCAAGTATGAAGAATAGTATTTTTTTTTAAGATTTTTATATTTTATTTCTTTCTTTCCCCTTCCCCCCGACCCCAGCCGTCTGCTCTCTGTGTCCACCTGCTGTGTGCTCCTCCGTGATCACTTCCATCCTTATCAGTGGCACTGGGAATCTGTGTCTCCCCTTGTTGCGTCATCTGCTGCATCAGCTCTCCCTGTGTGCGGCGCCATTCTCAGGCAGGCTGCATTTTCTTTTACGCTGGGCAGCTCTCCCCACGAGGCGCACTCCCTGTGCATGGGGCTCCCCTACATGGGGGACACCCCTGCGTAGCACACTACTCCCTGTGCCCATCAGCACTGCCCATGGGCCAGCTCCACACAGGTCAAGGAGGCCCCAGGATTTGAACCGCAGACCTCCCATGTGGTAGGCGGATGCCCTATCCATTGGGCCAAGTCCACTTCCCAAGAATAGTATTTTAATTATCAGTTTGTAGAGTATCCACTATCAAATGCTGACTTAATTTTTACTTAAAGCTGTCTCTCTTTACAGATACCTTTTTTGAAAAATCTCTGATACAGGGTACTTCTAGCTGAAATTTAATTCCAAAAACATTTATTGGAACTAACAACCAGGTACTGTACTTTGTGTGATTTGAGAAACATTGAGGAGTCTCTTTCCACCAAAGCACATCTGCAATTTCTACCACTAAAATAAATACTTTTGTTTCACAGTATGTTCACTGACATAAGAGAATGGTGATAATATAATGTTAAGAAGTAAAAGCATACAAAATTGTCTCTGATATGTCATCCCAATTTGCTCCATATATATATATGCAAATGGATCTATGCCTATTTATGGAATTATGAGTGCTTTTAAATTTCTTATTTGTGTTTCTTATATTTGCCAAATTCTTTAAAGCAATAATTCTTAACCTTTTTTGTTCCACAGACCCCTTTGCCAATCAGGTGAAAACCATGGACCCCTTACTAAGTCCACACTATACTGTGTATTATTTAATAAATATATCACATCCGCACCAACACATCCCCACAAGAATAATGTGTATGTGTTTTTTTTTATTTAAATTCAAGCTTATGGACCCCTTGTTAAGAGCCCTTGCTCTAAAGTGAGCATAGGTTACTTTTATAAGCCGAAAAAAAAAGTTTCTTAGAGGAGTGCTCTTTTGCACTTAGGGAAGGAGTTTTCACTCTGGGAAGGTCCTTCTAATTATGTGATATGTGACCTGCAGGCAGTGAAGTGATCTGCCTAAAATGCAAATTTGATTATGTTTCTTCACTGCTTAAAATTCTTCAGTAGTTCCTATAAGGCTAAGCTCCCTTCCTTTGCCTCGCACCCCAGGGCCCTCCTGAAGGAGCCCCTGCTCACTTGTCTGGTCTAGTCTCCTAGTCCAGCAATTCCAAACTACTGGTGGTCCCCTGACTACTACTGCACAAGCTGTCTCTTCTCTCGAGGCTCTTGCACAAGCTGTTGCAAGTACTTGAAATGCTCTTTCTTCCCTTTCCTACATGGCTAACTACCATATTCATTTTCCAAGTGCATTTCTGGGAAGCCTCGAACAGCTCCCTCCAGAAATGATTGTACCCCTCATCTATGCTAACTCTGCCCCTGGTTGGGAGATGTATCAGCTACATTGCCTTTTATTTGATTACATGTCTTTCTTTTTCTACTATTACACTAGGAGCTCTGGTGAGGGCAGGGGTGGTATCTTGTTCATCTCTATATTCTCTGCATATAGTCCAGGGCCTGGCACATGATAGAGTCTCAGTACATTTTAGATATGTAGATGGATGGAGGGATGGAGGGATGAATGGATGGATGAGCTTATTAGATCTCTATTTGACCACTTACCACATTGTCCTGGAAGAATCTATTTATAGATCTGCTCATCCATTAAACTGAAAGCTCCTTGCATTTAGGGCAGTTTGAAATTATTATGAATCCAAAAAGAGAAATATGTCTGTAAACTAATCCATTCCTCTGGGTGTGATACTCTTTGCATCAAATTCAGTTGAGGGGCTTTTGATTAGCTTACTTGATAAGATCATTTAGGGCTTTTGATTGGCCTAAGTTAGTGAGGTGTAACTCAGTTTGAGTCTCTGCCCCCTTGCTGGGTCTGATATAAACAGAAACACACAGAGAGATTCACTCAGACCTACACAGGAAAGGGAAGCCACCCAGGCCATGTTTGATCCTGCCTCCTAAGAGAGAATCGCTTAAGCATGAGGTCCCCGGAGGCTGGGCCCACGGAGCAGCTCAAGAGGAGCTGGTGCGCAGGAGGGGGAAGGCTGAGACCACAGCAGAGCTCAGCAGCCATCTTGCTTCACTATGTGGCAAGACACCAGGATCAACAGGAGCTGACCTTGGTGAGAAAGCATCTCTGATGGTGCCTCAATTGGGACTTTTCATGGCCTTCGAACTGTAAGCTTTTACCCCCAAAAGACACCCTTTATAGAAGCCAACCCACTTCTGGTACTTTGTATTGGTAGCACGTTGTCAAACTAGAACAGTACTATTCCCACCTGGCCTGGTACCAAGGAAATGCTTAATAGGAGTTCTGGGAAATGAACTAAACTAGATTGATGGGTTGGCCTCAGAGAAGCGAACCCTGGGGCAATGAATCCATGGGCTCTTCCTGGGAATTTCTGGGTGAGGGAAGGCTTGAAAACCTGGGGCAGCGCCTGGCACCAGGCTTAGAATGACGCAAGCCCATGAGGTAGGAGGAAGGTGTCCCCATGAAAGTGGAGACATCACAAGAAAAGGTCAAACACCATGTTTGTAACAGACGTGTCACATTCCTACACTTCTAAAGAGCCTCAGTCACTCAGAAAAGCCTAAGCCAGAAACCCTATTCTCTGCCAAGAAGTCTCCCTGGGACAGAAGGAAGGCATGTTGAAGAGTAAGGAAGGTTTATCAACTGTAAAATCTTCACCAGTGCACCATTCTTACAGCTTCTTGGAGAATTTGGAATAATTGTCCCAAGCTGGTGCCTGAGCCAATCTGTTAACTGGTTTGGCTATAAGAAGCCATTGAATGTCCAGTAAAACTTTCAAAAATGTTATACTAATGGCAGAAATGGACAGGACATGATATCGCCCTAGTCCATTTACCCAAGCAGCATAATTATTATCAAACCATCCCTATTCCTAGAAGAGGTGGTATGTCTGCCCTCAACTCCCAATCTCTGAATTACATTTCAAATAAGGATTGTTTTACCCGAATGTATAAATTAGCCTCACCCGGAGGCAGGAATGAATTGCCAGCAAGCTAATCAAAAGAAATTCTCAGGATATACATAGAATGTCACTCTTGGGAGGTAACACGGAAAGAGAGCCCATGTTTATTCAGCACGTGGCTTCACAGGATCTCTGGACATTACCTTATAACACCAGTTCTTTTAATTCACATTTTAAAAGTAATAAAAATTAGCATGTGCTTCTTGAAAAAATTCCAAGCCAAAAAGAAGAGTACCGGGTAAATTGTGGCTTTTTTTTGCAGACCTCTTCACAACCATTCCAAAGATAAACCTCTGTCACCAGTATGGTGTGTGCCTCTCAAACCCTGCTCCAGATATACCACAGTCATGTCTTATTTTAAATCCAAAATGGAAGCACACTTTTCATACTCTTCTGCAACTTGGCTTTTCCCACTCAACACACCACAGACATCTTTCTATGTCAACTCTGTGTTCTTCTGAATGGCACTTCACAATACGGATTCTTTTATTTTAACACTGAATGTGATAAAAATGTGACACTGGATCCACTGGAATGGTCCAGATGCTTCATTTTTCTGCATATAATGTGCATTTCCTTACAGTCATTTTAACAGCTATTATCAAAGAGTCATTTCTTTCTATGGAGAAGAGTGTTCAGAGGGGTCAGCTGACTGAATATATAGGTTTAGGGGCAAGGAACAAAGTGCGAGAGGAATCTGGCTGTCTGCCAGAAGTTTAGACCACATTTTGAATTTGAATGACTGCCTTTCTTTCGCTCCCTCTCTCTCTCTTTCAAAACAATTTTATTGAGGTGTAATTTAGATATCTTAAATTTTACCAGTTGGAAGTAAACAGTTTGGTGACTTTTAGGAAATGTATAGAGTTGTGCAACTATCTCTGTAATGCAGATTTAGAGCATTTCCATCACCCAAAAAAGTTCTCTTGAGATGGCTGCAATCAATCACTCCCACTCATCTGCTTTCTGACTCCATAGATAACTCTTTTCCAGAAATTTCATATAGATGAACCATCCTTTATGTGGTCTTTTGGGTCTGGCTTTTTTTTCCTTTCATTTGTTCCTTTTCACTGCTGAATAGAACTCCATTGCATGGATACACTACATTTTGTTTGTCCATCCACTATTTGATGTACACTTGGATTGTTTCTGGTTTGGGGCTATTATAAATAATGCTGTGAATGTTTATGTACAGGTCTTTGTGTGGACAACATTCTCTTTCCTGGTGCTCTCAGTGTCCATTTACGCTAGATCATACATTTTAAATTGTTTTCATGAATTTTTTATAAGTTCTTGGTTGCTGGCCAAATCGTTGCTTATCTCTGAACCCAGCTCTTGAAAGGACCCAAGCGAATACACTGAAGCCACGTTCCCAGGTTTCCCACCTCGATGGATTCCAGGGCTTACTTACCTGCTTCATTCTTGAGCACGGTCCCCTTATGAACTTTCTTATACAGAATCACACAGAGGGTCACAATCAGAAGGAACAGCAGCACCTGATTAACTGCAATAAAAACAGAAAAAAGTTTTAAAATGTAGGGGGCAAAGCGGCTGTGGCTCAATCACTTGCGCTCCCGTCTACCATATGGGAGGCCCTGGGTTTGCATCCTGGGCCACCTTGTGAAGGCAGGCTCGCCCACACGCTGCGGAGAGCTGCCGGCCCGCAAGCACCACTGAGTACCACCTGGCCCACCTGGCCCACAGAGAGCCGACTCAGCAAGGTGAAGCAACAAAAAGGGAGACAAGTGAAAAAACACAGAAGAGCGCGCAGTGAATGGACACAGAGAGCAGACAACAAGCAAGCTGCAAGGGGGGGAGGAGGGAAATAAAAATAAATACAAACACACAGAAGAACACGCAGTGAATTGACAGAGGAGGACAGCAAGCAAACCACAAGGGGGAATAAAAAAATATGTAGGGGGGATTGAATCCAGGACCTCCTACATAGGAAACAGGCACTCAACCACCTGAGCTACATCTGCTCCCCAAACACATTAAATTTAACCTATTGAGGGAGCAGGTATAGCCCAGTGGTCGAGCACCTGCTTCCCATGTATGGTTTTAGTTTCAATCCCCAGAAGCACCTAAAAAAAAAATTAACTTTTCGAACTGAAATCTTTTGGATGTCGAATGGTGGTGTGAGCAGATGCCTTACAAGACAAACATAGGCATGGTGGTATCGGACCTTTCTTTAAAAGAGATGGCCTATGAAGTAATTAGTTAACCTGTTCCTCAAGGATCCAGAATCCAGGGCTACCCCCAGGTTGACCAGAGGCAATACAGTAATCATTGCATTCTGCTGCCTTTGGAACCACCTCTTGTACATGAATATTTTGTTTCAAATGACAGTCAACATTTATATAACACTTCTTACAGGCCAGTACTTCTTAGGAGTACATGTGCTCCACCACTGTTACCCAGCTCCTCAATTAATTCAACAATTGGTCAAGGGTGATGTGCAGAAAATTCTTGCCCTGGGTAAAAGGTCAGAAGATTCCAATACTTCTTTCAGTTCTAAGCCACCAGGACCATGTGTTCCAGATCAGTGATACCTGCCCTTGGGATCTACTGAGAAGGAATGTGGGACAGTATCATATTTTCCTCAATTTGGCACACATACCACTGGTTGTGCATAAGATGATTTAGGAGGTTCGAGTTCATAGTGTTATATTACAGAGTGAGAAAGACAATCCTTCTGATTTCATGTACAGGCAGGCCAGTGTGGTTAAACAAAACTAAGATTGTTCTAATCATATATTTTATAGTCACCTTTTTATGTTTTTTCATAAACCATGTTTTATGCTTTTTACTATTTTTTCCATTTAGAGTAATGATATTAACTTTCTTTTATAAATTTTTGAAACAGGTCAATTTGGGGAAAGTATTGTAATGCATGGGACAGAGAGAACACACAGTGGAAAATTGAGAAGGTAGGACATTGCCATATGTGTTATATAAATCCCAGAAGTCTTGGAAACGTTGGTAGAAGAGGAAAGGACTGAGATTTGAAATCAGACTCAAAGCCCATATCTACAACTTCCTAGCTGAGTGACTTTCGATGGGTTACTTAACTTCCTGAATCTCAGTTTCCCCATCTGCTAAATGGGGATTGTAATAACAATGATTACCTTACAAGGTTGCTTGGAGGGTGCAATGAGGCAATGTATGTCCAGTAAAGACTACAGTTTCTGTGTATTATCATTTATTACTATTGTGCATCAAGGTATTTAAATTAATTGTCCTCAGACTGCTCTTTTTTCTGACTCTAAGCCATTGTCTTCTTATGTGTAAAAAGAAAGAGTTGGACAGCCTACAAGAATGCCTTCCAGAGCAATATTCTATGGCTCAATGATTCTATCATGCTGATATCCAGAGCCTCCCCGCCTTTCTGGATTCACAGATTCAGCCGGCGATAGTGAAACACTGGACTCAGTTAAAAACAAAAACAAAAACACCCAAAACATGAAAACAAGACAAACTTCTAGAATTTACCGACAAGTCTGAATCATATTTGCCTACCACAGCCACTTCGAGGAGGCCTCCAATGCCTACTGCCATCAGACCATTTTGACCACAGGTGTTACCACTGAGGTAGTAGGCCTGCGAGAAAAACTATAGTACACTGATAATTTTTGAATTTCACATAAAGAATGCATAAGTTTTTTTTTAGTATCAGGATATCCCATGCAATATTTGGGACACGCTTATACTAAAAATTATTCATTGTTTATCTGAAATTCAAATTTTACTGGGTATCCTGAATTTTTATTTGCTAAATCTGGCAACCCTAGCCTGAGCATAACAGTAATACACTGAGATTGCTACATTTCCTTCCAAATTCACAAAATGCTTGATCTAAAATCAAAGAAAAATCTAAGTTTTGGTGGGTCTAAAGATTCTACAATTTGAGGGGCCTTTTTAAAAATAAAAACACAAAATTACATATACTAAATGAGATATGAACATGAGTGTATATTTGGAATGAGAAAAAAATTATACTTGCAATCTTTACAGAAACATATAACCCTTCCTGTGATAAGCCCACCTCTGGTCAAAATACTCAACTTTCCATGGGAACAATCCTGAAATAATGATGGCAAAAATTGCCTATGGAAAACTGTCCACAAAAATTTTTAAAAAGACTTCAAAAAAAGCCAACGCTCAGCATCAAAACAGTTCTCAAAAATATCCACTTTTTAATCATTATTTTCAAAAGTTATAATCTTACTTTTTCGGAACAGAGCCATCTGTGTTCACGTGGGTAAGAACTGTGACCTGTGGATTAGAGAATAAAATTGTTTTTAAAAGAAAATCAGCTGAAAAGTCGTCAGCAGTTGTTAAGAATTATGTCGTCTTTTAAAGTCTAATAGATGGTGAATTGGGCAATCATTCTTTTCCTTCCCAAATCTACAAGTTTGAAAACAAAGTATTTCTTGACTGTAAAACTCATCTTTTCAAAAGTGATTTTTATGGCTGCGCAAACCTTACAAAGGGCCCCTTTCAGCTAATCTTTTGTCTTCAGGTGTGTTTACCTTCTCCAGAAAGATCCCTATCGACCTTCTGGTTCAACAAACCTGGTGGCGCTTACTGTAAGAAGTGTCATGCAGGAAGTCTCCTTGATCCAAAAAACCAACCCCATGCCTATTTTTCTAATCTCATTCGTTTACTCCTTTGACAAGAAAGCTTTTAAATCTTTAGGAATTCTTTGTGGAAACAGATCCTTAAGAGGGACATTTCTTACACCCATTTGGTAAGTATTGATTGGGTCCCAGCTCAGAGCCCAGCACTGTGCGAGGTAGTGGGGCTACACTGGTGAACCAAACAGTCCCGATCCCTGTCATCTTGGAGCTCTCTGTCCAGCGGGATAAAGACATATTAAGATGGAACAAAATAATTAGATTAGGATAAGTGCTATGAGGAAAACAACCAAGGTGCTGGTACAAAGATGAACAGGGATGTGGAGTGCATTAGGAGAAGGACTCAGGGAAAGTGGGAGAAGGCATTTGCTCAGAAGAGCAGGAGTCAAGTGGAGAGTGTGGAGAAGGAACAGCAAGTGCGAAGTCCCTGTGGCTGGAAAGAGCTCGGATTATTCTAGCAGCTTCAAGGTCAATGTGACTGGAAAACAATAGACCAAAGGAGAGACAAGCCAGAAGAGGCTGGGAAGGTACTAAGGGGTCAGATACTGTAGAGCTTGCAGACCCTGGAAAAGGGTTGGGATTTCATCCTAATTGCATATAACCCCCTCCATTAGTCTTTACCTTCCTAAGAGCATGGGATGTCTTTCAAACATTCTCAGAGAATGAATTCTGACATTAAAGGAGAGTGGACACTCAAAGTCACCCACAATGAGCTCAAAATACCTTCCAAGTTTCTTGTTTTATCTTCAAACTCATATGAACTGTACAAGAATATAGTGGGTGAGAAAATTATAGATCCTTTCATTGTTGGACGAGTTTCCAACTCTGTGGGCAGAAAACTGTTATGGAATCAGGGTCTTCTGTATATTGGTGGGGTGGGCAGGGTGAGAGCCAGAGAAAGCTGAACAGGTCAAGTAAATGATGAACGAGAATCCTGGGACTTGGCCGCAGCCCAAGGAAACCTAATGTGAGGAAGAGAAGGATCCTGTGATAGGGGCCAGGAAATGTTAGAAGGACTTGCCCATGAGAACTTCTTTCCCTGTAACAGACAAGCCCCAGGGACTTTTCAAGAACAAAGTGCCTACTATGCGGTCTACAATTTTCTGCCATGTTTCTGCATCTCCATTCCCCACCCCTCCTCTGCACTGTTGTGCCCCTTCACCTAAAGATGCATGTAATGTGTCTGAGGGAAATCAAGGGAAGGGGGCCGTGTTCCCCATTTTGTATGTGAAAGGCAGGGGAGACATGCAACTGGGATAGAAAGTTTCATGGGTTTTGGAAATGAGCATAAAGCCTCCAGGAATTTGTGAGAATTTGAGGGGAAAGTCGTGGTGTAGGGAAAGGGGAGCCAATTTTATTTGAATCTCCAAATCCATGGCAGATTTGTTTTGTTTTTTTGTTTGTTTTGTTTGTTTGTTTTGTTTGTTTTCGGCTATTAAAGGCTTTAATAACAAATCAACTTAAATATTTTTGGAAATAATTTCTACTATAGATTCATAATCGGCACAATCAGTCAATTGACTGCACAAGATCATCTGTATATACTCTCCTTGCATAAAAGTTTCAAGATCATGCAGGGGCTTGTTTATTCTGTCATCTGTGACCTGGTTTTGTGGAAAATTGTATGTCCTCATTTTCTCTAATCTTCCTTTAGTTCTGTTTTAGTTTGCAAAAGGCTGCCAAGACAATATACCAAAACGGGTTGGCTTTTACAATGGGGATTTATTAATTAAAAGCTTACAGTTCTGAAGCTGTGAAAATGTCCAAATCAAGGCATCAGGCTCTTCCAGGATCGTTGCTTTCACCTTCCTGGTTTCTGCACCTTCCTCTCTCAGCTTCTGGGGACCTCTCTCTGTGCTTCAATCAACACTCTGCCTATTCCAGCATCCAGCCTCTGGGACCCTCTCTCTCAGTCTCTGGGAGTTGCTCTTTGAGTACCTCTGTGTCACTGCAGCCCGTCTCTCTGTATTGATTCCATTTATAAAGGACTCCAGTAAGAGGATTAAATCCCACTCTGGGTCGCACTTTACTGAAGTAATCTAATCAAATGGTCCTACCTCCAATAGGTTCACACCCACAGGAATTGGTCAGTTTCAATTCCATGATTTTCTGGGGTACATACAGTCTCAAACTACCACAATTTCCAATCTGAATCTTTCTGGCATTGTACCTTTGTTTCTTCTTCTACATGCATGCTGTGAAATTTTGCACATACATTTTTCATAGCCATCTCCCTATTGCTCAGTTGGTGTTCAGAGACAACACCTGAACAGGATTATAAGAATCAAAGAGTTTTAATAGAAAAAATCTGTATTTATTATCAAGGAACAGTCCTTTTCTTTCTCATCCTTTTTCTTCTTCCTGTTGGCAGATGAACTATCTGGACTGGTACTCACAGGCTGCCCACCAGCTCCACTGGCTCACTCGGTATTGATTCTCAAGACTTTAGGATGAATCACTAGATTAACTTCAGTAGGTTGGGGTAATATTGCCCAGTTTTGGTGCTGGCATGGATGTGGCCTTGTTTCTCCATCTTCAGCACTCTTTGTTTTGTTACTTTTTAAAATTAATTTATTGAAGTATATCACTCATACATAAACAATAAGTGTATACTAATACTTGTAAACTTAAAAACATATAACATCATACAGGACTCTCATAACTCACCCTAACACCAGTAACTTGCATTGTTGTTAAACCTTTTTAACTAATGATTAAAGAACATTGTCAAAATATTACTACTAACCAAAGTATTTTCCCCCAACCCACCCTATTATTATTATCTTTATATCATTTATATATGAACATACATAAACAATTAAGTGTATAGTAAAAGTTGTGAACTTACAAAGCAAACATACATAACATCATACAGGAGTCCCATATCCTCTACCACCTTGCATTGTTGTGAGACATTTGTTACAAATTATGAAAGAATATTGTCAAAATCTTACCACTAATTATAGTCCTTATTTTACATTTGGTGTGTTTTCCCCCAGCCCACCATTTATTTTTTAAATATATTTTTATGAAAGAAGTTGTAAACTTATAAAACAATCATGCATGTGTGCAGAATTCCCAGACAACACCCTCTATCAACACACCACACTGTGGTGGAACATCTGTTACAGATAAGATAATATCTGATTGTTACTGCATCCATAGTGTACATTTGGCTCACATTACTATACTGTCTCATTATCAACACAGTAAATCTTTGGCATAGTTGCAAGAATATTATATTATTACTGCTAACCACAGCCCAAGGTCTCTCCAGTTATATTTTTCCCATGCTTCTCCACATTCCCAACACCCTGCAATTGTGATATACATTTGCTCTGGCTCACAAAGGACACTCTTGCATCTATACCATCAACCATGATTCTCATCCACCTCTTGGTTTACTGTGCTCTTCAGTTCCTAGATTATTCTCTAGCATTCTGTCAATTGGCATTTGCATTACTCGACTACCATTTTTCAACCACATCCCCATTTATAAACTAGCTGTTACTCACTATTTGTTACCATCCACTCTATACATTTCCACATTTTTACAGTAAAACTAATGAAAACTTCTACATACATTAAACATCAGTAGTCCATCTCAGTTCTCCTCTTATCTCCCTTAAGAATCCACCACCTACCACCAGGTCTTGAAGATATTTTCCTACAATTTCTACTAGAAGTTTTATGGTTCTTACTTTTATTTTTAGGTTTTTTATCCATTTTGAGTTAATTTTTGGATTAGGTGTGAGATAGGGGTCCTCTTTTCTTCTTTCGGCTATGGATATGCAGTTCTTTCAGCACCATTTGTTAAATGGACTGTTCTGCCTGAGCTGTGTGGGTTCAACAAGCTAGTCAAAAATCACTTGACCATATATGTGAGGGTCTGTTTCTGAACTATGAATTTGTTTCCATTGGTCTATGCATCTGTCTATGCCACTACCATGCTGTTTTTACCACTATAGCTAGGTATTATGATTTTTTTTTTTAAAGATTTATTTTATTTCTCTCACCTTCCCCCACGCCTCTCCCCTCTCCCCCTCCATTTTCTGCTCTCTTGTGTCCATTCACTGTGTGTTCTACTGTGTCCGCTTGCATTCTAGGCAGCATCCGGAATCTGTGTCTCTTTTTTGTTGCGTCATCTTGCCGCATCACCTTTCTTTGTGTACAGCACCACTCCTGGGCAGGCTGCACTTTTTTCAGCGGGGCGGCTGTCCTTGAGGGGCGCACTCCTTGTGCGTGGGGCTCCCCTACATGGGGGACACCCCTGCATGGCACGGCACTCCTTGGCGCAGCAGCACTGCACGTGGGTCAGCTCACCACATGGGTCAGGAGGCCCTGGATTTGAACCCTGGACCTCCTATGTGGTAGGCGGATGCTTTATCAGTTAAGCCACATCTGCGCCTGGTATATGATTTAAAGTCTGAAGATGAGGGTTCATTTTTCCTTTTTATGATGTTTCTGGCTATTCAGGACCCCTTATCCTTCCAAATAAACCTGATTATCTTGTTTTCATTTTTTTTTAAATGCTGGTGAAATTTTTATTGAGATTGCATTGAATCTGTATATCGATTTGAGTAGAATTGACATCTTAATGATATTTATTCTTCCAATCCATGAGCATGGAATGTTCTTCCAGCTATTTAGGCCTTTTTTGATGTCTTTTAACAATGAGTTGCAGTTTTCTGAATACAAGTGCTTTATGTCATTGGTTAAGTTTATTCCTGACTATTTGAGTTTTATCTGTCATATGTATTTTCACCAATCTTTTGATACTTTTAGTTACTTCTCTTGACATAATCTTCATTTCTAGACTCTCTTCCAGGCCTCTCTCTCCTGTCTTTTTTTTTCAGACTCTAGCACACCCTTTAGTATTTCCTGAAAATCTCGTCTCTTGCTTAGAAATTCTCTCAGTTTCTGTTTATCTGTAAATATCCTAATCTTGCCCTCATTTTTGAAAGACAGTGTTGCTGGACATAATATTCTTGGCTGGAAGTTTTCCTCTTGTAGTATCTTAAATATATCAGACAACTGACTTCTTGCCTCCATGGTTTCCAGTGAGAAATCAGCACTTAATCTTTTTGGGTATCCCTTATATGTTATGCTTTGCTTTTCTCTTGCTATTCTCAGAATTCTCTCTTTGTCTTTGGCATTTGACATTCTGATTAGTATGTGTCTTGGAGTTGGTCTATTCAGATTTTTTTGGATGGGAATATGTTGTACTTCTTGGACATGAATATCTATGTCCTTCAACAGGGTTGGGAAATTTTTTAGCATTATTTCTTTAAATATTCCTTCTGCCCCCTTTCCTTTCTCTTCTCCTCCTTCTAGGATACCCATGACATGTATATTTGCATGGCTTTTGCTATCATTTAGTTCCCTGAGAACTGGTTCAATTTTTTCCATACTTTTCTTCATCTGATTTTTTGTATGTTCACTTTCAGACACCATTTCTTCAAGCTCACCAATCCTTTCTTCTGCCTCCTCAAATCTGCTATTATATGATTCCAGTGTTTTTTAAATTTCATTAATTGTGCCTTTCATTTCCATAAGATCTGCTATTTTTCTATGTATGCTTTCAAATTCTTCTTTGTGCTTATCTAGTATCTTCTTAATATCCTTAATCTCTTTTGCCATCTCATTGAATTTATTAAGGAGATTTGTTTGAACATCTAAGATTAGTTGTCTCAACTCCTTTATGTCATCTGGAGGCTTATCTTGTTCCTTTAACTGGGCCATATCTTCCTGTTTCTTGGTGTGGATTGTAATTTTTTGTTGGTGTCTTGGCATCTGAATTACTACAGTATTTTTTCTCTTTAGTTTAGGGCTTCCTAACCTTTCCCCCTTGCTGCTTGTGCAGTATGAGCCAAGGATGTAGTTGGTGCTATAAGCTGTGGAGGCTCAAGCTGTCCTCATTGCCCCAGGGACCAATGAAGCTTCTCCCAACTTTCTCCTTTGCCAGGGTTAGGGACAGTCACAGCTGTGTGGAATAATTTAAGTTGTGCAGGCTGAGACTGTAGTTGCAAAGAGAGACTGATGAAGCTTCATGTCCCTTTCTCACCTGCCTGGGGCAGGGATGGAGCTGCAGGTGTGGTCAGCAATCTATGCAGTGTGTGTACAAGATGACCATGGTTGCCCCAATAGACTTCCAATTATTCAGTCTGTGCCAGTCAAATGTACCTGCAGTTACCTGGATAGGCTGGTGCAGGGCCCACCAGCCTCCTCCCTGCCAGAGGCAGGGCTCAAGCCTAGTCTAGGGGTGGAGGCCGATCTGGGTGAAAGAAACTGATTGCTACCATCACTGTGATTTTTGACTTCTCCTCATGCTGGGGGTGGAGTCAAAATGGCAGCCACCAGCATCTTTCTGACTTGGACAGATTCACACCCCAGCTGTTCCCAGGGTTATACCTTAGACAGCGTAGTCTACCAATCAGTAGCCAAAACTGGTAGCCAACCATCTCCTTCTCCTCCTGTTTTGGGGAAATAGTGCTTCCAATTCCAGTCACAAAATAGCTCCTGGGGCAGCTTGCACTGTCAAAGTAGGATAATTACTGCCTCTGCATCTTGGTAGGTAATTTCCCAGAGGGGCTGGTGCAGGTCCCTGTAGCTTCCTTCCTGCTGGAGGTGGCTCTGGGCCCTAGGCTAGAGCTCCAATCTGATCTGGATGGAAAGAAGCTGGTACCTACCAGCACTGTGATTTTCAGTCTGCCCCACTTCCCCTCATGTAGGCCCAGAGTTAAGATGGCAGCCACTGGCCTCTTTCTGACTTGGACAGGCTCAAATTTTAGCTGTTCTTAGGATTATACTTTAACCTGCTGAATATACTCATCAGTAGCTGAAGTTTGTGCCCAACTGTCTCTTCCTCCCTCATTTTGGGGAAGTGGAGCTTTCAATTCCAGCTGCAGAACAGCTCCCAAGGCAGCTTGTGCCTCCAGTGGAGGATGGGCACCAGCCTCTGTCGTGGAGTACTCTACTTACGAGTCTTCTCTGCAGGTGGGCAGTCTCCTCCTTCCATTCCTTCAAGGATGCTCTTCTGGTCTTCTGGAGCCCTCAAACAGGTGCTTCAGCTAGCTCCAGATAGCTCTGGGTGTTTACAAACTGTTCTATAGCAGGAGCTGACTCCAGGAGCTCCTTACTCTGCCACCATCTTGCTGGTTGTCTTTGGCACTCTTTGTACTCTGCATGCACCTTCCTTCAAATTTCATGTATTTATAGCCTTCTGAACCCCCAATTCTGGCAGATGCATGTCTAAGGCATGGATCAAATCATTTTCCTCTATTTCCTCTATTTCTTCTGAAAAAACAAAGAGCAAGGTAATCTGAGATTTCAGTCGAGTTATTTCTTTTAGACCCACTGTTATTTCATTCTGTACAAATTTCCTGAAGGCTTAGTTCTCATTGTGCAGCAAGGGCTAGGTCTCCTACAACTCTGGTCCTTCCTGCTCAGCAGGTTTGCTGCCACCACTGGTTTGGCCCCCTGACCTGCAGCTGGACTTCAGACCCTTCCTGGCACTGGAGGGAGGCCCTAAGGGGTCCATCACCAGCAAACAGGCCCTCCAGAGGAATCCAGAGCAGACATGGGCCATGCCTGTCCAGATCTTTTACAATATACCTTTTACATGTCATAAATCTGGCAGTCTGGTAAAGCCCATGGGGCCTTTCACACAATGTTTTTAGTTAAAAAAACAAACAAACAAAAAACTACATCAGCTTATACAGAAAACCTATTACAAAATTGTAAAGAAAAGAAAGCCATGAGAATATCAGCATAAAGCAAATTTGTGATATAGCAATATATATACTTCTTTATCGATGTATTAAATGACAAGATCTACTAGCAGGTATACTACTATAATTTGAAGTAGTGATGAGTTTATAAATCTTATGAGATATTGTCATGTAATATGAAAGCCTCTCATTTCTGCTGGTGGCATAGTCACAGGTATACTGCAATTGCTACTCTTACTCTTTTGATTTGTTGCTTGCATTCGCAATTGAGGGAAATGCTCAATGACAAGTAAATGTTAGTGAAAATGCAGACCATTTTTTTTTCTAATCCAAGTTCATGAAAACCCCTGGCATTTATCCATGGACCCCTTAGGAATTCTGTGCACCCCCGGTTAAAGGTTAGAGCTTCTGGGCTAGGTTGAGTCAACTAAGTTGAGTCTAAGATGTCACAGAAGAGTAATGTTTAAAATGTTTTGCCATCAAGAAAAATTGCTGCTCTAGGAAGACTCACTGGGTTTGTCCTGTAGGCTTTTCATAGCTCCAGGCTCACAGCATGATACCTCAGGGACACACACTGCATGACAGAAACTGGTCGTGGGCAAATATAGGAGAGGGGCAGGCTGACCCTCAGGGTGATGGCAAGGGATGGGAAACACAAATGGAAAAGAGAGCCCTCAAATGAAGGTTGGAGGAATGCCTGACATAGATCTGGGGTAAAATTTGCCTTTTTCACTTTGGTGTACACTGTTCGAAATAAAGGATCTACCTTTTTGCAACTTCATATAGCCTAATGTTGAAAGGCCCTTATGCCGCTATTAAAGGTCACAGAAAAAAAGAAGGGGAACAGGACACAAAAACAAGGAAGACTTTCAGTTGCTATTCTTACTGGGCTTATAGTGAACGTATTTAAAAACAAATATGGTCCCAGGCACCAATCAATCAAAATGGGCACCAGTTATCAAGAGCTCATACAACCTTCTGCTGTGTTCTGACTTATAAATGTTGAATCATGTGAATGTATTATCTATTCAAACAAAACAGATAAGTAGAGATTATACTCTCTCTCTCATACACACGCACACACATATACACCTAATTCATGAAAGTGACAAAGCCAAAGCCATGAAATTCAGAAAAGCAACCAGAGCTACAACGTTGGCATCATTAACCAATTCTTATCTTCTACCAGGCCAGCGACCTGCATGGAGCAATTCCAAAAGGTCTATCAACTAGATGCATTCCAGGAACAATTTCCCATTTTAACAGAAAAGGCCAACTGCTTCTTCAGAGAGTAAAGAATTGGCCTTAAGAGAGCTATTTTTCTGCCAAGACATTTGATACAGGTAGGCAAGGCAATTTCTTTGTGGTCTCCTGGGTTTCCAAGAATTTCCTATTGCAAACTTCCATAATTAAAAAAGTGATTCACCCATGGAAACACAAATAGTGCTACATAATAAACATTCAGTATAACAGCTTTAAAAAAAAAAATAGGCTTCCTTCCTATGGTACATGTAATTTACTAAAAGGTATATTTGTGATCAGTCAGCTTCAAAATCTGACTTGTTGATTTCTTACATTTAAAAAATTTTACATACAATAAAATTAAATTTTGTTTTACTTTTTTGTTGTATAGTTCCATGAATTTTTTTTTTTTTAAAGATTTATTTATTTTATTTAATTTCCCCCCCTCCCCTGGTTGTCTGTTCTTGGTGTCTGTTTGCTGCGTCTTGTTCCTTTGTCCGCTTCTGTTGTCGTCAGCGGCACCCGCTTCTGTTGTCGTCAGCGGCACGGGAAGTGTGGGCGGCGCCATTCCTGGGCAGGCTGCTCTTTCTTTTCACGCTGGGCGGCTCTCCTCACGGGCGCACTCCTTGCGCGTGGGGCTCCCCCACGCGGGGGACACCCTTGCGTGGCATGGCACTCCTTGCGCACATCAGCACTGCGCATGGCCAGCTCCACACGGGTCAAGGAGGCCCGGGGTTTGAACCGCAGACCTCCCATATGGTAGATGGACGCCCTAACCACTGGGCCAAAGTCCGTTTCCCGTAGTTCCGTGAATTTTAACACATCATCGATTCTTGTAATCACTATAAATGGGATAGAGAACAATTCCAACATCCTCAAAGAATTCCATGTGCTGCCTGCTGGCAACCACTGATCTGTTCTCTGTTCTTATAGTTTACCTTTCCAGATTGTCATATAAATGGGATCATAAAATATATGACCATTCGTGCCTGGCTTCTTTATTTAACAATGTTTTGGAGTTCATCCACGTTGTAGCATGCATCAGTACTTCATTCACTTTTATGGCTGAATAATATTCCACTGTATGGATATTGCACAATTTGTCCACTCCTCCATTAATGGACAACTGAGCTCTTTCCACCTGTGTACAAGTCTTTGTGTGAACGTAAGTGTTCATGTTGCCAGGGTAAATACCTAGAGGTAGGATTTATGGGTCATTTAGTAATGTGTGTTTAAAATTTATAAGAAACTGTCAATCTGTTTTCTTGAGTGGCTGTACCATTTTGCAATCCTATCAGCAATGTATGAGAGCTTCAGTTACTCCACATCCTTGCAAGACTTGGTATTGTCAGTACTTTTTAGTTTAACTGTTCTAACAGGTATATTTCATTAGGGTTTTAGTCTGCACTTCCTCAATTAGTAATGCTATCTTTCTATTTGCTTATTTGTCATCTATACATGGTGAAATATTTGTTGAAATCTTTTGCCTATTTTTAAATTGGGTCATTGTTTATTTTTCCATTTGAAAGTTCTTTACACTATTCTGTTGTTGTCAGCAGCACGGGAATCTGTGTTTCTTTTTGTTGTGTCATCTTGTGTCAGGTCTCCGTGTGTGTGGCACCATTCCTGGGCAGACTGAACTTTCTTTTGCTCTGGGTGGCTCTCCTTACAGGGTGCACTCCTTGCGCGTGGGGCTCCCCTAAGCGGGGACACCCCTGCGTGGCAGGGCACTCCTTGTACGCATCAGCACTGCACATGGGCCAGCTCCACATGGGTCAAGGAGGCCCGGGGTTTGAACCACGGACCTCCCATGTGGTAGTCGGACGCCCTAACCACTGGGCCAAGTCCGCTTCCCTTTACACATTCTGGATACAAAAGTCCTTTGTCGGAAAAGTGATTTACAAATATTGCTCCCAGTCTGTGGCTTATCCTTTCATTCTCTTAGCTATTAATCTTGCGGAGCAAAAGTTTTAAATTTTGATGAAGTTAAACTCATCAATTTTTTTCTTATATGGATCATGCTTTGGGTGTTATTTCTAAGAACTTATGGCCCAACTCAAGGTCATGAAGATTTTTTCCTGTTTTCTTCTAAGAGCTTTATGTATTACAATTGGGCCTATGATCCATTTCGAGTTCACTTTTGCATATGATATGAGGTGTAGTTTGAGGTTCTTTTTTTTTTTCCTTAAGATTTTATTTTTTATTTTTTTCTCTCCCGTTCCGCCCACCCCCACCCCCACCCTGTCTGCTCTCTGTGTCCATGTGCTGTGTGTTCTTCTGCATCTGCTTGCATTATCCTGCGGCACTGGGAAACTGCATCTCTTTTTTGTTGCATCATCTTGCTGCATCAGCTCTCCGTGTGTGTGGTGCCACTCCTGGGTGGGCTGCGTTTTTGTTTTTTTTTCTCGTGGGGCGGCTCTCCTTGCAGGACGCACTCCTTGCACATGGGGCACACTTATATGAGGTACCCCTGCATGGCATGGCACTCGTTGCACATGGCAGCACTGTGTGTGGGTCAGCTTACCACATGGTCAAGAGGCCCTGAGGATCGAACCCTAGACCCTCCATATGATAGACGGACGCTCTATCAGTTGAGCCATATCTACTTCCTGAGGTTCATTTTTTAGCATTTGCATATCCAGTTGTTCCAACACCATTTGTAGAAAATGGTGTCCTTTCCAGTAAATAGATTTTTCCCTTTAATTTTTCATTAATATTCCAGGGTGTCTAGACTGTCAAAGAGTTTGTCTAGAGGATGAAGTGTGTCCCACTGCAGGGAGAGAGAGGTCAACACTGGTTCTAGACACTCTCCTACACCTTTTACAAGAAGGATTACAGATCTGATAGCCATTAGGCTAAGAAGGGAACTATATCACCAAATAAAGATTCAACAGCATTCTCAAAATAGCACCACTGTAAAAGAGCCAAGAAAAGAGCTGTTACAACATGAAAAAGTTTTAACCAAACATTTCCCCAAATTCAAATCCCATCTTTGTGTTATATTCTGGGGTATTTTGTCTGTGCTCTGAAATTTGAGGAAGCTAAAAAGCACTGCTTCCTGTGTTTTCCTCATTCACAATTTTTCTATAGACTTGTTACAATACTTTAGATATGCATGAGGAGAAGCAGTGGGTATTAGGAGAAGCATAGGAAGGAAGGGCTGATTTGGTGAAAAAACAAAATTTAACCATTAGCTAAAACTTTCAGATGATAAAATTTATTCTAGTCTGGAAATATGAAATTAAATTTGGTCCCATTTACATGTACATGCACTTTTTGGTGACATTTTGCCAATCAACCTAGGACCTAGAAACTAAGGGGCTTCCTTTACCTTAACAAAAGTTAATTTGCCATGAATATAATTTGTCTTGAAAACTTGAAGTTTATTTTTAAATTAAGTTGATCCTTTTTAATTATGATCCTTAAAGGAACTTCTGGACCTGACATTTGACTTGAAGTTGCTGACAGCAAACAGGGAATAGTAACCTTTAGAAGCTAGCAACATGACAGAGCCTACGGCAAGCAAAAAAGAAAGGGCGGGCTATCAAAATACCACAGGGTTTCTTCATGAACCAAAGTATTTTGAGAACTTGGCAGTGATCTAGGGAAACTCTTCAACAGATTTGATTCAAGTATTTAATTCACTGAAAATAACCAGACAATATCCCTTTTATTTTCCCAGAATATAAGCTGTCTGTCCAGGAGCTCTGAGCCTGTTTGTAGTGGTCATTCTCCTCTTCGTTTCTTACATCTGAGAAGGAATGAGGTCAAAATAGCAAAACAGGATTCTTCTGAGATAAGATTTCATGTACTTTATTATCAAAACGATTTTAGATGATAAGCATTTGTATAATTTTTTGGAATGATATAAGCCTAGAATGTTCTTTGGCCACATGTTCCCTCCCCCATTCCATGAAGGAAAACCTTCTAGTACCCTGGGGGAGAATGAGGCAAAGCTGAGCTCCAAGTCCTGGAGGCCAACCTCTCCCTCAGCATCTTAGATATTATCTTAGTTTGCTGGGCTGCTATAACAAAATTCCACTGGCTGGTTGGTTTAAACAACAGGAATTTATTAGATCACAGTTTTGAGGCTAGATGTCCAACATCAAGTATCTGCATGCTTGACTTCTTGAAGTCTGTGGCATTCTGATGGTAGCATGCTGACCATCAGTCTCTGCCTCCATCACATGGCCATCTATCTCTTTCTTTCTCTTTCTGTGGCTTGTAATTACATGTTCAAATTCTCTTTGCTTCCAAGGATTCCAATCATACCAGATTAAGGCTTTCCCTGATTAAATTTGGCTTCATTTTAATAAGAGCGTCCAAGATCCTATTTACAAATGAGCTCGCACCTACAAGTCAGGGGTCAGGACTTAAGCATGTCTTTGTGAAGGACATGAGTCAACCTACCACAGTTAGCCAAGCCAATAAATTCCTCATTTGCCCCCCAAGCTGCTTGGAAATGAGATTCAGTTCTTGCAAACAAGAGTCCTTAAATAGACATTTGCTGTGGCCAGATGAGAGATATTTCTGTGGCCAGAAAACAATAATAGCAACTATTTATTTATTTATTTGGGCTTTTATAATGGGAATTTATTAGGTGAAAATCTTACAGTTCTGAACTGTGAAAATGTCCAGAGTAAAGCATCATCAGGGATACTTTCTCCCCACATAGCTATCATTTATTGATTAATTTGCACCTATGCTCATTTAGGTACTTCATCTTTAATTCTTACAACAATGTTCAAAAATAGATGTATTACTGGGAAATGGATTTGGCTCAACGGATAGAGTGTCTGCCTACCACATAGGAGATCCAAGGTTCAAACCAGGGCCTCCTGACTCATGTGATGAGCCGGCCCATGCACAGTGCTGATACAAGCAAGGAGTGCCGTGACACACAGGGGTGTCCCCCGCGTAGGGGAGCCCCACCCTCAAGGAGTGTGCCCAGAGCAGAAAAAGTGCAGCCTGGCCTGGGTGGCACCACACACAGAGCTGATGCAGCAAGATGATACAACGAACAAAGACAGAGATTGCCAGTGTCGCTGACAAGAATACAAGCGGACACAGAAGAACACTCAGCGAATGGACACAGAGAGCAGACAACTGAGGGGGACGGGGAGGAGAGAGAAATAAATAAAAAACAAATCTTTAAAAAAAAATAGATACATTACTATCTCTGTTTTTCAAATGAGAAAACTGTGGTTCAGGGAAGGTCAGTACCTTGCTCAAAAGCACACAGCTAGGGAAACAGATATGGCTCAAGTGGTAGCGCTTCTTCCTAACACTTGGGAGAACCTGGGTTTGATCCCTGGGGCCCCCTGGTGAAAAAGAAAAAGAGAAAGCATTTCTGTGCAGTGAGCCAGTGCCCGGGTGGTGAGCCAAGCCGAGTGCCCACACGATGAGCTAAGAGCCCGTGAGAGTGCCCACACGGTGAGGTGAGTGCCCATGCGGTGAGCCAAGTGCCTGCACATGTGCCCATGTGGTAAGCCAAGTGCCCATGTGGCATGAAAGAAGACAAAAAGAGAAACAGATACAAGAGATCACACAGCGAATGGATACAGACAGCAAAAAACAAAAACAAAACAAAAAACCAGCAGGGAGGGGGAGGAGGAGGAGAGGGTGGAAATAAAATAAATACATCTTTAAAAAAAAAAAAAAAGCACAAAGCTAGGAAGAGGTGGAGCAAGGATTTGAAATGAGGGCTAAATCCAAAGCTATGCTCTGGAAGGGCCATGTTGCCTGCTCCAGGAGACAGATTTCACCATGTGCCGCTGAAGTTTCACAGCTCACAGGCAAGGTTATTCTGCTCTTCCCTGAGTGCTCGGTTACCTCAACTACTGAGACCAGGCCAGAAGCAAAGAGAGGGTAGCCGTGCTGACTCATCTAAGGAAGGGGCTCATCTTTCACCTACCCAGCATGTTAGCAACTGTGAAATCTCTTTACAATCAAACAAGAGGCTTCATAAAACTGATAATGGCACAATTTAATTGCAAGGCATGGCAGTAGTGTGCCAAAAAGGGAAATTCCTGAAGCAGATTCTTATAGGAAACCCTAAACCACTTTAAAAATACAAGGCAGGAACAGAGTCCTTGAGAGTCATGTACTTCCCACAAAACACCTGCTTTTTTATTTTCTTTTTAAATATGAAATTGTATAAGGAGTTGGCATGTCTGATTGACATCGTTCTTTCCCTCTGAACAATTTCATCTCATCTTCAATGGCAGCACTTTCTGGGTTTCAAAAGAAATTCCAAGTAGGAAAGACACAGAAACTTACTCGGGGCACTGGAACCAAGTGGAAAGACTTCTCTACAATTGTCGGTGTAGTGCTTGGTTAGGATGTGGGCCTTCGAGTCGACAAATCTGGGGTCAAATCCTATCTCTGCTTTAGTTTGCCAAGGGGTGCTGATGCAGAGTACCAGAAACGGGTTGGCTTTTTAAAAGGGGATTTATTGGGGGTAAAAGCTTACAGTTCAAAGGTTGTGGGAAAATAGCTTGAATTTGAATGTGGGAACTTGGTTTGAAGTTGAAATGTTTCCATAATGCAGATAAGAAGTGTGGGCTTAGGAACACCGGCCTTGACTAGACGGAACTCTGTCTGGTCAGCACGAAAATTGTTTGCATGTGGAGACGTGTGAACTTTGTTATGGCCTGCTCCCTAGCACTGCAGGGGCTACAGCTTTAATAACAAGCAGCCTTGAAAATAAACAGATAACTACTGCTTTGTAATTTCTAATAAATACGATGTGGAAACTAGGGTTGAGGCTCTCACTTCCAGAAGCTGTTGGTTCCCCTGGTCCCATCTTTATTTTCTCTCTTGTGTCTTTCTTTCTGTCCTTTTATTTCTTCAGTTCTGTGTCACCTTCCCTTTGTGCAAACCTATTGCTGAGCTGGTCGCAGCAACTGGCGCCCGAACAGGGACTCGAGGGGAAGAAGAATCGCTTTGAGCGAAACTAAAGGTGTTGTCACGGCACAGAGCCCCGAGTGGTTTAGAAGGCCTTCCAAGTCCTCGTTGAGTAAGGACACTCTCAGGTATTTTAGCAGGGTTACGATGGGAAACAGAGACAGTTCACCCATATGTCTGTCTCCTAAAACAACTTCTCAAGGCACGGGAGCCAAGACCAGTGAGTCTCATATTTTAGAACTCTTACAGATTATAGGAAAATATTGCTCATAGTTCCCAGCAATAAGAAGTTTAGAATTAGGAGATTAGGAAAGAGTAGGAAAAAGAGTTAAAAAATGACATGTACAAGGTGTTTTGCTCCCTCTTACTATTTGGCCCACTTGGACTATTATTAAATCTGTTTTGATACTAAATCTAAAGTTTTGCCTTCAGCTCCTTCATTAATTGACTTTAAAAAGTCACTTTCCCCTCTGCTGACACCTCCTCCTCTTCCCGTACCCAGAGATCCTCAGCCAAAGTTGTCAGCTTTACAACAGGGCATCTTGCAGGCTAGAATGGAGGGAAATTATGGGAGCCGCTTGTGCAAGGATAAGTTAACTCACAAATACAATGTCCCATCCAGGCAAAAATGCTGAATAAGGCCCTTGTTGGTGAAATCATGCTTGTAAGAAAACTCTCTGTTAAAGTGTTGACTAAGATAAAGAAAATATTCTGGCAGCAACTGTGCAAATTCCCCTTTGCTGCCTACATGATAATGTGGCTGTGGGCTGCTGGGGGCTAGGAGAATTAAGCTGCTGGAAGAGGACTATTCATGAATATTCAGGAATATTCAGTTTTGAATCAATAGCTTACTCCTGAACTTCAAGTCTTAGTGTAGTCTTAAAGAGTAGTAATCCAAAAAATGTGTGTTAACTATCTGTCTAAACTGCTAAATAAGAGCTTAACTGCATTTATGCTGCTCAAGTTATCCTAACTGATTGCTGATTACTAATAAAAGTGTTTCCAAGAACAAGCTTGCATGTTACAGGCAAAATGGATTCCAAAAGAAATCTTAAAAGCAATATAATCTAAGATGTGAAATGATGGAGAACTTAAAAACAGCTATACCAGAAAATTAAGAATTATGAGTCAAATTGTAAACTTTATGTTTCTGTTGGTGTGTTGTAATTATTTTTGTGTTTGTCTGTTGGTTCAATGTTAGTGTATATTTTGATCCTCCAGATGGTAATATAAATTAATAAATAAAAATTTCTTAAAGAGCTCTATTCAAATGGCCAAAAATTAAATAAGCGGTTATATTAATACGTAAGTTTAAATGTTAATAAGATCTCTACAATGATAAAAATTGTAAGTCTTGATTAACAAAATTACTATAAGTCTCTTCATAAAGAATAGTTCTTGCCTAAATTGAAATGAAGTTTATCTTTCTTCATAGGATAAAATGAAGGATGTAAAACTTAAATGAATATTAAAGAAGGTAAAAAGTTTGTGGGAGTGCTGACTGAAATTTAATAAGTTGTTTTAAAAAAGTATATTTTGTCCTAAAATAATATGGCTGGTTTTCATAAAATCAGAATGAACATATGCAGGACAGGACTTGAATGCATATGGCAAGTTGTAGAAGGTATTATGGTAACATTAAGTAAGGGAATGTATTCTGTGAAGGTGAAATTTGTCTTAAAATAATATAATTATAATCTATATGGTTATAAATAACTATAAGAAGTTTACAGAAGCATTGTTTGAATTAAAGTGTTTAAATGACTAATTCCATTAAATCATTTTAAAAGACTGTTTCTAGTATTGCGTGCCCCTAGAAATAAAGAAAAGTTGTATTTGCATATAACCAAACTGAATTATTATTTTAACAAGTTTGTTTAGTGTTGATGGTAACTGTACGTTGTAAGAAGTTTGCTTGGAGACAGTTTCCAAAATCATTTTGGTAACTTGTATGTAGGATGTATAGGATGTGTTTTCATTATTAAAGAAACAGAAAATAATTTTTGTCCTAACATAAAATGATTGGTTATTAAGAAAGAGTAAAATGTGGGACAAAACCTGAATGTATACTGAAAGTGCAGAAGGTTTGTGGAAAAGGAATTTTTATGGTTAAAGTTGAGTAAGATTTGATGGGTTGATCTATAAAGTTTTAAAAGCTTTAGTATCAAATAGTGTATTGATGCAAAGTTAAAATTTTGTTCTTTCTCAAAGTTTTTCAAGTTATTAGTCTGTTTTAGTAAAAGTTTATAAAGAGTTTTTCTCCTGAGTAATCAATATACAAAGAAAGTCTGTTTTATCAAAATAGCTTCTTGTACTTTAACCTTATCATTTCCTTGTTTTTTTAAGAAGAAGCAAATCTCATCACTCTTAAAGGAACATAATATTCAAACCTGCTTTTTCAGAGTCAGATCCTGAAAAGTATCTTTTTATTTGAAACTACTGCAAAAAAAAATTTGTTCTTTTTCCTTGAAAAAATTAAAGTAATAAAATAGTTAAGTTCCTTTAATATGTTATAAATTGAATGGAAAGTGTTTAAAAGTATTATAAAATTAAAAGGATTATTTAACCCTCTGTTAAGTAAAGTTATATGAGTAAAAAGTTCATATGAATACTTAGAGTATATAAAATTCCTGGATATTTACCAATGTTTCAGCATAATATTAGACAAAAATACAATTTTGTTAATCATGGTTGTAATTATTTACTAGTATGTGTCACAGAAACAACGTCTTACCATAAATTAAAGTAACACCATTTTAGTATGCAGCAGACCCAAACATTACCAGTTTGTCGCAAGAAATTAATATCTAATTGTGTCACTACCACTTTGTTTTAAAACTTGCTAAGACTTTCTTAAGTATTTCCTTAGGCAAGTCAAGCCAGCCCGCATTCTACCTGTAGAAAAGTCAACAATGGACTTTTGCAGTGCTTCCCCAAGGCCTAGTGCACAGCCCAACCATCTGCCCTGGCCCGGTGGCAAAGGGTCGGGCTGTGTAGAAGACATCTGTGGCTGTAACCCTACTGATGATATTATGTTAACCAGTAATCCTTTTTTCAGAATGAAAAGAAACATCGGAGACAACAGTATCTTTTTTTAAAAAAGATTTATTTATTTATTTATTTCTCTCCCCTCCCCCCACCCACTCCAGTTGTCTGTTCTCTGTGTCTATTTGCTGCATCTTCTTCCCGCGTCTGTTGTCAGAGGCACGGGAATCTGTGTTTCTTTTTGTTGCGTCATCTTGCTGTGTCAGCTCTCCGTGTGAGCAGCGCTATTCCTGGGCAGGCTGCACTTTCTCTCGCGCTGGGCGGTCTCCTTATGGGTGCACTCCTTGCGCGTAGGGCTCCCCTACACAGGGACACCCCTGCGTGTCAGGGCACTCCTTGCGCGCACCAGCACTGCACATGGACCAGCTCCACACGAGTCAGGGAGGCCTGGGGTATGAACTGCGGACCTCCCATGTGGTAGATGGACACCCTAACCACTGGGCCAAGTCCGCAGCCAGAGACGATAGTATCTTATCTTAAGAGCCTAAAATAGGCAAAAAATTGGGAAAGGCTGCAAGATCCCTGCTGCTCTATCAAATTCTTAAATGTTGTTTGGTTGGGTAAGACAAAACTATAACCTCTGCTGTAATTGATAAAGTACAATGTTTTCTTATGTTAATGGAGTTTGTAATATTGTTGAAATATTTAAAATCTTTCATCCCTCACTTAGCTCAAATATTAAAACCATTCTATGTGTTAATTGGGAAAGGTCCTTCATGGGAGTAGGAGGACCTCCAGCAGGCTGCTTTAAAAAATAAAAAAGGAGGAAGAAGGTGGACATTGACTTAGCCTATGAATTGGATGTGGCCAGCACCAATATTGGCTTTGGGTGGGGTTTGTGGCAAAGGCAGCATTCTAAACAAGTACCCCTTGGGTTCTAGTCACAACTCTGGGAAGGGACCAAAAAGTACAATTAAAAAAAAAAGCAATCGTGTGCAGCATAGGAAGCCCTGCTGAAAGTAAAAGGCTTAACCCAGTAGTGTCTGGTCACTCTGAAGACTGCCATCCCTACCTAGGGGTGGATTGCAAGTACTAAAAACAAAACAGAAACGATGGACTGTTGTAAATCACCCTCTGTGGGGGAGAGATCTGTGGACGAACATCTGGGACGCCTGTCACCAGTGACAGGTAACTGTCTGTCATGTCCCTGCACACTCCTCTAGCATCCTTTTCAGGACTATTGAGGCAGATGCCTTCGTGAAGATCCAGAGCCATACCACTGAGACCTAAGAAGCACTGTGGCTCCACTGGAAAGGCGAACAACATGAGTACAAAACGTTGTGGTGCCTAGCCCAGCAGTTCCGGCTGCCTGATACTTGCCAACAGCTCATGGACTTCACCCATGAGTGTCAGTCATGTTCACTGCAATGACTGTGACATTGGTCCCCTCCTGCTCTTGGGAAGGATTAGGTAGGCTTTCACTGCTGCAGACACTGCATCGGGTCTCTTAGAAAAGATTGCTACTATTTTCCGACTAGAAAACGAATCGTCACAACAATGGACTAAGTTTAAATTCAACACTGAGTTGTAGACCCAGGTCCAGTAAAGATGCTAAACAGTGAAACCAACAAAATCATTGAAATTAATGAGATAAACTTCCAGCTGCCCCACAGCCCAAAATGGGGAAGTACCAATAATCTGTCACTGCCTATGCCTCAAACTATACAAAATGGGGAAAACACGTTATTTTTGATCAAGTACTGCCCTGTATAGCCTTGCTGATTGGGAATCTTAAGCCCATGAAAAATGAAAGTCTGTTCATTAAGTGTCTGCTAGTTGGAAGTCTTATTGTTTGTTGTTGTATAATCTACTGCAGTTATAGATTATGTATAAAATGCAGTTTTAAGCTTGGTAGAAGAATTACAAACTGTAAATATGGCTTATGCCTACAACATGATTGGAATATATCTAGTTTTTGTGTGACCCCCTATGTATACAATTGCAGTGATTTTCCTTGGATATCAGTGAAACGTCATTTGTGTGCTCATAAAAACAATTTAAGCTTAGATATTTCTCAATTACAAGCCCAAATAACAAACATTCAACATGCTCATTTGCAACTGCTTTCTGCCTCGCAAACTATGACAGGAATTGTGGATGGATTAAGATACCTGAACCCTATGATATGGACTAAGAGTTGGGGAAGGGTCTTCTAGGAGGTATATTAATGATCTGTTCCTATCTATTTTGTATGTATTTAGTCCTCAGATGCACGCTACAAACCCTCCGGGGTATGAAGCAGCAAGAAATCTCCAAATCTGCCTTCCCTGCTTTGCAAAAACAAAAAAGAGGGAGATGTGGGAAAATAGCTTGAATTTGAATGTGGGAACCTGGCTTGAAGTTGGAATGTTCCCATAACGCAAGTAAGAAGTGTGGGCTTAGGAACACCAGCCTTGAGTAGACGGAACTCTGTCTGGTCAGCACAAAAATTGTTTGCATGTGGAGACGTTTGAACTTCGTTATGGCCTGCTCCCTAGGACTGCAGGGGCTACAGCTTTAATAACAAGCAGCCTTGAAAATAAACAGATAACTACTGCTTTGTAATTTCTAATAAATACGATGCGGAAACTAGGGTCGAGGCTCTCACTTCCAGAAGCTGTTGATTCCCCTGGTCCCATCTTTATTTTCTCTCTTGTGTCTTTCTTTCTGTCCCTTTATTTCTTCAGTTCTGCGTTGC
The DNA here is from genome assembly GCF_030445035.2 of Dasypus novemcinctus. NCBI lineage: Eukaryota > Metazoa > Chordata > Mammalia > Cingulata > Dasypodidae > Dasypus > Dasypus novemcinctus. Next base: position 88,450,312 of record NC_080684.1, read on the forward strand.
CTTCCCTTCATGCAAACCTATTGCTGAGCTGGTCTCAGCACAAGGTGATGAAAAGTCCAATCAAGGCACCATAAGAGGTGCTTTCTCACCAAAGTCAGCTGCTATGTGATGAAGCAAGATGGCTGCCGATCTCTGCCAAGGTCTCCACCTTTCTGCACCTGTAGGCAAATCTAGCATAGGGCTTATCTCTTATCAAATGCACTCTCTAATGTAACATTTTTTGTGATTTATGTATCTTCAAAAAACTACAATAAAAAAGAAAGACCGGCAAAACAAAACAAAAAACCAATACCAAAATTAAAACAAAAAACAAACAAAAAAAAAACCCTACTCTCTCAGTCTTGCAGCTCCACTTACTTCCCAAGTTCAGCTGTAAGCCATCAGGAATATGGCTTATTTCTCCCTGGGCTTCAGCTCTCTCAGCCTCTTGGGGGCTTCTCTCCTTGCAGCTCAGCAGTGGGTGAAATTGGAGCCTTTCTCTTACCCTTGCAGGATCAAATATGGTGGCTTCCTTTATCTGTCTGTCTCTCTCTGTGTCTCTGTTTATATCAGACCCAGCCAGAGGGCAGACCCAAGCTGGCTCATGCCTCACTGACGTGGTCCAATCAAAAGTCCTTCGATTTTACCGAGCAATCTAATCAAAGGACCCTCAACTGAATTTAAAGCAATCAAAGCGTATCACACCCACAGGAATGAATTAGTTCAAATACAATCTTTCTCTTTTAAAGATTCATAAAATAATTTCAAACTGCCATAGACCTTTTGGAAAATAATTTCAAACTGCCATAGACCTTTCCTCATTTACAAAATGACTAGAATACCATTTTGCAACCACCATGTTAATAACGAACTCAAGAAAAAACATCAATGAATGCTAAAGCTATTGGGCAACAAGTGTTTGAGGAATAGGAGATTCAGTCTAAAAGTATCACCCATAGATTACTTATTAATTACAAAGGGTATTACTTACTGATAAATAACAGTGGAGAAACCAAGTGATCACACTCAGTGTCACTAATAATGCAACGCACTGAAATTCTGTTCCTTAAGTTGTTATATACTGAGGACACCTCAAAAAAAGTATTCCTGCCAAAGATATTTAATCTGAATCTCATGAGTAAGGCATGAGACAAATCCAAATTTTGGCACATTCTGAAAAATAAATGGCTTGGATCCTTCAAATATATCAATGTCATGAAGAAAAAAAATTAAGTACTGGGAACTCTTCTGGAGACTTGACAACTAAATGAAATGTGTGATTCTTTATTGTATCCTTAGACAAAAAAAAAAAAATGTTTTTTAGGAGGTACTGAAGATTGAACCTGGGACCTCGTACATGGGAAGGAGGGGTTCAACTACTTGAGCTACATCTGCTACCCCTTGGACCAAATTTTTAAAACAGCTTTAAAGTTTATTTTTGGAAAAATTGGGGAAATGTCATTATATCAATATTAAATTTCCCAAGTGGATAAATTGTAGTGTGGGTATATTGGAATATGTACTTGATCTTAGGAGATATATACATGAATTTAGAGATAAAAGGTCAAAAGATTCAGAAATGTGTATGTGTGTGCAGGAAGATACATATATATTTATATAGTGATAAAGAGAAAGAGATTGAGAGAATGCAAATATGGCAAAATGTTAATAATTGGTGGCCCCAGTTATCAAGTGTTCACTGTACTCTTTTTGACATTTTTCTGTAAATTTGAAATTTTTCTAACTAAAAAGTTGGGAAGAGAGAGCTCTGCCATTTTTTGATCCCTGGTTTTTCTGTGACCCCTCTTGTTTCTCATTCCTCACATAAGGACTGACAGCTCTACCTTCACAATATATCCAGATTTCAACCTCTTTTCACTACTTCCATGCCATCATCCTGATCAGGTCATCATCATCCTTCACCTGGATTATTCTGCCCTTGTCTCTTTTCAGTTGATTTTCAACAAAGCAGCCAGAGTGATTCTGTTAAAATGAGTCAGATTATGCCCAACTCATCAACCCCTGCTAAGACCTTCCTGTGTGTTTCAAAGTTAATATCAAAGTTCTTACAATGTCCTACAAAATCTAACATGATCACACCAACCCCGTTGCCAGACTCCTGCCTCAGGACCTTTGCACTTGTTAATTCCTCCACCTGGATTGCTCTTCCCAGATATCCACGACTCACTCCCTCACTTCCCTCAGATCCTTATTCAAAAGCCCCTAGCCCCATGTAGCAGTTTGATATGGTTATGAATTCCAAAAATAGATATTGGATTATGTTTGTAATCTGGTCTGTACCTGGGCATGATTAAGTTATGATTAGTGCTTTGATTGGGCCATGCCTTTAGGGTGTTGAGATCCCTCCCATTGGTGGGTGGGGACTCACAGATAAAAGGCAGGCAAAGGACAGAGTTGAGGGTTTTTGATGTTGGAGTTTGATGCTGAAGCCTTAAGCCGAAGTTCCAGGAAGAGAGGAACCCTGAACCCAGAAAGAAGCAAGACCCTGGAAGGAAGGAACCCAGTGAGCCTGAACCCTCGCAGATGTCAGCAGCCATCTTGCTCCAACATGTGAAAATAGACTTTGGTGAGGGAAATAACTTGGCCTGGTATCTGTTAGCTTCTACCCCAAATAAATACCCTTTATAAAAACCAACCAATTTCTGGTATTTTGCATCAGTACCCCTTTGGCTGACTAACACACCCCAATAATTCATAGATTTTTTTTTTTCTATGCATTACCACCCTCCAACATACTACCTATTGTACTTGCTGGTTTACTGTCTACCCTCCCAGCCAGAAAGATCCACAAAGGCCAGGAATTTTGTCTGTTTCGTTCATTGCCACATATCTAGCACCCAGACAAATACCTGCCAAGATAAGCCCTAAAAAATATTTATGGGCTACAGGGATAAGTATATGACTATCTCCTCCAGGATCTTGCACAAACATTTCAAAGTTCATATGTTCATAACTGAAATAAATCACCACCTCCCCCTACAGAAGCCCTCCTTTGTGTTCTCTGAACAACCTTTTCACCTTTCCCCTTTAATCCTTCATTTAGTCAATCACTGATTCCTACTAATTTTACCTCCCAAGTATCTTTTTTTTTATTTGCTCTTTTTCATTTTCATTACTGTTAAAGACCTAATAGTTTTTCATATGCCTATTGGTTATTTTTAATTCTTTCGATGATCCTATTGAGCACTGCTTCTTTTTTTTGGACTGGTGTGTCCTCCTCTTCATACTGAATGATATAGTTCCAAGGCCATGAAATGTCCAAGTCAAGGCACCATCAGAGATGCTTTCTCACCAAGGTCGCCTGCTGGTAAGTCTGGGAGTCCTACCATGTGGCAAGGCAAGACGGCAGCCATGGTCTGCTGTTCCTGAAGTCCTCACTCTCACATGGCAGAGTCAAAAATGGTGGCAGCTCTCTTTCTCTCTCAGGGTTTCTCTCAGCCTCTCTCAGCTGTTGCTGATCCTGGAGTCCTCTTTCACATGGCAGGGTCAAAATGGCAGCTGTTTTTCTTTGTGTCCCAAGTATCAAAAATCAATCTCCTCTCAACCCCACCTCATCTCATTCTCTCATTCACTCTGCAATAACCTCGCACCTGGCCTTCCTGCCTTCCCCCGTCCATCACTGGCACAACAGCTACAGTGACTTTTGTTGTTGTTGGATAATTAAATTAATTCAAAACAGAAATAATTTGAGGGCCCTTAATGTTTCTGTTCAATTTTTCTTTTCCTCTTTTTACTTGAAACATTTCAAATCTACCAGAGGCTGAAGAATAGTAAAATGAACACCCTTTACATCCTGCCAATGCTATGTTGCCATATTTGCTTTATTGCTTTTTCTCTTTTCTATATATGTATAAACATTTTTTTGAGGTTGTAGATATCACAACACTTTATCCTTCAATACTTCACCATGAACCTCTTAAGAGCAATGACATCTTCCTATATCACCACAATACCCTCATCACACCTAAGAAAAATAACATTAATGAGACCATCCAATAAGCAGCGCTTTCAAATTTCCCCCTTCCTTCCTTCCTTCCTTCCTTCCTTCCTTCCTTCCTTCCTTCCTTCCTTCCTTCCTTCCTTCCTTCCTTCCTTCCTTCCTTCCTTCCTTCCTTCCTTCCTTCCTTCCTTCCTTCCTTCCTTCCTTCCTTCCTTCCTTCCTTCCTTCCTTCCTTCCTTCCTTCCTTCCTTCCTTCCTTCCTTCCTTCTTTCGTGATGGTTTTACATTCCTTTTCATTTTAGCAATCCTGAAAGTCCCTACCAACTGTAACATGAAAGTTTTATTCAAGATCTTCCAGACAAGGGAGCCTTCAGATTGCAAAGGACCCATCCTGCCTTCTCCTGTTCTGGAAAGAGGTATTCTTTCACAAGAATGCTCCAGACCAGAGGTGGGCAAATTTGGGCTCACAAGCCAAACCCAGCCTATCACCTGTTTTTCTAAACCAAGTTTTGTTGGAACAAAATGGTAATAATTCTTTGATGTTTTGTCTATGGCTGTTTTCATAGTACAACAGCAGTAGATGAAACAAAGATCACTGATCTTTTGCCAAAAAAAACACAACCTTTTCTGCTCCCTGCTCTCTACTTTCTGGCATATTATATAGATTGAATGGTGTCCTCCAAAAAGATATGTTGAAGTTCTTATCCCCAGTACCTCAGAATATGACCTTATTTGGAAATAGGGTCATTAAAGATGAAATTGGGCACATTTAAATGATGTCAGACTGGAGTCGGAAGCTAGAAGAGGTATGGAACAAATACTTCCCTATGAACTTCAAAGGAAGTATGGCCCTTCCAACAGTTTGACTTTGAACTTCTAGCCTCCAGTACATAAGACAATAAATTTCTGTCCTTTTAAGCCACCCCATTTGTTTGCCATGGCAGCCTTAGCAAACTAAGCATGCATGATTAATGTGATGTTAACTCATGAAGGAAGGTCAAGGTATTCCTTTGGGTGCCCACCAGGGGATATGTGGAGAAAGAAGTCCATAGGAGAAACCAAAAAGGAAATGGGCATGATCGGAATAGGATACCTAAAGTATGCTCTGAGAAATGTAATCAATGTTATGTGATAAAAGGGTTCAGAGGGCAATTGTTGAGAATCACTGTGTTAAACAACTTTAAACTTATTTCTCTACTGCAGGACTTCTTGGGATCTTTAAAATGTGATTATGGGACTTCTAGGAAAGATAGCAGAATAGGGAGCTCCAGGACTCAGACCTTCCACCAAAACAAGTATTAAACAGACAGGAGCTATCTGAAACAACTCTTTTGAAACTCCAGAAGCCAGAAGAATACCATAGAGCATCCAGGGAAGAGTGGGGGAAGAGGCTGATAAATTTTGGCAAAGAACTAAAAATTGCTCTCTCTCCACAGCAGCTACCAGCACAGAGCACTCTTGTGGCAGCCTGCCATGGGGTCCAGTTTCCAGCTAACTTCTACTGACAGAAAGGGACACAAAAATCCTCTTACCTAAGAACAGGGGTGTGCACAGCCAATAACTGATCACAGATTTTGAGTGGTGAATTCAGATCTCAGGGCAGCCATTGTTTCAACCCTCCCTGGACAGATGTGGGTATGGTGGAGATTTAAAGAGGCAGGGCTCCCTCAGGACTACAGGGGAAAGGTAGCTGAGAGGTTGCATTTGCTAGGCAGGCCAGGAAAGCTCTGCTCTGGGGAACCATTGGAGAAGTTTCTGATGTTCTTCCTGATACTACAGGGCACTTTTACACTGTTCATGGGTCCCTGGTTCTGTTTTGGCTGGGAAAGACTGAATTGGGAAAGTCCTTCCTGGGGTGGACCCTTCTCCCAGAATTTTCATTATAGGCAAAAGCAGAGTGAGACAACAAAAGGTATATAAAAAGATTTTGAGGTGGACAGTCTGGGACAAAAGCCTGCTGGCTTCAAACACCTGGAAGGGGGAGGTTTGTCCCCTGGGAAACATAGGAGACAACCAAACTCCTGTAAACAGGGGACCTTCAAAATAACTATTATAAGAAGCAAAAGTCCAGGACAAGACAGAGGCCCAGCAAGACAGGGAAAATCCCAGCACAGTGCACTTGCCCTGGACAGACCTTCCTGATAGGAGAGCTGAAGCTTAAGAAAATCTGTCTTATCACCAGCTGGTTACAAAACCAGGAAACAGACATCCCAGGAAATAAATCCCAGAGCTAACATTTAAAAATTTAAAATGTACAATGTACAACAAGAGTACAAGACAAAGAAACAGGAAATGATGGCCTATCCAAAGGAAGAGGATAGAAATAAAGAAAACACCAACAAAGAAGTCCCTGGGAAGCAGATGTGGCTCATGCTGTTGGGCACTCACCTCTCATGTGGGAGGTCCTGGGTTTGGTTCCTGGTGCCTCCTGGAGAAGGTGAGCAAACAAAGAGCAGACAGTCAAGAGAAACATTTAGGGGAGGGGGAGATAAACAAAGAAAAAATAAAGTAAATAAATAAATCTTTTTTAAAAAGATCTTAAAAATGCTCAAGAAAATGAAAGTACAGAGAAAGAACTAAAGGTTAGCAGGGAAAAAATGAATGAACAATATGAGAGTCTAAGTAAAGACATAGGCATGTTTAAAAGGAACCAAACAGAACTATGAAGTTGAAGATCACAATAACTGAAATGAAAAATGTAAAGGAAGGTTTCAAGAACAGAATGAAGCTGGCAGAAGGAAGAATCAGCCAAGCTGAAGGTAAGGCACTTGACATGAATCAGGCTAAGTAGCAGAAAGAAAAAAGGAATAGTAAAAGCAAAAGTAGCTTCAGACAGAGGACACTATCAAGCACACCAATATATACATTATGGGAGTACAGAAGGATGAGAAAGAGAGAAAGTGGCAGAAGGAACAGTCAAAGAAATAATAACAGAGAACTGCCTAAACTTAGCAAAAGCTGTGAATATGCATATCCAGGAAGTTCAGAGAACACCAAACAGGATAAACATGAAGAAAAATATACACCTAATGTTGGTTTGTGTGTTTTATGGGGACCCTAGAAAATTATGTTCTTAAATTGAACTTGTTGTGAACCTTCAGATTAGATTAGAATAGTTAAGGGCTTTTGATTACATAGCAGAACCCAGGGTGAGTCTTAATCCTCTTACTGGAATCCTTCACAAATGAAGGAATAAAAGCTGCAGACAGAGAAAAAAAGCCACAGACAGAAAGAGCCTCCAGAAATTGAAATCAACAAACCCAGGTGACAGAAAAGCACAGATAGAACAGCTCAAAGCAGAACTAACAACAAGGCCCAGAGAAGAAGGAAGAGATGAGGCTCCACTGAGCCACCAATGTGCCTTGCCACATGGCAGGAGTCCAGGATCACCAGCAGTGACCTTTGGGAATGCCTCGGCTGATGACTCAATTTGGATATTTTTCTCAGCCTTGGAACTGTAAGGTTTTTTGTTTATTTTTTTGCCTCCCCCCATGGTTCCCTCATCTGTCTGCTCATTGTTTTGCTCTCTGTGTCTGTTTGTCTTCTCCAGGAGACACCAGGAACTGAACCTGGGACCTCCCACATGGGAGGCGAGTGCCCAATGGCCTGAGCCACATCTGCTCCCCACAGGCTGTGGCATCTGCTGGCTTGTGGTATCTAGTTAGTTTGGGCAGATGTGGCATCTAGCTCATTGCAGCAGGTTGCAGCATCTGCTCTTCTTTAGGTGGGGTCCTAAACGCAGGGCCTCCCATGTGATAGGTGGGCCCCCAACTGGTTGAGCCACATCCACTTCCCAGAACTATAAGCTTTTAACAGAATAAACCCCATTATAAAAGCATTGGCAGCCTTTAGAAAACTAAAACACCCCCTCACATATTGATTATACTATCAAATGCAAAAGGTAAGGAAAGAGTTCTGAAAGCTGCAAGAGAAAAGCAATGTGTTACATACAAGGGAATCCAATAAGATTGAATGCCAGTTTCTCATCAGAAACCATGGAGGCAAGAAGGTGAGATGAAATACTTAAAGTGCTGAAGAAAAATAACTGCCAGCCAAAAATTTTGTATACAGTGAGACATTCTTTCAAATATGAGGGAGAGATGAAAATATTCTCAAATAAAAGCTGAGGGAGGATATCACCACTAGACTTGCCCTACCAGCAATGCTAAGGGGAGCTCTTCAGACTGAAACAAAAGGACACTAGACAGCGGTTCAAAGCAGTATAAAAAAATAAAGACCTGTGGAAAAAGTAATCATTTGGGTAATTACAAATGCTATTATGATTGCATTGTATTGTTCAGTACTTCCTACATGTCCTGAAATGCAAGTGCATGAAAAGTAATGATAAATCTAGTTTTGTTTTGTTTTTTGACATACAATATACTAAGATATAAATGGTAACAAGTACAAAAAATGGTGGGGTGTAGGAGGGATATGGGAAAAGTATATGTGCATGCTATTGAAGTTAAGTTGTTATCAACACAAATATAATTCTTACATATTTAGGATATTAAATTTTAACCGTATGGCAACCACAAGGAAAACAGATGAAAAATATCCAGATAGAAATGAGAAGGCATTCAATATGATACAGTGCAAGAAAGCAAATAAATATAAATGTAGGCTTTACCAGAAATGAAGGACAAAAATGATATAAGGCTTACAAAGGCTAAATACAGCAAAATGGCAGAAGAAAGACCTGTATTATCAGTAGCAACTTTAAATTAAATGGATTAAACTCTCTAGTCAAAAGGCAAAACTTGGCAGAATGGATTAAAAAAAAGCATGACCCAACTACACGCTGTCTGCAAGAAACTCACCTTAAAGTCAAAGATACAAGGAAGTAGGGAAGTGGACGTGGCTCAACTGACAGAGCATCCACCTACCACATGGAGGGTCCAGGATTTGATCCCCAGGGCCTCCTGACCCATGTGGTAAGCTGGCCCATGCACAGTGCTGCTGCGTGCACGGAGTTCCCTGCCAGGCAGGGGTGCCCCCATATATGGTTGCCCCATGTGCAAGGAGTGCACCCCGGAAGGAGTGTCAAACAGTGTGAAAAAAGCGCAGCCCACCCAGGAGTGGCACCACACACATGGAGAGCTGACGCAGCAAGAAGATGCAACAAAATAGAGATGCGGTTTCTCAGTGCCGCCTCATAATGCAAGCAGACACAGAAGAACACACAGTGAATGGATATGGAGAATAGACAACAGGGGTGAAGAGGAGAGAAATAAATAAAATAAATCTTTTTTTTAAAAAAAGAAGTAGGTTGATGATGAAAGGATAGAAAAAATATACCATCCAAGTAGTAATCAAAAGAGAACTATACTAATATCAGATAAAGTAGACTTTAACAAAAAAACAGTTATGAGGGACAAAGATGGTCATTACATACAGATAAAGGGGAAAATACAGGAAGATGTAATAATTATAAATATACATAAAACAAATACAGATTTGAAGGGAGAAACTCACAGTTCTACACTAATAGTAGAAGACTTTAGCATACCACTCTCAATAATGGGTAGAACATTTAGTCAAAAGATTAATAAGGAAATACAGAACTTGAATGATAGACTAAACCAACTAGACCCAATATACAAATATAGCACACTGCACCCAATGAAAACAGAATACCCATTCTTCTCAGGTACACATGGATCATTCTCCAGGACAGATCACATATTTTTAATTTAATTTAATTTTTATTTATTTCTCTCCCCTTCTCTGCCCTTCCCCCTCCCCCCCCCCAGGTGTCTGTTCTCTGTGTCCATTTGCTGTGTGTTCTTCTGTGTCTGCTTCTATTCTTTTCAGCAGTACAGGCAATCTGTGTCTCTTTTTGTTGTGTCATCTTGCTGTGTCAGCTCTCCATGTGTGTGGCACCACTTCTGGGCAGGCTGTGCTTTTTTTCAGGCAGGGTGGCTCTCCTTATGGGGTGCACTCCTTGAACGTGGGGCTCCCCTATGCGGGGGACACCCCTGCGTGGCAGGGCACTCCTTGCACGCATCAGCATTGCACATGGGCCAGCTCCACATGGGTCAAGGAGGCCCTGGGTTTGAACTCTGGACCTCCCATGTGGTAGGCAGACACTCTATCCATTGAGCCAAGTCCGCTTCCCCAGATCATATCTTAAGTCACAAAACAAGTATTAATAAAGTTAAAAAAAATATTGAAATCATATAATGTGTATTCTCTGACCACAGTGGAATGAAGCTAGAAATCAAAAGCAGGGGGAGAAATGGAAAATTTACAAGTATGTGGAAATTAAACAACATATTCTTAAACAATAAATGGGTTAAAGAGGGAATCAGAAGCAAAATTATGAAATATCTTGAGGTGAATGAAAACAAAAAGACAATATACCAAAACTTATGGGATGCAGTGAAGGCTTGCTGACAGGGAAATTTACAGCTCTAAATGCCTATATTAAAAAGAAGAAAGACTTCAAATCAGAGACATAGCCTCAAACCTGGAAGAACTATAAAAAGAAGAGCAAACTAAACTAAAAGCAAGCAAAGGAAGGAATAATGAAGATTAGAGTGGAGATAAAAGAAATAGAAAACAAGAGAAAAATAGAGAAAAAAAGATCAACAAAATTAACAAACCTTTAGCTAAACTGACAAAGTAAAAGAGAGGATACAAATAACAAAAATCAGAATTGAAAAGGGGGACATTAATACCGATCCTGCTGAAATAAAAAGGACTATAAGTACATACTATGAACAACTGTATATCAATAAATTAGATTATCTATATGAAATGGACAAATTCTTAGAAACACACAGACTACCTACATTCACTCAAGAAGAATAGAAGATACCAATAAACTAATTACTAGTAAAGAGATTGAATCAGTAATTAAAAACTTCCCAACATTGCTGTAAATATTTTAAAGTACTGGAGGTACCTTTTTACATGTTTATGAGATTTTGAAAAGGTTTAAATTATTTCACGAGCAATCTTTAAAATTGCATTTAACTAAAGGCTGAAAATCCAATAACAGGACAAAAACTTCTTAACAAGGCTGCCATTTAACTTAAAATGTGTCTATTTTGGCTTTCACATATATAAATTTTATTCTTTGAACTGCAACAATAAAACCCTCTGCTCGTAAATGTCTTAAGAGGGTATTCTATATATTCACTGTTGTTTTATTTTCTGTAAATTTTGTGGGTAAATATGTGCATAAAAATAAATACTTAATATATAATTAAAAAAAAAAAAAAACACCTCCCAACCAAGAAAAGCCTAGGACCAGATGGCTTCACAGGGGAATTCTACAAAACATTCCAAAAACACTCAACTCCAATTCTGCTCAAACTGTTCCAAAAAACTGATGAGGAAAGAGCACTCCCTGACTCATTCTACAAGGCCAACATTACCCTCATATCAAAGCTGGATAAAGATACTACAAGAAAGGAAAACTATAGACCAATACCTCTTACAAATGTAGATGCAAAAATCCTCAACAAAACACTAGCAAACTGAATCTAACAGCATATTAAAAGACTTATAGGGAAACGGACTTGTCCCAGTGGTTAGGGCGTAGGTCTACCACATGGGAGGTCCGCTGTTCAAACCCCGGGCCTCCTTGACCCGTGTGGAGCTGGCCCATGTGCAGTGCTGATGCGCGCAAAGAGTGCCCTGCCACACAGGGGTGTCCCCCGCGTAGGGGAGCCCCATGCGCAAGGAGTGCACCCTGTAAGGAGAGCCGCCCTGCGCAAAAGAAAGTGCAGCCTGCCCAGGAATGGCGCCGCCCACACTTCCCGCCGCTGACGACAACAGAAGCAGACAAAGAAACAAGACGCAGCAAATAGACACAGAGAACAGACAACCGGGGGAGGGGGGGTATTAAATAAATAAATAAATCTTAAAAAAAATAAAAAAATAAAAATAAAAGATTTATACACCATGATCAAGTGGGATTTATCCCTGGTTTGCAAGGTTGGTTCACAATAAGAAAATCAATTAATGTAGTACACCAAGAGAGTTAACAGAATGCAGGGTGTGTGTGGAGGGTGGGGGAATAACCCATAATCATCTCAATCAACATAGAAAAGGCATTTGACAAGACCCAGCACCCCTTTTTGATAAAAATACTTAGAAAACTAGAAATAGAAAGAAACTTCCTCAGCATGATAAATGAAAACCTCATAGATAACATCTTACTTAATTGTGAAAGACTGAAAGCTTTCCCTGTGAAATCAGGAACAATGACAAAGATACCCACTGTTACCACTGTTATTCAACATTATACTGGAAATTCTAGACAGAGCAATTAGGCAAGAAAAAGAAATAAAAGGCATCCAAATTGGACAGGAAGAAGTAAAACTCTCCCTGTTTGCAGATGATATGATCCTATATACAGAAACTCCTGAAAAATCTAACAAAGTACCCAGTGCTAATAAATGAATTCAGTAAACTGGCAGGGCACAAGATCAACACCCAAAAAGCAGTAGTGTTTCTATACACAAGCAATGAACAATCAGAACAAGAAATCAAGAAAAAAAATTCCCATTCACAATAGCCACTAAAAAAGCAAATATCTAGGGATGAGTTTAACCAAGAATGTAAAATACTTGCACACAGAAAACTACAAAACATTGCTAAAATAAATTAAAGAAGACCTAAATAAATGGAAGGACATTCTGTATTCATAGGTTGGAAGTCTAAATATGTTAAGATATCAATTTTATCCAAAGTAATTTACAAATTCAATGCAATCCCAATCAAAATTCAAACAAACTTCTTTGCCAAAATGGAAAAGCCAGCCATCCAGTTTATATGGAAAGGTAAGGGCCCCAAATAGCCAAAGCCATCTTGAAAAAGAACAAAGTTGGAGGATGCATACTTAAAACTTATTACAAAGCCACAGTAATCAAAACAGAATGGTGTGGTGAATGCACAACTATGTGATATACCAAATACCACTGACTGTATACTTTGGATCCTTTATTAATATGTGTCAATAAAATTAATTTTTTTTAAAAGAACAGCATGTACTGGCACAGGGAAAGACATATATACCAATGGAATAGAATTGAGAGCTCAGAAATCAACTCTCACATTTATTGCAAGTTGATTTTTGACAAGGTGGCAAAGATTATTTACTCAATTGGGAAAGAATAGTTTCTTATTTGCAAGAGAAAAAAAAAAGGACCCTCCCTTATACCATATACAAAAATCAACTCAAAATGAATCAAAGACCTAAATATAAGAGAAATATCAAACTCCTAGAAGAAAACATAGGGAAGCATCTTCAGGACCTTGTATTAGGCAATATTTCCTTAGACTTTATATCTATAGCACAAGCAATAAAAGAAAAAATAGAAATATGGACCTCATCAAAAGGAAAAGCTGTTTTTCCTCAAAGGGCTTTATCATGAAAGTAAAATGACAACCTACACAATGGGAGAGAATACTTGGAAACCACATATCCAATAAAGGATTAATATCCAGTATATACATAAAGAAATCCTTCAACTTAATTTAAAAAAACACACAACTTAAAAACTGGCAAAAGAGAGGAAGTAGATTTGGCTCAACTGATAGAGCATCAAACCCAGGGCCTCCTGACCCATGTGGTAAGCTGGCCCACACACAGCGCTGAAGCGCTCAAGGGTGTCCCCTGCGTAGGGGAGCCACACGTGCAAGGAGTGCGCCCCGTAAGAGAGTCGCCCAGCGCAAAAGAAAGTGCAGCCTGTCGAAGAATGGCGCCGCACACATGGAGAGCTGACAAAACAAGATGATGCAACAAAAAGAAACACAGATTACTGGTGCCGCTGATAAGGATAGAAGTAGTCACAGAAGAACACACAGAGAATGGACAGAGAGAGCAGACAACTGGGGGGGGTGGTGGAGGAGGAGAGAGAAATAAATAAAAATACATCTTTTTAAAAAATTGGCAAAAGACTTGAACAGGCATCTCTCTTTAAAGAAGATAAACAAATGTTCAGAAAGCACATGAAGAGATGCTGAACATCATTAGCCATCAGGGCAATGCAAATCAAAACCACAATGAGATACCATTTTACACCTGCTAGAATGGCTGCTACTTAAAACATGAAAAACAACATTAGGCCTGGCAATACCACTACTATGCATACACCTAAAGAATGGAAAGCAGAGACATGAAGAGATATTTGCACACTTATGTTCATAGCAGCATTATTCACAATTCCCAAAAGACTGAAGCAACCCACATGTCCATCAACCAGTGAATGGATAAAGAAAATGAAATAAATCCATAATATGAATATTATTCAGCAGTAAAAAGGAATGAAGTCCCGATACATGCAGGAACATGGATGAACCTTGAAGATATCATTTTGAATGAAATAAGCCAGGCACAAAAGGACAAATATTATATGATCTCACTGATTTGAAACAATTAGATTATGCAAATTCATAGTCAGAAGCTAGAATATAAGTTACCAGGGGAGGAGGCAGGGATAGGGAATGGGAAGTTGATGCTTAGTAAGTACAGGGCTCCTATTTGGAATGATAGGAAAGTTTTGGTAATGGATGGTGGTGATGGTAGCACAACATTGTGAATGTAATTAACAGCACTGAAATATATATCTGAATATGATTAAATGGCAAAATGTTACATTGTATACATGATAACAGAATAAAATTTTTAAAAAAATAATCCATGGAACTACACTAGACAAACAATGAACCCTAAATTAAACCATTGACTTTAATTAACAGTACTTTTATAAAAATGTTCACTCATGAATTGTAACAAATGTTCTACACCAATGCAAGTTGTCGGTGGTTGGGGTAGTATATGGAAATCCTGTATTTTATGTGTGATTGTTCTGTAAATCCACAACCTCTTTAACAAAGGGAAAAAATGGGATTATGCCTTGAGATCTCTAAGAGGGCAAGGTAATTCACAGAGCATATTTTCCCATAGGACTATTCAGAACATTCTTCAGAAAATGCTGAAATAAAAGAAGTATTTAGAATCACGCTCCTTGGGAACTGGATATGAAAACCACAAGGGCTATGGCTTAGTAAACATGTTTTTCTCTCAGCAAAGAAAGAAGAAAAAGAAAAAGAGCCAGAATAGAAAAGAAGGAAGAGAGGTGTTTGAAGGGAGGAAGGAAGAGCGCAGGGCCCTGGAGAATTAACACAAGTGTGTGAAGAACACTTGGATGATCAGTCTCTCAGTGTGTCAAAAGCAGGGGCGTTGTCAAATGCAGGATGTGGTCATTTTTCATCATCCCTTTTGCCATCACCAGTATCACAAGAGAAACTAACATTCACTGAGGCCTCACTATTTTGCAGGCCTGTGTTACACACATTATGATGTTTAATTCCCATTTTACAGATGATGAACAGCGGCTTATAAATGGCAGAGCATGGATTCAATCCTGTAAGTCTCACCCCACTGCACTGTACTGCTTCCTTCTCACTGCACGGGATGCAGGGCTGGAGTAGTATTATGTAGTTAAAAAAAAAAGGATATTGTACAGAAATATAATACCAGAACACCTGGGGGAAAAGGAAAATTCAAGAACAAACTAACAAACCGGTATCATTCCAGATACTGGGCTGTATAGCACCAAAGAGAAAACTGATCTTTTTTCCACAGCATATCCAGATGTTTAGATACCATCATGTTTTCTTTCTTCTCTTTTTTTTTTTAACTCTCATGTTAATTATTCCTTCCTAATTTATGTCTTATAGTCAGGCTCATACAAAATATTACACTTGCTCATAAAATGAATATAAAAAGACATCTTTTGAATGTTAAAAACACTTTCAACTTGTTGAGCTGCCTTTTTCTGTTCTTTCATTTTTGCGAATTTGAAATAAGGTCGTTAATAATTTTTAAAAAACTAAAACAAAAACACTTTCAATCCAAGGACCACGACCACTGTAAATACAGATAAGAAGCCTCATTTAGATTTTCATAACTGCCAGTTTTTCTATTAGAGATGGAGGCCCTCAGAACAGCTTCCTAGAAGCAGAAAACATGAATCCCAATTCAAGAAATCATTTGTGGCTCAGAAATGTACCTGCATTAAAAACTAGTATTTATCCACCGCATATCTAACCTCTATTTTCATGCTTAAAATCTGAAGCGAAGAGTAAATCACACGACGGGAGGTGAGGGTGGGGCCGGTGGCGAGTGAGGGGATAACTCCAGGTTTGGAAAGGCAGTCCAGGATGTGAAAAATTTATACAATGAGTACCCTGAATTTGCTGGGATGGCAAAAACTTTCCTTTGGAAGGCTACAAATATCAGCTAAGGGGCTTCTGAAGGTAAAGTTTGTGCTAGACAGGCCAATGCCTCTGATTCACTTTTTTGAGTCTATAGCAAAATGAAGAACAGCTGCAGGCGGGCTAGAGTAAAACGCCAAGGCTGCCACGCGCTCACAAGTTCTGTTTACCTGGTGATCGCCGAGCTCCGGGCGCTGGGCTCCGCGGTCCCGCAGAGCTGCAGGGCAGAGCGTTCACACCGCGGCTGGTCCCAGGCGGCTGCCCTTCATGCTGCTCCGGTCGCTCCGAAAGCTCCCACTGGAAGTCCAAAAAGGCCCGAGAGCCCTGAGGCCGATATTACGTTTCCAATCGAGTGTTCCTCCCCACCCGCACCCCCCTTTGCTTGCGTTGACTCTGGAGCGGCTCGGGTTTCCTCCACCGCCGCGCGGAGCCGCTGCGCGGAGCCGCGGCGAGTCCCGGCATCGCGCTGGCAGATGCGCGGCGCGGGCCGGCTCGCGCCTGCCAGGCTGCTGCTCGCGCCCTCGGCCAGCGGCCTGCGTCCAGATCTTTTCGAAAACAAGGCTGTCTTGGAGGAAAAGATTCAAAGGGGAGGAAAGCAGATGCGTGGAGAGTGAATTAAACTTTGAAAGGGCGGAAGTGAAAAACGTAGTTCATATTGATTTTTGAGACTATCTTCTTGGCTACTAGCTGTTCCTGAAATCTAGTCATTGAAATGCTCTCGTCTCCCAATCACAATTCAGATAACAACTATAGTCTCATTATACCAAGCAATGATAGTGACAAAACTTTCAAGATTGTGTGATTTGTGCCTAAACATGGAGATGATTTAGGCAGGGAGTTGACATCAACCCCTCCCAGCTTTGTGCTGTACGGTGTTTCTGCCAGTGATTCTCAGAAATCCAGGCAGTGGTGCCAACACTTTGCCTGGGATCATGGAATTTATTTTGCAATGGCCTTTCTCCTTAGTTTCTATAAGGAAATAAGGATGTCCCTGCTCACTATCTCCCAATAAAAAGGTGCTGTCCAATAGAAATATAATGCAATCCACATTGTAATATTAAAATTTTCTACCAGCCACATTAAGACAAGTACAAAAGTAACATTGATTTTAATGATATATTTTATTTAACCCAATATATTCAAAACATCATTTCAACATGTAAACAATATAAATATCAAGATATTTTACATGTTTTTTTCTTGTACTGTCGTTGAATTCTAGTGTATATTTTACACTTGCAGAACATCTCCATTCAAACACTAAATTTTTATCAGAAACACTTGATCTGTATTTAGAGTTCATAAAATTTACACTCTAAAATACAGTCACACACATACCCAAGTTGTTTCAAAACATACTCAAAAGTTTCCAATAACTAAATCAATTGTCATTTTTTCCATTTGAAACTATTAAAATTATATAAAATCTAAGATGTGGTTCCTCAGTTGCATGAGCCACATTTTAAAGAAATTACTAACAGATTTTTAAAAATGCAATTTTATATTTTAGGAAAATGGAAAACTATATAGAGACAGTTATGATATCAGTAGTTGCCGGGGCTTCAGGAGAAGGAAGGGCGCTATGACTAGATGAAGCACAGATTTTTAGGGTGGTCAACTCTTCTGGATAAAACTGTAATAGTGGATGCATGTCATACATTTATCAATAATTCACAGAAATGTACAACACAAAAGAGTGAACCTTAATGTAAACTATGAACTATAGTCAATAATAATATATCAGTATATTCATTAATTATCACAAATGCACTACGCTAAAGCAAGATGTTAATAATAGGGGAAAATGTGGGAAATAGGGGAAAAAGTGGGGTCATATGTGGAACTTTAGGTACTATCTGCTCAAATATCTGTAATGTTTTCTCCAAAGACTATGTCTTCTCCTTTGAATCTCTCACTCAGCTACCAGAATGCCTGGGCCTGTGTAACAGCTGTTGAATAAATGGGTTTATAGAGTATGAAAACCAAAGCACCCGAGGAGACTCAAAATTGAAATAATAATTACATTGTTTTTGTGGACTCTGCTTCTAATCATATGTACCTAAATCCCTCTGTCCCTTTTTTTAAAGTACACTTTCTCCTCCCCTGATTCCTATGGTCTCTGGTTCAAGCTTCTTTCTCCTTTATTCCTGCTCTGTTAGGTTCGGAGGATGTAAGAGGCTTATAACCTATGACCTAGACATTATATGCACACATTCTTCCCCAGGAAAGAAAGGAGACCAGAAAGTCACAGGATATGAATGACACTGATAGTGTAGTGGTGACAAGATGGGCTTTGGAAATGGACAGATCTAGGTGTTAGCTCAAGCATAATACTTCCAAGTTGCTGTGGTCTCACCTTTTGTTTTCTCATCTATGAAATGGGGATGCCTCATCGAACTCTTCTGTGGGTTAAAAGACATTGTGCATGTAAAGCACTCAGTAAAGGTTCAATAAGTTGAAGTTACTGTTTTTATTGTGAAGAAGTCCCAAGCTGTGAACCAGGGAAATGAACAGTAAGTTATTTATAATGTTATTTAAAAGTCCAATTACGTTACCTGGTATTGCAAACACTGCTGGTGGCTTACTTAATAACCCTCTCTCCTTCTCCCTTCTAATAGAAATACCATTTTGTTTGGGACAGCAAACAGTGCCTAATTAAAAGTACTCACTTCCTCAGACACCCTGCAAGTGAGAGGAAGTCTGCTGTCTGGGACTTCCTAGAAAGCTCTCTTCCTGACTCTTTGGTACCTTTTGCCCTTTCTGTCAATCTGAAATCCAACCCTGATACCTGGAGGTGGAGCAGCCATTTTGCAGCCCTGAGGATTAAAGGCCCACCTGGGGCAGCTACATATGGCCACATGGGCTGTGCACAGAACCTACCTTATTGAATCAGTCAAGTCCTGGCAGGACACACATGGCTCACTCAAATGGAGTAAAGGTGGGGAAGTTTTAAAAAGCCACTATTTTAAAAAGTGTAGTCAGTTTTAGGGTACGTGGATAAGAGATGGTGCAGTACCTTGGGGTTGGCAATAGCAGGGAGCCATTAACACTTCTAGCCCTGAAGGACAAGGGGAGGGAGTGGCTACCAAGACTAAGAGAGAGTAGTTGGATGGAAAGGGCTGCCAACAGGAGCTGTGACCTGTGATAGAGGCCAGGGAGCTAATTACTCCAACCTCATGTTCCCTTGTTGTTGGTGTCTCCATTGGTTAAGCCCAACTGGAAGCCAGGGGCAAGGGAACTGAAGTGATGCAATGCATGAAGGTCAGTCTCCTAGGGCTCTAAAGGGTAGACAGTAGATATGTATAAGCCAATGGAAAACATCCCAGCACAAATGTGAATAGGGTCCCTTGGAAGTGGGTGATTCAGCAGCCCTACACACGGTAAGGATGGCAGAGCAAGGAGAGAAGGAGTCTAATGGCACTGGGAGCTCCCATAGCAGCCCTGAACTACCTACCTATGGCACATCTTGCTTTGTGAGAGAAATAAACCTTTATATGGATAAGTCCCTGGGGTCAGGTTTCAGTTATACGCAGCTGATTGCAATGCAATGCAACGGGATATATATGTATTTCACATGCATGTTGCATTTGTGGTATCATTAATCAGCCAGTGTATATCTAAGTCATTATTACTCCATGTTTATTCCTTAGTAATTGAAAGCCAAATGTCCCTCTTTTCTTCTTCCCCTGGGCCTGCCTTGGCTGAGTGTGTTACTTTGTATATAGGTCTTGGATAAAATTTATTATCCCTACTCTGTCAGGCTGGCAAGCTTCTATTTATCACCTCAGTTCCCTGTGACTGGGAGCCAAGATCATCCACATGGGGCAGGGACTAGAACTATAGTAATCCTGGTCGAACCCTTTTGCCTGGTGGGGTTCAGTTGTAGGTCACTTCCTGTGGACCTGAACTTAGACGTCTTGGCTCTTTGCCCACTACTTCCGAGGTGCAGCATTTTGCTCTTAAGACTCTATGCCTGGGCTCCCTCTCTGTCACACATTTCTTTGCTTCTTGTGCCCAGTGTCCTGTTCTGGTAACTGGTTGAGGCTCTATCTGGCCTCTTACCAGCTGTCCTCTACATGCCAGGGTCCCAGCTCCAGCCAAGATGCATGGTCAAAGTCCAGCAATCTGTGGACAGACCTCTCAGAAACCATCTGTCTCCCTTTCTCAAAAACAGTGTTTACCCAGGTTTCTCTGCCAATGAGTTCTGTCTTCTGCTGGCACAAGCCACTGCCGCCCCCAAGACCGGTTCTTGGACTTGTGCCAACAACCTTTGGCCTGAGTCTTCTGTTCAGATTCAATATCCCTTGGACATTGCAATTTACACATTTGGCTAGAAACACAGCACTGTCTGACACCTCCCAACACAAGTCCCTCCCTCTAGGGATGGCTCCTTTTTCTAGATTCCTAGGTTGCTGAACACATATACCATAAAATGGGATGGCTTTCACAATGGAGATTTATTAGCCTATGACTTTGAGGCTGAGAAAAATGTCCAAATCAAGGCATCATCAAGATGATGTTCTCTTCCCAAAGACTGGCTGCCGGTTACCCTTGAGTCCTCTGCCACATTACAAGGCACGTGGTGGCATCTGCTGGTCTCTCCCTTCTCTTTTGGGTTTCATTGATTTCAGCTTCTTGCTTCCATGGCTTTCTCTCTCCCTCCTCTCTCTCTCTGTATTCACTCCATTTATAAAGGTCTCTAGTAATAGGATTAAGATCCATTCTGAATGAGGTGGATCACACCTTAACTGAAAGAGCCTCCTCAAAAGGTCCTATTTATAATAGTTTCATACCCACAGGAATGGATTGAACTTAAAAATATGTTTTTCTGGGGTACATACAGTTTCAAACTATCACACTCCTTCTCAGTGGCCAGTAGCTCAGGAAGAGGAGCAGAAACAGTAATAGTCTAGTGCAAATGATGATGATGATGATGACCGAAATAAAATGTCCCATCACTTAATAAATGCCAAACGTTGCATAAATACAGCAGGGTCCTCATTTTGCATGGACACAGCACAAATTTCAGTTACCAGTTTCGTTAAACAGCACCAGTACCCAACATCACAGTTCAAATTTCAGTTACCACAGTATATTAACTGTAAGTAGTCACATAAGTACAAACTTTGCTGCTGGCTTTTCAGCCCACAGAATCACTCAGGTGCAACATGACCAGCAATCAATCATCACATCTTTCAAACTCTGCAAATCTCTTATTCAGTTCATGCAAAGACAGAGACAGTAAACCTTGCTGTTGTGTTACCCGTCTCAAAAATTCATTTACGTGAGAGAAACAAACTCTAAAAGACATTGTTATTTTGGTATTTATGTCATTGCACTACTGTATCTGAATAAGCCAAACTATCTAGTTCTGGCCAATGAAATCTAGTGAAGTTTCCTGAGTCGCTTCTGGACATGATATTTTTCCTTTCTGTAAGAGGAGAGTCCTATTTCCCCATCCTGGCTCTCCTCCTGCTTCCTGCCTTTGGGCATAATTGTGTGAGGACACCAGGTCCAGGTCTGCAACAGCCTTTTCACAACTATAAAAGAAAGTCAAGAGAAATTCAGAGGCACTAACTCAGAGCCCTGACACCAAGGAAGTGCTGAACTAGCCCTGGACCCAACTTCCCCAGATTTCTTCTAGTGTATAATAATTAAGAGCCTTATCATTTAGTCACTATGTTTTGGGTATTCTCCTATTTGTGGCAGAAAACATTTTCAAATGGCATATTCCCTATTGCTCCTTCAGACTTTCAGCTGGATCCTTCCTCTGGGCCCACAGTCATGCTCAAGTCTAATCCATCTGAAATAACAACTTACGCTGCACTCATCTCTCCCCTCCAGCAACTGTTCTTTCTTTCCGTTCATGGCCAAGACTCAGTAAAAATAGACTCTACAGGTTATCTGCACTTCCTTCCTGGTTATTCATTCTGTGATCCACTCTGGCTTCCCTTTACCCCTATTACTCCACTGAAAGTATTTTAATGTAGGCAACTAATAACCTCCTAGTTTGCAAATCTAACTGACACTTCTCAGTCCTTATCTGACTTCTCTATGGCTTTTGGCTTTGATTACCACTTCTGCTTCTATGAAACCCCCTTCTGTGGCTTCTTCAACATCACCCTTACCCAGCTCTTTTTTTTACCTCTCCGGTTGCTCATTCTCCATTTCCTTTGCAAGGACCTCCTCAAGAATAGTCTTCATCTCTTAAATGTTGGTTTCTTCAGGGCACTGCCCTCCTCCATTCTTCTTTGTTCCCTCTATGCTCTCCTCCCAGGTGGTTGCTTCCATTCCCTGATATCAAAGGTCTCAAGCATTGGGGACCTAGACTCCTCACTTAAGTATAAGTGAGTCAAAGTTGCTCTAGTTACTATTTCTTTCCTATTAGATTAAGCACTTCATCCATCTTCCTGCAACTCTATCAAAGCCACCAGTTACAACCTTCATTTAGACTTTCAAATAAATGGGCCAGCTTTTTGTTTTTTTTAAAAATTTGGAGCTCAACATAGAGTTTGCACCTTTTAATTTTGACATTAGTCTTTTGCTATAAAGCCATTAGGAGAAAAAAATTCACTGTACTTATACCATCATTCATAAAAGTAAGGATATTTTAACATCAAGCTCAGAACAAAGTACTGTCCTTTAAATTAAATACTTCTGGTTTTATGAAAACCTCACTGCTTAATGCTAACTTTTCAAGTTTTGCTTCAGATTCATAAAAAATTTATAACAGAAACACTTAATACTCCATGTTATGTATGTGACAAAGAAAAAGATTAATGCATAAATATCCATAGTCTTTTTTTCTCTTTGTTCCCAGCAAAACTTTTCTGTCTTCCCCAATTCTCTTTGGCTTTGAGATTAGAGTAATAACCAGTGAGAGAACGGGAAACGGATGTGGCTCAAACAATTGGGTTCCTGTTCTCCCATATAAGTGGTCCAGGGTTTGATGCCAGGGTCTCCTGGTGAGGGCAAGCTGGCCTGTGTGGTGAGCTGACCCACATGGAGTGCCAGCCCACGTTGGAATGCGGCCCCTACAGGCGTGTCACCCTGCACGGGAATGCCGCCCCATACATGAAAGTGGCCCAGGGCAGGAGTGCTGGCCGAAGTGGAGAGCTGGCGCAGCAAGATGACGCAACAAGAGATACAGAGGAGAGAAAATAAGAAGACATAGTAGAACAGGGAGCTGAGGTGGTGCAAGAGAGTAATCACCTCTTTCCATTCCAGAAGGTCCCAGGATCGGTTCATGGAGCCACCTAATGAGAATACAAGCAGACACAGAAGAATACACAGCGAATGGACACAGAGAGCAGGCAACAGGGAGAAGGGGGGGAGTTGAAATAAATAAAATCTTTTTAAAAAAAGATCAGTGAGAGGGAAGAATTTGAGAAGTTGGACAGAACAGTGAAAATTCCTTTTTAAAAAGGTAGAAAATGACTTCTCAAAAGAAAGCTTAGATGGATGAAAAGGTAGAGGCATGCTTAGGTTTGAGAGAATTGCCAGGGATGAGCTAGGCATTTGCGAGAAATTCAAAATGATGGGAACAGGAGAAAAAGAATTTTAGGAAATTTGTCGTACATTACATGTATTTTCCCTTTGGTACCTTCTTGAAAATCTGAGGTAGGGATTTAAACTGCTTTCAACCCTTTACCCTCCAGTCCTGCTGGACTTTTATCTCTTTGACAGTGATTCATTCTAGGACCAGATCACTAGGCAGCCGAGTCGATACATGTTCTGTAGGACTGTTATCAGAGGTAGTATTGCGTAGTGGTTAAATATAGGGGCTCTGGAATCAACACCCTCCGTTTGAATCCCGTTTCCAACTTTTTTTCTGTTGTGTGCCCGGGGGCGAATTACCTTACTTCTCTATGCCTGGTTTCCCCATCCCTGAAAGGGAAATAAAAATAGTACCCACCTGACAAGGCTGTTGGAAGGATCATGAGTTAATGTGCACAAGGAACTTAGTGCCCAGCAATGGAACGCCATCAAAGGTTATCTAGTAATAAAACAGAAATCTGCACACATCTCTACTCACACAAAACAGTAACACCTTTCATGGCTCGCCGGTCCTAAACTTCTGGCATGGCACCCCCGAAACCCGGCTTCGATCTGCCTTTTCAGGCTTTATTCTGATCCCTCCCTCTGTGAGTTTAGGGTCCTAGCCACCGGCCACTCAGCGCGCCCCGTCGCAGCTGGTTTGTGGTCCAGGCTCCCCGCCTTTGTTGGCTCCTTTCCCTGCACGCAGTGGCCTCCCTACTCCAGGGATCTCCAGCACCCTTCGCTGTGCTCGTCACCTCCTCTGCCAAGACAGACCTCTCCATCTCCTTCCTGCGCTCACAGCACTTCGAGCCTCAACTCGTGCTTTTCTCTCATTGTGTTGTACTGGTTTAAAAGCTCTGACTCTCTCGCTACACTAGGGAAACCACGGATTTTCAGGGTCCCGACGTCCTTCCCTGGGACGAGCCCCGAGCAGCCCGGCACATCATAGATGCTCAGTTAAAACGGCCGTGAAGGTAAACGCCATACTTTCTCCCGAAGGCACACACTAGAGGCTCTGGGAGAGAAGCGGAGACTTGGTGGGTAGGAAAAGTCCTCTCGCCCCAAACCCGGTTGCCAGGGGCGCAGAGGCGCCCGTAGTCTCGGAAGGCAGGGAGAGGGGTTCCCGCTGCCAGGGCCCCGCCCCCTGCCCCGCTGGCCCGCGGCTTCGCCCCGGGCGCCCGACGTCACGTGACGCCCCCGCCGCCGCACAGCTGGAGGCGCGTCCCCGCCCTCCCCCGGGAGCCGCGCCGCTGGAGCGGGCGCGGTGCATTGTGGGCAGAGGGGCGGGGGTTGGGAAGATGGCGGCTCCCAGCCTCCTCAACTGGAGGCGGGTTTCCTCCTTCACGGGGCCGGTCCCCCGCGCCCGACACGGACACCGGGCGGTGGCCATCCGGGAGCTGATGATCATCTTTGGAGGGGGCAATGAGGGCATAGCCGATGAGCTGCACGTCTACAACACCGGTAGGAGCGGCGGCGGCGGCTGCATCCCGGCCCCGCCTGCGGGAGTTGCGGAGGGGGAGGGGAGGCGAGGCGGCGGCCGCGGCCCTGACAGCTGTCACCGCCCGGCCGCCGGGGCCGCCGCGGTCACTGCCTCCTCGGGCCGGCGGCGGGGAGCGCGGTTTGGCCGGGCGGCTCGGGTCCTGCAAGGTTCCGGGCGGGGAGCTCCGTTTCCCCGGGGCCGGTCAGGCGGGACTGACCCCGAGCGGGACGCGCCGGCCCTCAGGCGGGCGGTCCCCGATCCCTCGCCCGTCCCCCGCCCCCGCGGTCCCCTCCGGCCCCAGCCCTACTGGCAGACGTTACCACTCTCCTGGGCCTGTCCCCGAAACCTCGCCCATTCCGAGGCCCCAGAGAGCCCTCTCCTGTCAAAAATCAAAACCAAAGCCCCTCCGAGGTTTCCCGTCGTTGCCTGCCTTCCTTCCCTAGGAAGAAGAGAATCCTGGGGGTGAGGAGGGAAAACGAGAGTCTTCCTGGTATTTTCACCCCAAATGCAGCCCCGTATTTGGCAGGTGGCAGTCAAACTTTACCCTATTGGTAGCCCTCTTAGCTGACGGGGAAGTGGTTCACGGGTGAGACCGGCACTTGCCTCTGCAAAGTTGGGTGTGTATTGCCGAAGCTCAGCTGCGCGGTGCCCTTCTAGACTGTTCCTTGCGAAGAGAACTGTGATAGCCTAAGGACCCTTGCAAATGGCAAGTGCGCTTGGCCTGGGAGACCCTGTCTTTGAGTACCTCTGAAACAGAAAGGAGCTTGGAATTTCATTTTTCCCTTTTGTAATGTCCCAGCTATCACAAGAAAACTGTTTCCTCGTTATAAGGCTTATTACTGAATTTTGGTTCTATTTCACCTTCAGTAACTTTGGCATAACTTAGTCATAGTGGTTACCTAAAGGTTAACAAAACAGTGGAGTAGGGAACATTTTATTTTTCATCTTCTCCCTACCCAGCCCCCAGCACGCCAGCATATAAAGTTTGTTATTTGTCAACTTGGTATAGTGTAAAAATCCTGACTTAGGAAAAAATTAGATCTGCTTTGATTCTTGCTCTGGCAGTTGCCTAGGATCAGAGCTCAAGTTACTAAGCCTTTCTAAGCCTCAGATTTTTCATTTGTAAAATTGAGATGGTGATACTCAGCCACAGAGTTTTTGAAAGAATTAAATTATATTAGTCGAGGTTTCTCAACAGCAGCACTATTAATTTTTTGGACCGATAATTCTTTCTTGTAGGGGCTGTTTGCCCTGTGCTGTGAACGAATTTTAATAAGCATCCTTGGTCTCTACCCACTAGATGCAAGTAGCATCCTCCTTCCCCATCTGCTACAACTGAAAATGTTGCTAAACATTGCTAATTGTCTCCCTTGGGGGGCAAAATCATCCCCAGTTGAGAACCACTGATATAGATAATACATATAAAGTATATACCATATATATATACAGTATGTGGTAACTGTTATTTATTATAATTGGTTTTTATTTTATTTTGACAACTAGTTACAAATCAATGGTTCCTACCAGCAGTTAGAGGAGACATCCCTCCAGGCTGTGCTGCCCATGGATTTGTCTGTGATGGTACCAGAATATTAGTTTTTGGGGGAATGGTTGAATATGGAAGATACAGCAACGAATTATATGAATTACAAGTAAGTGTAGTTCAAATTTATCTCAGTCTGAAGCTTTAATAATGATATTTCTCATAAATCTTCTAAAGATTGCAAAATATTTCATTAACATATTTATAGTAGTGCAAGCTTCCCATATTATAGCTTCAAAGAAAATGTTTCTACTTCACTAAAAAGCCAGAGTTTCAAATTTAATTCTTTTTCCAGTATCCAGCAAAACATTTATAACATTACTATATCTATTACTTAGCATCAATGGTACATGTTATGTTAGGTTTTTGTATCTTAGGTGCGATAGTTCTCAAATATTAACCAGCAACAGAAGCACTAGAGAACTTGTGAACACTTGTGGGCCTTGCCCCCAGAGTTTCTGAGTTAATAAGTCTATGGTAAAACCTAAATATTTGCATTTCTAACAAGTTCCCAGCTGATGCTGCTGACTCTGACCATATTTTGAAAAACATGGCCTATATATTGTAGAAATTGTTACTGCTACACTAATAATCACTTTTTTTTTTTTCTGGCAATACTTAAAAAAGAGATGTAGTGGTCTCATATATCCTTTCTAAATTTGACTTTCTTATTAAATCAAACTTGTAGCCTTCTGCAATAGCCCTAGTTGACTTTTCTTCCTGAACTATGCATGTGTCCCCAGGGCCATGTTCGTGAGAGCATCTGCTGATTGATGGATGTGAGTGGATTATACCTATTTATAAGCAACCCGTTTCAAAAATGAGTCCAGATAAAGAAAACTCCAGTGACCAGAGATTAAGTTTTGGAGTTTGGTTTGTTTAATGAACTTTATGTTTATTTAGAGGTTAAGGGACTGGATGTCGCTCAAGTGGTTGAGCACCTGCTTCCCACACTCCCTCCTAAAAACAGAAAACAGGAAACAAACAAGCAAACAAATGAAAATACCAACTCAGGAACTGATGTGGCTCAGTGGTTGAGTGCTGGCTTCCCACATATGAAGTCTGGGGTTCAATATCCAGCCCCAAATCTAAAAAAAAAAAAAGTTTAAATTATACACCATCCATGGGTTACCTAGTTTCAATAAGAATATATAAATTACATTTAATATTAAAGCTGTATGTAGCATTTAATTTTTCATTTGGAAAATACTTTAGAATTGTTAGTGTTTATTATTAGAAGCTTAGTTGCCATTGTAGAAATCTGTGAATATGGAAGAGTAGGCTGAGTTTCTAGTAGAACATTAATTTTAATTCTGGAAATTAGCTACTTACTTATTTGTCCCAGACTAGCTTATTGGAACCTTCCAATTAGATTTGGATTAGGATTTGTTGGTTTGATGTTTCATTCTTGACAGTATAAGAATGTTTCCTGATTTTGTCTGAATGTATTTATGTTGTTTTTTAGGCAAGTCGTTGGTTATGGAAAAAAGTGAAGCCCCATCCCCCCTCTTCTGGTTTACCTCCTTGTCCTCGTCTTGGACATAGCTTTTCTTTGTATGGTAACAAATGCTATTTGTTTGGTGGCCTGGCAAATGAAAGTGAAGATTCAAACAATAATGTTCCCAGGTATGCTGACTCTTTTTTAGACCAAATACATATTTTATGATTTTGAGTAATGATTTGATTTTGTCCATCTATAATTATCAAAAGGGATGAAGCATAACCTTTTGCATTTAAACCTAATGATCAATAAATCTACATGTCTGTGTTTTGCTTAGTCCCTGAAGCATATCTGCTGCTTTCAGAACCGTGTCCTAGATACCGAAATCACCTTATTAAGTTGATATTAATATAAATGCTTGTATCATTCTATTTGTGTACATTGAGCTATAGTTCATTTTAGCTAGGTCATAAACGATAATGAAAAGTAACAGATGGTTATTTTAAAATTAGATTTTTCTGGCAATTTGGTGACTTTGGTGACAAAAATATGACTATGAAATCAAGGCCATCATTTCCATTTTTTATACAGGAAGCTGTTAGAGTAGCTCAAACTAGTAGGCACTTTAAGAACTAATCCTCTCCTTTTTCCAAACAGAATTAATCACTGCCTCTTTTCTTTTTACCTGGTGTTTTGCTCATATTGTCATTATAGCACTTAAGATTTGGAGATTTAAAGTCCAAAAGGCTTTTCTGATTCTAGCTTCATTGTTTACCATGTGTATACTTCAGATTGAGTAATTCAAGCCTGTTTTCTCTCATTGTGAAATGGGAATGATTAAAATACCCACATTACAGTGTCATTGTGATGGCTAAATAAGATCTTTGGTGTATAACTTTTGAAGTACTTTCAAGCTGTCATGTAGCAGATAGTGCAATGGTTGTTATTACCATTAAAATATGTCTTTTTACCTACATTACATTGACAGTAGGGTCTGTAGCTTTTATTTCCCCAAAGTTTTTCTTTCTTTTTTTTTTTTTTCATGAGGCACCAGGGATTGAACCCAGGACCTCGTACATGGGAAGCAGGCACTCAAGCACTGAGCTACATCTGCTCCCCTCCTCCAAACTTTTAAAAGTAATAAATGTGTTAAAACGTATGGACCTTTTGGAAAAAAAGATAAAAGGAAAATTATCCCACTAAAATAATCCAGATTCTTTTATTTTAGCATATGTCTTTTTTTCATTTAATAGGTTTTTAAAATGTAGTATTGTGAAAAATTCAAGAAATGAGAAGCTATACAGTCTGTTCCTCCTCACAGTATCATGGTCCCACAACATAGACAAGAACACATAACTCAATTTGTTGTATATCTTCTGAGATCTTTTTCATGTAACACATGGTATTAGTCACCTTTCTCTACCTTATGGTATATAACAGGGGAAGCTTCTCAAAGTTATACTGCTTGATGGGGCGTGTAGATAAGTGTGATGCCTTTAAAGCCTGGGATTAAAGCTAGCACATTCATTTTTGTTGACATGCCATTGGTCAAAGCAAGTCATATGGCCAAGCTCAGAGGCAATGGCAAGAGGCTCTATACTCTCCTTACTGTGAGGGAAGAGTTGCGAACATTAATCCAATCTTCCAAATATATGTTTTATTTTATAGAAGTGGTATATCTTGCTCTTTTTTTTTTTTCCTGCAAGTTTTGGGTGTTTTTCCCTCCTTTAACAATATATCTTGGAGATCTTTCCATGGTAGTAGATATGGATTGGCCTTATTGTTTTTAATGGCTGAAAAGTATTCTGTATTATGTAAATTATTTTACTATTGCCCTACTGGTAGGTATTTTTCTGTTATTACAATTTTGTACTTGTGTAAATATTTTTATTGGATAAATAGTTATAATTGGCCAGTCAATGGGTATTTACATTCAAAAGTTTATTAGACCAAACAGCAGATGAACACAGAAAGAGCAGACATTTGGGGGGCGGGGGGAGAGGGGAATAAATAAATAAATCTTTAAAAAAAAAAGTTTATTAGATACTCCCGAATCACCTTTCAAAAAAGTAAAACCAATTTATAGTCTCTATAACAATGTATGAGAGTGCCTACACTCTTGGCAATACCGAATTGTCTCATTTTAATTTTTGCCAAACTAGTAGGTGAAGTAAATCTTATGGATTTATTTATTTTTTCAAACTGGAAATGAGTTTGATTAACTGTATACTGGACATTGGCAATTTTTCTTCTGTGGCTGCCTGTTCATATTCTTTACTCATTTTTCTAGCTTTTTAAGTTGAAGAAAAATACATGCATATATTGTAAAATTTATCCTTTTTATATGTACAACTCAAAGATTTTTAGTAAGTTTACAGTGTTGTGCAAATATCACCACAATCCAGTTTTAAAACGTTTCTATCACTAAAAAAAGAAACCTTGTATAGAAGGTGTATGGGCAGATGGTGGAGTAGGAAGCTCCAAGAATCAGTTCCTCCATCAGAACAACTTGTTGTTTTTAATAATTTTTTAAAAAGATTTATTTATTTATTTCTCTCCCCTCCGCCCCCCCCCCCCCATTGTCTGTTCTCTGTGTCTATTTGCTGCATCTTCTTTGTCTGCTTTTGTTGTTGTCAGTGGCACGGGAATCTGTGTCTCTCTTTGTTGCGTCATCTTGCTGTGTCAGTTCTCCATGTGTGTGGCACCATTCCTGGGCAGGCTGCACTTTTTGCGCTGGGCGGCTCTCCTTATGGGGCACACTCCTTGCGCGTGTGGCTCCCCTACGCGGGGACACCCCTGCGTGGCATGGCACTCCTTGCACGCATCAGCACTACACATGGGCCAGCTCCACATGGGTCAGGGAGACCCAGGGTTTGAAGGGCGGACCTCCCATGTGGTAGATGGATGCCCCAACCACTGGGCCAAGTCCGCCACCCCAGAACAACTGTTAATCAAGCAGGAACTGTTTGAACTAATATATTCTACTCCAGAGTCCAGTAGAACACTCTACAGCACTCAGGGAAGAGCAGGAGGAAGAGGCTGGTAAATTACAGTAAAGGCCAATAAATTCCTCTTTCTACGTAGCAGTTACTAGCATCCATCCCCTCCCCACTCTCAGGCAGCAGTGGGGCCTGGTCCCTGATGTAGCTTGCTGGTTCCAGAAAGGGATGTAAAAAACAACTTCCCCAAGATCTGGAGTGGGCACAGGATGATTGCCGATCATGTCTTTTGACTAGCTACTTTGGATTGCTGGGGGCCTGGCTCTGAGGGCAGCTACCATTGTTCCAACCCACCCTGGACAAAGGTGACAGAGGAGACTTAAAGATGGGTAGAGTTGGCAGGACAGTTAAAGGGCTGTATTTGCTGGTCAGAGCCTGAGTCAAAGCACTGCTTTGGGGAGACATGGAAGAATTTCCTGGTGCCCCTCCTCATCCCCATCTCCAGGGCAGTTTGGAGCTAGCCAGTGTTCCCTTAGTGGATTCCAGGCCTTGTTCTAGCTAGGAAAGACTACTTGGGAAACCCCTGTCCAGTTTGCCCTCCCAAAATATACCCTCTAGGCAAAAACAACTTGAAACAACTGAAAGCAGTGTAGGAATTGGTTGAGATGAATGGCTTGGACCAAAGGTTTGCCTGCTTTAAGTCCTACAGTGGAACACCAGGACAGGGAGCAGGTCTGCCTCCTGGGAAGTAGAGGAGGCTTTCAAATTTCTCTAAGCAGAAGAACTCCTAAGGCCACTAGAAAGCACAAGCCTGGGACAAGATGCAGGCCCTGAAAAGACAGGAACGACCCTGCACTTTTCATTCACTTTGGGCGGACCTTCGTGATAGGAGGGCTGACACTCAAGAAAATCTCTGTCATATCACCAGCTGATTACAAAGTCAAGAAACAGACATCTCAGATAATAAATCCAAGAGTTAACATTTTAAAATATTAAAATGTACAGTATACAACTAAAGATTGCAAGACAGACAAAGAAACATGAAATGATGACTCTCCCAAAGGAAGAAGATAAAACTCCAGAAAGCATCAACAAAGAAGACCAGACTGTGAACATACTGGACCAAGGCTTTTTAAAAAAATGATATTTAATATGTTCAAAGAGATGAAGGGAAATACAGAGAAATAACTAAGGATATCAGGAAAACAATGAAATAAACAATATGACAATCTCAGTAAAGAGGTAGCAGTTTTAAAAAGGAGCCAAACAGGGAAGCGGACTTGGCCCAATGGATAGGGCATCCGCCTACCACATGGGAGAGCCACAGTTTAAACCCCGGGCCTCCTTGGCCTATGTGGAGCTGGCCCATGCACAGTGCTGATGTGCGCAAGGAGTGCCGTGCCACACAGGGGTGTCCCCCACGTAGGGGAGCCCCAAGCGCAAGGAGTGCACCCCTTAAGAAGAGCCGCCCAGTGTGAAAGAAAGTGCAGCCTGCCCAAGAATGGTGCTGTACACATGGAGACCTGACGCAACATGATGATGTAACAAAAAGAAACACAGATTCCTGGTGCCGCTGATAAGGATAGAAGTGGTCACAGAGGAATGCACAGTGAATGGACACAGAGAGCAGACAACTGGGGGGACGGGTAAGGGGGGGAAATAAATAAAAAATAAATCTTAAAAAAAAAAAAGGAGCCAAACAAATACTGGTGGTAAAGGCCATAATAACTGAAGTGAAAATTTCCCAAGGTTTTTACAGCAGATTGGAGCTGGCAGAAGAAAGAATCAATGAACTCAAAGACAAGACAATTAAGATGACTCAGGCTGAGGAGCAGAAAGAAAAAAGAATTATAAAATGTGGAAATAGCCTAAGTGACCTCTGGCACACCATCGAGCATACCAATATACATATTATAGTCATCTCAGAAAGAAAATAGAGACATGGACAGAAGGAATATTCAAAAAAATAATGACAAAAACGTCTCAAACTTAAAAAAGATGTGAGTATGCACATCCAAGAAGCCCAGAGAACACCAAACTCGATTAACCTGAAGAAAAATATGCCCAGTCCCATATTGATCAAACTGTCAAATGCAAAGGATAAGGAGAGAGCTCAGACAGCTGCAAAAGAAAAGTAATGTGTTATGTACAAGGACGTCCCAATTAGATTAAGTGCCACGTTCTCATCAGAAACCATAGAGGCAAAAAGATAGTGGGTTGAAATACTTAAAGTGCTGAAAGTAAACACTTGCCAACCAAGAATTTTATATCTGGTGAGACTTTCTTTCAACAATGAGGAGAAGGTGAGTCATCCTCAAGTAAACAAATTGAGGGAGTTCATCAGCATTAGACCTACCTATAAGCAATGCTAAAGGGAGTTCTTCAGACTAAAAGGAAATGACACTAGACAGAGGTTCAAAGCAGCATAAAGAAATAAAGTCCTGTGGTAAAGGTAATAATATGGTAAAGGGAGATTATACATGCCAGTACTATTATGTTGTATTTTTTGGTATGTAACTCCACTTCTTCCTACAGGTGCTAAAATGTAAATGAATAAAAGTAATGATAAATCTGTGGTTTTGGATATACAATATACAAAGGTGTGATTTATAGCAAGTATAAAAATGGAGGGGAGTGACAGAGTGGTATAGGAATTGTGTATGTGTGTGCTATTAAAGTCAAGTCAAATATGACTGTTATATATTTAGGATGTTAAATTTCATCCCCATGATAACCACAAGGAAAATATATCCAGTTAGAAATGAGAAGGAGTTCAATATGGTACAATACAAAATAACAAATAAACATGAAAGTAAGCATTAACAGAAGAAATAAGGGTCAAAAAAGACATAAGACTTGCAAAGACTAAATAACAAAATGGCAGAAGAGAGTACTATATTATCAGTAGTGACTTTAAGTGTAAATGAACTAAGCTTTCCAGTCAATAGGCAGAGATTGGCTAAATGGATAAAAACACATGGCCCAACTATATGCTTTTTACAAGAGATTCACCTTAAATTCAAAGACATAAGTAGGTTGAAAGTGAAAGGATGGGAAACATGTACTCACCAAAAGAGAGCTGGAGTAGCTATATGAATATCAAATAAAATAGACTTTAAGTCAAAACAGTTACAAGGGACAAGACTGTCACCACATACTAGTAAAGGGGTCAATTCAACAAGAACTCATAACAATTATATATGCATTGACAGCAGAGCCCCAAAATATATGAAGCACATACTGACAGATTTGAAGGGGGAATTTTATGGTTATTCTTTAATAATAGGAGACTTTAATACACAACTTTCAATAGTGGATAGAATGTCTAGATAGAACATCAGTAAGGAAATACAAGGCTTGAATAATAAACTCTAAATGAACTAGAGCTAACAGATAATATATAGCATTTCACCCAACAGCATCAAAATATACATTCCTCTTGAGTCCACCTGGATCCTTCTCCATGCTAGACACCATATCATAAGTTACAAAACAAGTCCAATAAACTGCAGTGTTTCTTCTCCAACCATAGTGCTTCAGTGAAACTAGTAATCAGTAACAGGGAGAAGTGGAAAATTCACAAATATGTAGAACTCAAACAATGTACTTTTAAACAACATATGGGTTAAGGAGGAATCACAAGGGAAATTAGGAAATACCTTGAGGTGAATGAAAATAAAAACACAACATACCAAAACATATGGAATGCAGCAATGACAGTGCTGAGAGGAAAATTTATACTCAAATGCCTGCATTAAAAAAGATCTCAAATCAAAGACCTAATTTCAACACTGTGAGAATTAGAAAAAGCAGAGAAAACTAGAGGAAGGGCAAGATGGTGGCACAAAGGAGCTCCAAGAGTCAGCACAGTTAATAATTACCCAGTGCTATCTAAAGCACCTGTTTGGAGGGCTGAGGAGACCAGAAGAGCATCCCACAACATCCTTGGAAGAATGGACAGAGGAGACTGCCCATCTGCAATGAAGATTCATGGGCAGAGCACTGCACACCAAGGAGTCTGGTGCCCATCCCTTACTGGCAGTGCAAGACACCTTGGGAGTCTTTGGCTGGAATGGAAGCTCCATTTTCTAAAAATGGGGTAGTAAGAGTCAGTTGGTCACCAACTTCAACTACTGATTAGTAAATTCAGCAGTTAATATGTAATTTTAAGATCAGCTAAAAGGAAAAAAAAAAAGCCACTCCAAATTAAGTAAAACCATGTATCAGAGAAGGGCTGTAGTACAAAGTCAATCAGATAGAAAACCCTAGACTAAAGGGAGAAACTGCACCCAGAATAAATATATGTAATAAATCAGATGCCAAGACACTCACAAAAATTATAATCCATACCAAGAAACAGGAAGATATGGCTCAAAGTGGCAAACTGAACTTCCAGATGACATAAAGGAGTTGAGACAATCATACATTTCAGACATATCTCCTTAATAAATTCAATGAGATGGCTAAAGAGATTAAGGATATTAAGACACTGGGTGAGCAGAAAGAAGAACTTGAAAGCATATATAGAAAAATAGCAGATCTTATGGAAATGAAAGGTACAATAAATGAAATTTACACTGCAGGTGTATAATGTATCAGCATATTTGAAGAGGCAGAAGAAAGGATCATTGAGCTTGAAGACACAGCCTTGGAAAGTGAACATACAAAAGAACATATAATGGGAAAAATTATTAGGGAACTAATTGATGGCAGGAGATGTTCAAACATACATGTCATGGGTGTCCCAGAAGGAGAAGAGAAGGGAAGAGGGGCAGAACGAATATTTGAGAAAATAATGGTAGATAATTTCCTGACCCTATTGAAGAACATAGGTATCAGTTTCTAAGAAGCACAAACATATTCCCATCCGAATAAATTCAAATAGACCTGCTCTGAGAGGCAGACTAATTAGAATGTCAAATGCTAGAGATAAAGAGAGAGTACTGAGAGCAGCAGAGGAAAGTGATGCATCACATACAAGGGATGCCCAATAAGATTAAGTACTGATCTCTCATCAGAAACCATGGAGGCAAGAAGGCAGTGGATGATAAGATACTGGAAGGAAAAACTGCCAGCCAAGAATCTTACATAGAGCAAGATTGTCTTTCAAAAAATTAGAGCAAGTTTAGAATATTCACAGATAAAGAGAAACTAAGAGAGTTTTTAACAAAAAGACTGGCTTTGTAGGAAATACAGAGGGAGTGCTACAGCCTGGGGGGAGGAGAGAGAGGCTTGGAAGAGAGTCTCGAAAGGAAGGTTATATCAGTAATAGTAACATGGTGAAAATAAGATAGGACAGATGTATTAGCCAGAAGGGGTGGTGATGGAAAGTACCAGAACTCTGTTGGCTTTTTTAAAGGGTATTTATTTGGGGTAGAATGTACTTTAAAAACCATGAAGCATAAATTGCTTTTCTCACCAAAGTCTCTTGCCACATGTTGATGCAAGACAGCAGGCAATATCTGCAAGGGTTCAGCCTTCCTCCTTCCTCTTAAGGCTCTGTGGTCCCAGGTTCTTCTTATCTTAGCTGTAGGCTGGCTTAAGGCTTGTGTCTTGCCCTGGGGCTTTTTTCTTTCTGGGCTCAGCTGCTGTGTTCTCTTCACAAGGTTGCTGTAGACTAGCAAGCGAATCTCTCTTTTCCTCTGCTGTATTTAATGAGCTGTCTCTCTTTCCCTGTGTTCTTCTCTGTGCATTTATTTCTGTGTGAGTGCCTGTTTTATCCTTAAGAGGCCTGGGACTCAACACTGAGTCACACTCTAATAACATGCTTGGATCAGAGCCCTGATCTTAACATAGTTTAATCAGATGTCTCAGCTGAATCTAATTCAGTCAAAGGGTTATCACACCAGAGGAACCATCCAGTTTACAAACATAATCTATATGTCTTTTTTGGAATTCATAAGTAATATCACACTGCTACAGCAGATAAACCCCAAAGGTCAAAATAGGTGAAATAAGAATTTCCTTTACAGCTATAATGAATGTGAATGTGTTAAACTCCCCAAATCAAAAGACACAAACTGGTGGAATGGATAAGAAAATATGAGCCAGCCATATACTGTCTTCAAGAGACTCACCTTAGACCCAATGATACAAATAGATTGCAAGTAAAAGACCGGAAAAAGATGTTCCACACATGTAGTAACCAAAATAAAACAAAACAAAAAAAGCTAAGTAGCTGTACTTAAATTAGATGAAATAAACTTGAAAAACAAAGCTGTTATTAGAGACAAGGAAGGATATGATATATTAATTAAAGGGGCAATTCACCAGGAAGAAATAATAATCAAAATGTATGTGCACCTAACCAAGATGCCCCAAATTATATGAGGCAAACACCAGCAAAACTGAAGGGAGAAATAGATATCTCTACAACAATAGTTGGAGACTTCAATACAATATTCTCATCATTGGATAGAATATGTGGGCTGAGGATCAATAAAGAGAAAGCAAGCCTGAATAATATAAATGAACTCAACCTAATAGGCATATACAGAACATTGCACCCCAAACAGAAGGCTATACCTTTTTTCAAGTGCTTATGAATCATTCTTAGGATAGACCGTATGTTGGGTCACAAAGTAGATCTCATTTAATGTTAAGATTGAAATTACACAAAGCACTTTCTCTGATCATAATGGAATAAAGTTGGAAATCTACAATAGGCAGAAAAAGGGAAAAGTCACAAATAGATGGAAATGAAACAACACATTCTTAAATAATTTGTGGGCCAAAGAAGAAATTGCAAGAGAAATCAATAGATATATTGAGATGAATGAAAGTGAGAACGCAACATATTGGAACCTATAGGATGCAGAAAAGGCAGTTCTGAGAGGGAAATTTATAGCCCCCAGTGCTTATATTAAAAGAGAAAAAAGAGCTAAAATCAATGATCTAACTACCCAGCTGGAGGAACTAGAAAAATATCAGCAAACTATTCCCCCCCAAAAAGCAGAAGGAATGAAACAACAAAGATCAGAGCAGACATTAATGAACTTGAGAACAAACAAACAAAAAAATAGTAAAGAGAATTAACAAAACCTAAAGTTGGTTCTCTTTGAAGAATAACAACAAACCTTTATCTAGGCTGACAAAGAAAGAAAGAGGGAAGATGCAAATAAATAAAACCAGAAATGAAAGTGGGTATATCACTACTCACCCCACAGAAATAATAGAGATCATGAGGATAATATGAGCAACTGTACACCAACAAACTAGACAATGTAGGTGAAATGGAAAAATTCCTAGGAACATATGAACAATCTATATCGACCCTAGAAGAAATAGAAGACCTCAACAGCCAATCACAAGTAAAGAGATTGAAACAGTCATCAAACAATTCCCCAAAGTGATCAACCCAGCACCAGATGGCTTCACAGGTGAATTCTACCAAGCATTCAAAGAAGATTTACTACCAGTCGTAAACTCTTCCAAAAAACTGAACAAGAAGGAATGCTACCAGACTTATTCTACGGAAGCTAACATCACCTTAATACCAAAGCCAGATAAAGATACCAGAAGGAAAAGTATAAGTGTTGGGGAGAATGTGGGGACATAGGCATGCTTATTCACTGTTGGTGGGAATGTATAATGATACAGCCATCGTTTGGCAGTTCCTAAAGAAGTTGAATATAGATTTGCCACGTGACCCGTAGTACCACTACTGGGTATATACCTAGAGAAACTGAGAGCAGTGACATGAACAGACATCTGCACACTAAAGTACATAGTGACAATATTCATGATTGCCAAAAGTTGGCAACAACCCAGGTGTCCATCAACTGATGAATGGATAAACAAATTATGATGTACATACTGAGGGAATATTATGCAGCTGTAAGAACTGAAGTCGTGAAGCATATAACAACATGGATGAACCTGGAAGCTAGGCACAAAAGAACAAATACTGTGTTTTTGTTATGAACTGAATATATGAATGTAAACTCATAGAGTTCATAATTAGAATATAGGTCACCAGAAAGTAGAATGAGGGTAGAGAATGGAAAGCTGAGGGCTAAACTGTGCAGAATTGTTAAAAAAAAAAAAAAAAAAAAGTTGTTTTTAAATCTTTGGAAATGAATAGAAATGCTGAAAGCACATCATAGTGTTGGTAACCAGCAGAGCTATTATATGGGTATGACAGTGGTTGAAAGTGTAAGTATAAGGTCATGTATATTACCAGAAGGAAAGCTAAAAAATATAACATGAGACTGTATAACATAGTGAAACCACATGTAAAATACCAATATGGTTGATATTGCATATATAAGACTGTTTTTACAAAATTTAAATGCAAATAAACTAGAGAGACAAACAGAGTAGCAGCTATATACAGCAGAGGAGATCAGGGTTGTTTTGTTTTTCATTTATTGTTGCTATTATTATTAGAACAATGAAAATGCTCTAAAAATGATTGAAGTGGTGAATGCACTACTATTTGATTATACCAAATACCATTGATTATACACTTAGGATGGATTTATTCTTTATTAATATGTATCAATAAAATTGATTTGTTAAAAAAATTGGGGAGCAATGGGGCATCATACAGACAACTTACACGAGGTTCATATAAAAATAAGTTCTTTGTACTGTATTTATAACTTTTATGTAAGTTTGACATTATTTTTCAATAAATGTTTTTAAAATTCCAAAAAAGAGATATTGTGGGAAAAAGAAAATTACAGACCTATTTCCCAAATGAATAGGTATGCAAAAAATCCTCAACAAAATACTCACCAGTTGAATCCAAAAACACATTAAAAGAATTATTCATCATGACAGAGTGGGTTTTATATCAGACATGTAAGGATGATTCAACACAAGAAAATCCACAGCATAATACATCATATTAATAAAAAAGAGAAATCCTATTATCATCTCAGTTGACATAGGAAAGGCATTTGACAAAATACAACATCCTTTCTTGGTAAAAATACTCCAAAAGATAGGAATTGAAGGACACTTTCTCAACATGATTAAGGACATACGAAAAATCCACAGCTAGCATATTCAAATGTTGAAAGACAGAAGGGTGTCTCACTGAGATTGGAAACTAGAAAAGGATGTTCACTCTCTCCACTGTTGGTCAGTATAGTGCTAGAGGTTCTAGCTAGAGCAATCAGGCAAGAAAAAGAAAAGACATCCAAATTGGAAAGGAAGAAGTAAAACTTCCACTATTTGCAGATGATATGATCCTATACCTAGAAAGTCCCGAAAAACTTACAACAAAGCTGCTAGAGCTCTTAAACAAGTTCAGAAGAGTGGCAGGATAGAAGATGAAGAAAGCAAAAATCAGTGTTTTATACACTAGTAAGGAGTAATCTGAGGAGGAAGTCGGGGAAAAATCCATATATAAGCAACTAAAAGAATCAAATAGGAATAAATTTAACCAAGGACATAAAGCACCTTTCTCCTGAAAAGTACAATGCATTGCTAAAATAAATCAAAGACCTAAATAAATAAAAGAACACTCCGTGTTCATGTATTGGAAGACTAAATATTGTTAGGATGTCAATTCTACCCAATCTGATATACAGGTTCAGTGCAATCCTGATAAAAATCCCTTTTTTTAAAGAAATCAAAAACCTAATTATCAAATATATTTTGAAGGGTAATGGGCCCTTAATAGCCAGAAATGTCTTAAAAAGGAAGAATGAAGTTGGAGGACTTTCACTTCTGGACTTTAAATCATATTACCAAACTACAGTGGTAAGAAAAACAGTATGGTATTGGCATAAAGATAGTCATATCAACAGTGTTAGGAAACAGACACTCTCACATCTGTGGTCACATGATTTTTGACAAGGTTGTCAAGCCCACCCAGCTGGATCAGAACAGTATATTCAACAAATGGTGCTGGGAGAACTGGATACCCATATCCAAAAGAAAGAAAGAGGACCCTCTCTCATACCTTACACAAAAATTAACTCAAAATGGATCGAAGACTTAAATATATCATCTAGTACCATAAAACTCCCTAGAGGAAAATGTAGGCAAACATCTTTAAGACCAGGGATAGGTGGCAGTTTCTTAAACCTTACACCAAAAGCATAAGCATTGAAAGAAAACATGGATAAATGGGACCTCTTCAAACTTAAACACTTTTGTGATTCAAAGGACTTTGTCAAGAAGGTGAAAAGGCAGCCCACTCAATGGGAGAAAATATTTGGAAACCACATATCTGATAAGGGCTTGATTTCCATCCTATATAAAGAAATCATACAACTCAACAATAAAAGAGCAAGCAATCCAATTGAAAAATGGTCAAATACTTAGACATTTCTCCAGAGAGGAAATGCAAATGGCAAAAAAGCACATGAAAAAATATTCAATATCGCTCAATATTAGAAAAATTCAAATCAAAACTATGATAAGGTATTTCACGTCTCATAGAAAGGACATTATTTAAAAAAAAAAAAAACAAGCAGAAAACAAGTGCTGGAAAGGATGTGGAGAGATGGGAACACTTCTTCACTGTTGGTGGGAATGTAGAATGGTGAAGCTTCTGTGGAATACAGTTTGGGGGGTCTTCAGGAAACTATAGAACTGCAATATGATCTGGCAGTTCCTTTAGTAGGAATATAACTAGTAGAATTGAACTCAGTGATGTGAATGGACATTCGGACACCAATGTACATGGTGGTGTTATTCACAGTTGCTTAAAGAAGAAAATAACCAAAGTGTGCATCAACCAATGAATGGATAAACAAAAGTAGTATATCTGTACAATGGAATATTATGCTGCTATAAGAAGAAATGAAATTGAGACACATATAACATGGATGAACCTTGAGGATATTATGCAGAGTGAAATAAGCCAGACACAAAAGAACAGATATGAACTAAATACAA
Source organism: Dasypus novemcinctus (assembly GCF_030445035.2). Classification (NCBI taxonomy): domain Eukaryota; kingdom Metazoa; phylum Chordata; class Mammalia; order Cingulata; family Dasypodidae; genus Dasypus; species Dasypus novemcinctus. The sequence goes on from NC_080684.1 coordinate 88,492,282, forward strand.
AGAATAAACACATGGAGTTAAAACTATACAGTATAGGTTACTAGAAGATAGGATGACGGCTGAGAAAGGGTACTGATGCTTAATATATGTAGAATTTTCAATTAGCTTCACCAAATGTGTGGAAATGGATAGAGTTGACAATAACATATAATGAGTATAACTAACACAGCTGGTTTGTATATGGAATTGTAGCTGAAAGAGGTAGTCCAGGGATATAAACGTCAATTGAAAGAAAGAGAATAATCTAGGGACTGAACGAACCTGGAGGTAGATCAGGATTGTGGTTAATAGTACAGATAGAAAAATGTTCTTCTGTGAACTAGAACAAGTAAGGACTCTCACTTCCAGACTTTAAATCATATTACCTAACAGTGTCACTAGTGCAAGATGGTATGAATATGGTGATACATGGGAAAAGTACAGTTAATGTAACTTATGGACTATAGTTAACAGCAATATTGTGATATTCTTGCATCTGTGTTAATGAAGGTACTACATCTATACTAAGGGTCAATATAGGGGAAATGGGATTTTTTCTTTTTGACTAAAAAAAGATTTAAAAATTTACTGAAGTGATGACTGCACAACTCTGATGAAAGTGAGAACCACTGAGTGTACACTTTGGATGGATTGTACAAGGCATGGGACTGTAACACAGTGAACCAGGCGATGGAAGATGGACTGTGGTTTACTGTACAAATATGAAAGTGTTCTCTCATGAACTATAGCAAATGGAAAATACTAATGCATAGTGTTAATAATAGGGGATATGGAATAAATATACCATCATTAATGGGACCAATCTGATCATGTTCTTTCATAGTCTGTAATAAATGTTCCACAACAATATAAGTTTTTGGTGGAGGGATACTGTATGGGAATCCTGCACATTATACATGATTGTTTTGTAAGCTCATGACTTCTCTAATAAAAAATATATATATTAAAAAAGAAAAAAAGCAGAGCAAACTAAACCCAAAGGAAGGAAATAACAAAGAATTTTTTAAAAACCCAAAACAATAGAATCAACAAAAATCAAAAGTTGGTTCTTTGAAAAGATCAGTAAAATCGACAAACCTATAGCTAGACTAAGGAAGAATAAAAGAAAGAGGACACAGGTGACTGAAATCAGAAATGCAGTGGGGGCCATTATTATGATCCCACTGAAGTAAAAGCACTGTAAGAGGATACTATGAACAACTGTATGCCAACAAATTAGATAACCTAGATGAATTGGACAAATTCCTAGAAACAAGCAACCTACACTGACAAAAAGAAATAAATTTCAACAAACTAATAGCTAGTAAAGAGTTTGAATCAGCAATGAAAAAACACCCAATAAAGAAAAGCCCAGGACCACATGACTTCACAGGGGAATTTAACCAAACATTCCAAGAGGAAGTGACACCAGTCCTGTTTGGACTCTTACAAAAAGCACTAAAGAGGGAACACTCCCTAATTCATTACATTCAACAAACATCAGTCTTATACCAAAGCTGGGTAAAGATATCACTAGAAAAGAAAATTACAAACTAGAATCTCTTATGAATAGAGATGTACATATCCTCAACAAAACACTAGCAAACCAAATCCAACAGCACATTAAAAGTATAATACACCATGATCAAGTGGGATTTATCCCTTTTATGCAAGGTTGTTTCACAATGAGAAAATCAATGTAGTACACCCCATGAATTAACAGAATAAAGGGGAAAAAAACACGTAATAGCTCAATCGATGCAGAAAAGCATTTGACAAGACCCATCACCCCTTTTTAGTAAAAACACTTAGAAAACTAGAAATAGAAACTTCCTGAACATAATAAAGGATATATGAAATCCTCACAGATAACATCTTACTTAATAATGAAAGACTGAAAGCTTTCCCTGTGAGATCAGGAACAGAACAAGATAAGGATACCCACTGTCACCACTGTTATTCAACATTGTACTGGAAATTCTAGACAGCAATTAGGCAAGAAAAAGAAATAAAAGGTATCCAAATTGGAAAGGAAGAAATACAATTTTCCCTGTTTGCAGATAACATTAGTTTATGTACAGAAAATCCTGAAAAAGGTACAACAAAGCTCCTAGAGCTAATGAATTCAGCATAGTGGGGGGGTACAAAATCTACACTAGTAATGAGCAATTGTAAGAAGAAATTTAAAAAAAAAAAGACAAAATTCCCAATTATAGCAACTAAAACTATGAAATGTCTGGAAAATATTTAATCAAGGATGTAACAGACTTGCACACAAAAAACTATAAAACCGGGAAACAAACTTGGCCCAGCAGTAAGGGCGACCGTCTACCACATGGGAGGTCCGCGGTTCAAACCCCGGGCCTCCTTGACCCGTGTGGAGCTGGCCCATGCGCAGTGCTGATGCGCGCAAGGAGTGCCCTGCCACACAGGGGTGTCCCCCGCGTAGGGGAGCCCCACGCGCAAGGAGTTCGCCCCGTAAGGAGAGCCGCCCAGCGCGAAGGAAAGTGCAGCCTGCCCAGGAATGGCGCAGCCCACACTTCCTGTGCCGCTGATGACAACAGAAGCGGACAAAGAAACAAGACGCAACAAACAGACACAGAGAACAGACAACTGGGGGAGGGGGGAAATTAAATAAATAAATAAATCTTTAAAAAAACAAAACAAAACTATAAAACCTTGCTAAAAAAAATGAAAAAAGACAAATAAGTGAATGACATTCTGTATTCATGGGTTGGAAGACCAAATATTGTTAAGATGTCAGTTCTAGCCAAAGCAATTTACAGATTCTGTGCAATCTCCCAATCAATATTCCAACAAACGTCTTTGACAAAATGGAAAAGCCAACCATCCAGTTTATATGAAAATGTAAGACCCCCAAATAACCAAAGCCATCTTGAAAAAGGACAAAGTTGGAAGACTCACACTTACCAATCTTAAAGCTTATTACAAAGCTACAGTAATCAAAACAGCATGGGGAGGGGGGTGTTGCAGATGTGGCTCAAGCAGTTAGGTGCCCACCTCCCACATGAGGTCCCGGGTTTCAGTTTCTGGTGCTTCGTAAAGAAGATGAGCAGACAGATGAGGGAGCCATCTTGGGGAGCAGGGGCAGAATTTTAAAAATGTATATATCTGGAAAGAAAATGAGCCTAATAATAGATCATACTGCCTTGAAGTAAAATCATAGCAAATTCCTTTTGTTTTGTTCTGAGCTTTAAAAAATAAACATTTTCTAGTTTACATCCAAGAAAGAAAGGGAGAGGGGGAAAGAAAGAAAGAAAAAGAACCTAATTTTTCTCAGCAGCGTTTTATAGTTTTCAGTGTATAAGTCTTGCTGTTATTTTCCTTATTTTGTTAAATGTATTCCTAAGTATTTTATTCTTTTTTATGCCATAGAGAATCTAATTGGTTTTTTTATTTCATTTTTGGATTGTTCATTGTTAGTATATAGAAATAGAATTGGTTTTTGTGTATCGAGCTTATAAAATCTCATGACCTAGCTGAATTATCCTAATCCTATTTTGTGAGTGTGTGGATTCTGGGCTTTCTTATTAATCCCAAGGAGTTCCTAATGAGTTTTGTTTTATATGCTCCGAATATTTCTTCCATGTCTTCCATTTAACTTTTTATTTGGGAGGTTGCCATGGTTTGTCAAAGAGCTGCTGATGAAAAGTATCAGAAATGGGTTGGCTTTTATAGTGGGACTTTTTTTGGGGATAATAGTTTACAGTTCCAAGGCTGTGAAATGTCCAAATCAAGCACCGTGAGACATACTTTCTCACCAAAATCAGCTAATGGTGATCCTAGTGTCCTGCCACGTGTCAAAGATGACAGCTGATCTCTGCTAAGGTCCCTGCCTTCCCCTCCAGAATCTACCATCTCCCAGAGCTCAGCTGTGGGCACTCACATTTATTTATTTATTTATTTATTTTTCAATTATATTTTTATCTTTTTTTTAAAGATACATAGATCACACAAAATGTTACATTAAAAAATATAAGAGGTTCCCATATACCCCACTCCCCACATCCACCACTCCTCCCACATCAACAACTTCTTTCATTCGTGTGGTATAACACTCACATTTAAACCGAAACTGTCTTGTCTTCCTTGAGAATAAATTACTATCTTTACCATTAGAGTTCTTTTTGCCTACTCCCTTTTTCTATAAGTTCATATAATCTTGAATTTTATTCCAGGTTATAATATTAAGAATTTAATTTTTTTCTTACATCACTGTTAGTGATTATTTAGACTCCACAACCACATTTATCAACATCAATTTAAATGTAATTGTAAAGTGCTGGTTTCTTTGCATTATCACTTATCTTATTCAACATATTTTTTCTTGGATTTCTTGTTCTTTTTCTGTATAACATACTAAAATCACTTTTCCCCCAAAACAATTTTATATGTCCTAAAATGTTTTGTTTGCTCATACTTGAATAATAATTTGATAGGAAATAAATTCCAGCAAAAGTCATTTTACTCAAAAGTGAAAGCATCCATTACAGGTAAGAAATTTAATGCCATTTTTAAAGTATAAAAGCTATGTAAGACATTGCTATGACACTGTGACACTGTAGAGTGAATTTCTTTTTTCCTTTAAGTTGCAAAAGAAGATTTGTAGCATGGTCTCATCTGTTTGTGTCTATCCATAAAGAGAGATATCTGAAAGGATATTTGCTAAAATATTGTCAATAGTGATTGTCCTGGTTATCTACTGCCATGTAACAAACTGCCCCAAACTTGGTAATGTAAAACAACAACCATTTTATTATGATCATGGATTCTGTGGATCAGGACCCACTGGTCCTGATTCAGATAGGACCCACTGGTCATGATGGGACTCTCAGTTGGGAAGACTTGAAAGGTTACTCCCTTGTCTCGTGCCTGGGTTAAGATGGCTGAAGGATGGGCTCAGCTGGGACTATCACCTTACATGCCTGCATGTGGCCTCTCAAGAATGGTGGTTTTGTGATAGTTGGACTTCTTATGTGGTAGTTCAGGGTTTCACAGATGAATGTTCTCATGAAGCTGCATTGACCATCTGTGACCTAGTTTTAGAAATCACATGGTATAATTTCTCCATAGTCTTGATTGAAGCAGTCACAAGCCTGCCCAAATTGAAGGGGAGAGGACATAGATCCACATTCTGATGGAGAGAGTGTCAGAATTTGTGACTTTGTTTTAAGACTCACAGTTATCATTCACACGAGTGTTTCTTAAATGATGGCAGGGATTTTTATCTTTTCTGTTCACTACTGGTCCCCAGTGCTTAGAAGAGTGCCTGGTACACAGTAGTGTTGGATAAATATGTATTAAATGACCGAGGTATGGGGTTTCTGCTCTCTCTATACTGTATGAATTTTTCACAGTAAGCATATGTTATCTTAATAAGTAGAAACAAAAAGTAAAGAAAAGGTATATATTAATGTTTTAATTTCTTTCATGATATTCTAGATATTTAAATGATTTCTATGAGTTGGAACTACAACATGGATCTGGTGTTGTGGGTTGGAGCATTCCAGTGACCAAAGGCATTGTGCCTTCTCCAAGAGAATCTCATACAGCTGTTATATATTGCAAAAAGGATTCTGGAAGTCCTAGAATGTATGTTTTTGGTGGAATGTGTGGTGCTCGCCTGGATGACCTATGGAAACTTGACTTAGGTAAGCTTAATTTGATTTGGGCTTAGGAATTGGTTATGATTAATCAAGGGAAATTAAAACTGAATGCTGCCTTAATGTATATAGAATTTTCAGTTAGCTTGACTGTAAAAGTGGAAATGGATATAGTTGATGATAGTGAGTATAACTAACACAGCTGATTTATAAATGGGTTTGTTTCTGAAAGATCCCTCTAGGCATGTAAATGTCAATTGAAAGAAAGCTAGAGAGAATCTAGGGTCTTCAGACCCTATGTAGAGAACCCAGAGATGGATGAGGATTGTGGTTAATAATACAAATACAAAAATGTTCTTCTATGAACTAGAACAAATGTATGTCACCATTACAAGGTGGTAAGAATATAGTGATGCATGGGAAAAATACAATTAATGTAACTTATGGAGTCTAGTTAACAGCAATATTGTAATATTCTTGCATCATTGTTGAAGGTACTATATCAATGCTAAGGGTCATCATTGATAGGGGGTATGAGATTTTTTCTTTTGGATTAAGGAAAATGTTCAGACATTTACTGAGGCTATAACTGTACAACTCTGATGAAAGTGAGAACCACTGAGTGTACACTTTGGATGGATTGTACAAGGCATGGGACTACATAATACAGTGAACCATGTGGTAGAAGATGGACTGTGGTTTACAGTACAAATATGAGAGTGTTCTTTCATGAACTATAACAAATATATGGAATAAATATACCAAGTGTACACTATAGACCATAGTAGTGAAAATAGTCTCATCATGTTCTTTCATAATCTGTAGAAAATGTTCCATAACAATGTAAGGTGTTGGTGGAGGGGCAATGTATGAGAATTCTGCACATTATGCATGATTGTTTTGTAAGCTCATAACATTTCTAATAAAAAGAAAAAAAAAATTGAATGCTGCCCCTTAGGCTTACAACCAGTACTTGTAGCTGTAGGGGTAGCCAAGGTGTAATGTGAATTGTTGCTGATCAATCAGGTTGAACAAACTAATAGTCAGATTTGTGGTAGTAACTCTCCTGTGCTTCCTGTAGGTAGAGTGACCATAATATCCTGGTTTGCTTAGAATGGTCCTGTTTTATGCTTATTGTCCCATGTAGTTATCAATGGTATCACAGTTAGGGATAATAAGCTATAAGGTTACCTTACAATTAGGAAATGGAGCATTAGCAATGCAATACGTTGCTCAGTTGAAAACCCATGGTAGCTCTTTTCCGGGATACTAAGAATGAATGATTGGAGGATAGGTTTGCCTCTTACTTTTGATATTATTCCATATTAGTGCTCCTATTTTAAAATGTTAAAATCCCTAATCTTGGTTTTAATTAATAATTAAGAAACCACAATGTTACAAATACTAAAACTCAAGTGTAAACAAATTTCTTTGATTGGCAACTTATGTCAGCTGGAAACATTTATTTTAAGATGAAGTTAAAAAAAGAAAAATTTTTGAAAAAAGATGAAGTTGAAATCACAACTGTTTTGAAACATTTTTGCTTCATTTTGATGTCTCTTTTTTTTGTTTTATTTGTATTTATTTTTCATAATATTAAGTCTGTATTGGATTTTTTCACTTACATTCTTTCACAAGTGTAGAGTGGAGTTTTTAGGAGCAACGTGAGATGTGATATTGCAACAGATAAAATGCAGCAATGGATATGAATATCCAATTGTTTTCTATTAAGTTATGCTTAAAAAGATTTGCATGAAGGGAAAGTAATACCATTCTTCTCCCTAAATTATTTTTGTTTTAGACAATAAAAATAATATGTATTGGGTTCATTATTATTATTTTTAAATGAGCTAAATTTCTATATATATTTCATTTATCAGTTTTAATTGCTAATTAAACAAAATTGGGGGGTTCTCAGTAGTTTTTAAAAGTGTAAAGAAGTCCAAAAATTTGAGAACTACAGAATTAGATAATATAAAACAGTAATTTCTAGGCTTTTTAAAATTATTTAAGGCAAGCAGACTTGCCCCAATGGATAGGGTGTCCACCTATCACATGGGAGCTTCATGGTTCAAACCCTAGGCCTCCTTGACCAGTATGGAGCCAGCCTATGCACAGTACTGATGTGCGCAAGGAGTGCTGTGCCGCACAGGGGTGTCCCCTGCATAGGGGAGCCCCATGCGCAAAAGAGCCGCCCAGCATAAAAGAAAGTGCAGCCTGCCCAGGAATAGCGCCGCACACACAGAGAGCTGACACAACAAAGATGACGCAACAAAAAGAAACACGGATTACTGGTGCCGCTGATAAGGATAGAAGCGATCACAGAAGAACACACGCGAATGGACAGAGAGCAGACAATTGGGGAGGGGGGAAGGGGAGAGAAATAAATAAATCTTTAAAAAAATAAAATAAATTTTTTCCCTTAAGTTTTTTGTTTTCTTTTTTCCTTTTTTTAGCAAATCAATTTTATTGATACATATTAATAAAGCATAAATCCATCCAAAGTGTACACTCAGTAGTATTTGGTGTTATCATATATTTGTGCATTCATCACTTCAGTCATTTTTAGGGCATTTTCATTTCCAATAATAATAAAAAATAAAAACCAAACAAAATTAATCACCTCTCAGTCTCTCTCTACTTCTCCTGCTGTATATAACTGCTATTTTGTTTCCTTCTCTCTAGTTTCTTTGTATTTATATTTTGTAAAAACAGTCTAATTATGCAATATTATCCATATTTGTATTTTACATGAAGTTTAACTATGTTATACAGACATGTGTTACATTTTTATAGTTTTCATTCTAGTAATATACTTATCTTTAGGCTTTCCCTTTCAAACACTGTGATACCCATAGAATAACTCTGCTAGTCACAAATACCATTATGTGCTCCCACCATTTCCATTTATTTCCAAAGATTTACATACCACTTTTTAACCAATTTTGCACAGATTAACCCTCAGCTTTCCAAGGGCCAGTAAACACAAATAAGTCAAAACAAAACAGAAAACTGTCCCCAAATTCTGGGGACCAACACTCTTCATTTTGGCATGTAAAAATATTAAAAAGTAAGCAAACAAACTTCTTCCATCTTTATTATGCGAATCATTTCAACCAGGATATTTTACCACCAGAAAGTTGAAAGGAACTAATTAAGAAGTTTGCACTTAAATATGCTTATCTTTTTGGAAAAATTCAACATGGTAAAGTCCACATCTTACAAGGTGTTTTAGTTTGCTAGACTGCCAAAATACAGTATACCAGAATTGGGTTGGTTTTTATTATGGGGATTTATTAACTTACAAGCTTACAGTTGTGAGGCCATGAAAATGTCCAAGTCAAGGCTTCATCAGGTAATGTTGACTCCTCTTTCACATGGCAAGGCACATGGTGGCATCTGCTGGTCTCTCCCTTCTCTTCTAGGTTTCCTTGGTTTCAGCTTCTGGCTCCAGTGCCTTTTTCTCTGTCTCTCTATTCATCCCATTTATAACGGGCTCCAGAAAGAGAAGTAAGATCCACCCTGGACCATGCCTTACTGAATTAACATAATCAGAAGTCTTCTATTGAAGTAACCTAATCAAATGTCACACACACAATAGATTCACACCCATAGGAATGGGTCAGCTTTAAGAGCATGGTTTTCTGGGGTATGTTCAGTGTCAAACTACCATACAAGGGAATTAGGTTCTAAATCCAGTATCAGAAGCTAAAGATTAGGCATAATGAAAAAGATTCTCAAAAGTTCCCACTAATTCCTATGTAAAGCAATACAGGTGTATAAATGAATAAGGTATCTAGCAACTCAGTATAATTCTGTAATAGGACCATATTGAAAAATTAATTCAGAAGTTTCCATGTTGAAACACTTCAAAGGTATGAAGATTCTAACTTGCTTACTCTTTCTTCCATCTTTATCATCATCTTCAGGATGTTTCTGCCAGGTTAGATAGGATTCCTAGTCTTGGACCTGGCTGTACAGTCTCATTGTCTCTGTTTAGTGAATTTCCCTTTAAGAGCCTTTGAATCATGTTAAAAATCTATCCACTTCAAATCCATCTCCCTGTTCTCCATCAGCTACGTTGATCCTGGCACTATTGCCAGGTGTGAAGCAAGGTGGCTACCAATGTCTGTGGAGGTCTCTGCCTTCCCCTCCAGAATCTACCATCTCTTGGAGATCAGCTGTGAGCAACCAGGCATAGGGCTTGTCTCTTTCTGGGCCTCAGCTCTTTGAGCCTCTCAGGGGCTTCTGTTTTCCTGCAGTCCTCTCTCTATGTGGCATAATCAAACACAGCAGCTCCTGTTTCCTCTTGTTTATTTTGAAAACTCTGCAAGTTGAGGTAGTTTTGCTGTTATTAGATTAAGTTGCTAATACATTTTTTTATTTTTACTTTTAGAGACCATGTCATGGTCAAAACCAGAAACTACAGGGACTGTGCCACTTCCACGAAGTCTTCACACAGCCAACGTTATAGGAAACAAGTATGGTGTTTGTTGTTTTATTTTATTTTTTTAAAGCCACTGTAAGAAAGATGCCTGCAAAGAAAAGTAGTGCTACTAGTTTCTTGGAAATAGGTTACCAAATGTAACCAATTTTTGTTACATTTACTGAAGCTAAAATAATGTGCCTACAGAGACTAGAATACATAATGTGCCATCTTTTTCTCACGCTACCTCTTATGCTTCTTTATGTTCCTCACAATGCTTTCCACAGAGTAGATATTACGTAAGTGTAAGGCAGAGTATTGTCAAACTGATCTGTCTTCCATCGACAGGTTGGACTTACTGCTTTTGGTTTTTTTACATATTTTTGGTAGTGCTCAATTTGTATTCAGGTACATACTCTTCAGTGATTGTACATGGGATGGTAATACAGAGTTATGGTTAGAATATAGACCCTTTAACAAATTCCCTGAATTCAAGCCTTACTTCTTGTCCTGTATGGCCTTGGGCAAGGAAACTTAATGTATATGTACCTCAATTTCCTTAAGTATAAAATAGGGATAATAATAGAGTCTATTTAAAGTTGTTGTGAGAATTAAATAGATTAATACATATAAATTGCTTAGAATATGTGCTTGGTATGTAGAGATCACTCCATAAATGTTAGCTATTACTATCAATAAATTCCCTTTTTTGTGCAATGATGGGCTAAGTTTCAGAATATGGAATAAGCTGAATTTAATGAATTATTTACTAGTGTAGAGAGTTAGCCTAAAAAGTTTTAGGAGACTACTTGTAATTTGAAACTGAGTTCTTTGTTTAAAATAGCCTTAGAACCAAACAGAATAGTCTTTTACATTTAAACAAAATCTTACACATTTTTTAGAGCAACAGAACCCTTTTATAGAATGAAGTTTTCCATTGGAGTGCTAAGATATAAAATAGGTTAATAAAGTAGAGGCATGAGGTTACATGTGCCCTAAGACCTGCCCTGATGTGCCTTTCTCCTATAGTATCCATTGGGCATGTCTCAAGAACACTTAGGGCCCTGAAGTATATAGTTTAAAGTCTTTTATTTGACTTCAAAGTCTTCTATCAGTGACCAAAGTTATATAAAACTTAATTCTATTTGGTTACTGTGTGCATGCAATTCTAAATTGGACTTTGGATATCATAGACCACCTGGGTATTTTTCTGACTGAGGTACTCTTAATATATTACAGACAATATGGATTTTCAAATGTATTATAACTGAACTGTTTTCCACTTTAAATAACTTGTCAAAGAGACATAATTATGGTATTGTATAGCTTCTTAAAACTGTGAACTTTTGAAGGCAGACATCATTTTATTAATCTTCCTATTCCCATTACCTTGACAGTGATAAATGAGTTAATAGTTTTGAGGCTTTGAGTCAATAAATAAGCAATTAAAGCCCATTCTTCTTAACATTTCAAGTCCAAAAAGTAAAAAGATTTAGAAAAACAGCTACTTTATGTTCTTTTTTGTTGTTGTTGTTGTTATTTAGGATGTATATTTTTGGAGGATGGGTTCCACATAAGGGGGAAAATATTGAGACTTCTTCTCATGATTGTGAATGGAAATGTACCAGTTCATTTTCTTACCTAAACCTGGGTGAGTCCTTTAAGAATTACCTTTTTTTTTCTTTCAAGAGTTACTTATTGAATAACATTTTTTAAAGGAATTTTATTTTGTTGTTGAAGAACAATAAGATTAGTCGTGTGTATTTCAATTTTTTTAGATACAGCAGAATGGACCACCCTAGTATCAGATTCTCAGGAAGATAAAAAAAATTCAAGACCAAGACCAAGAGCTGGGCACTGCGCTGTTGGAATTGGCACTCGATTGTATTTTTGGAGTGGAAGAGATGGGTATAAAAAAGCATTGAATAGTCAAGTTTGCTGCAAGGATCTTTGGTATCTTGATACTGGTAGGTAAGAATAAGAGTATTTAACAAAGTTTGTCCTTTAGGTAAATTATTACTCAAATAATATATGTCTTTTGAGACTTAGTGTAAATGCCACTGTCTCTCCCATAATTAAAAACAAATGAAAGAAATAATATATGTAAACACTCCCTCCTCCAGAAGGTGGAACTTAATTCCCCTCCCTTTGAGTGTGAGCTTGGTGACTTGCTTCCAAAGGATAGAGTATAGAAAGAAAAATTTCTCCACTGTATAGTAAAGAAACCTAACAAATACTACCTTAATCAAGTGATCAGGGTTAACATCCCTAGTGATATCATGTTGATAACAATTAACCACTGATATCATGGGATGAGAGACACTTCACCTCTGTGATATTCTTTCCACATAGCCATAATCTGAATCTAAACATGAGAAAATACCAGACAAATGCCAGGTGAGAAACATTCTAAAAATACATGAACAGTACTCTTAAAAGCTTCAAGGTTATGAAAAAAACAACAACAAGGAAGCAGTGAGCAATAGTCAACTGATTATAGGAGACTAAGAAGACATGATGACCAAATACAATGTGGTATCCTGATTGGATCCTGGAACTTTAAAATGGACATTTGTGGGAAAACTGGGGAAATCTGAATGAAGCCTGTAGTTCAATTAATAGTATTGTACCGGTGTTAATTTCTTTGTTTTGTTAAATGTACCGTGGTTACATAAGATAAGAAAACATTAGGACAAGCTGGGTAAAGTGTATACAGGTACACTTTACTCTTTGCAGCTCTTCTGTAAATCTAAAATTTTTCCAAAACTTAAAAAACAAATTTTTAAGTTTAAGAATATTAAATTAAAAATAAAAATGGAACTCACATCCAGTTTTCAAGAAATACTTATTGACAGGAATGGTTATAAATGATGAGTGAACAAGACTGATAATGTCCTGCTTTGAAAGAGCTTAAGTTCTAGGGGTTGTGAGGCCAGGGGGGATGATGGACAATAATCAAAAAAATTAAAGCATTTTCAGCTTCTGGTAAGCACATAAAGACAGTAAGACAGAACAATAAGCTAGTGATTAGAGATACTGGGAATGTTAGGGGTGGGGTAAGATGATGGCTAGTTAAGAGTGAGTGGTCAAAAAAGACCTCTGCAATGAGATGTGTTTCAAATGATGAGGAGCTGTCTATTTCCATGTGAAAAAAAAAAAAGCTGGAGTAAGAATCCTGCAGATAGGGTGAACAGCAAGGACAAGGACCCTGTGCTGGGAATACTTGCCATGTGTTGGGAGAGATTTAAGTTGAGTGAAAAAAAAAACCACCTTTTTATATTTTCAATTGTAACATTCATTGCTTTTGTAATGTAAAAACAGTTTAATTTTTAAATTAAGATAATTGAAAAAATGAAAAACTAAGAGACTAAATGTGTTCTATGGAAGAAGCATATGCTAGCAAGCAGAAAAGAAATACAGAAAATTGAACTTAACGATTTATCTTTGAAATTAGGAGTTATAACCAATTAGGTCCAAAGATAGGCTTCAGACTCTGAAACTGGATAAAAAATTGCACCTGTGAATTTTTCTTGGGAGAGAATTCATCTTTTTAAGCAGATTCTCTAAGGGATCTGTGATTTTAAAAGATTAAAAACCATTGCATCTGAATGGTCGGTTTTTCCGTAAAACTTTTATATAGCAATGTCCATCTACTGGATGGTGCTTCAGGGGCAATCACCGGACATTGTAAATCCTCCCAGGGCCCACTGGATGGAATGGGGGAGAGTGTGGGCCATGATGTGGACCAATGACCATGAGGTGCAGAGATACCCAGAGATGTACTTACCAAATGCAATGGATGTGTCATGATGATGGGAGTGAGTGTTGCTGGGGGGGAGGGGTGCGGTGGGGGTGGTGGGGTTGAATGGGACCTCATATTTTTTTAATGTAATATTTTTACAAAATCAATAAAAAAATAAAAAAATAAAAAATAAAAGTAATCATAGCCAACTATCATAAGGGCAAATTTTAAATTTTGCTTTTTTCTTAATGTTAGCATTAGTTTGGGGCTGGGGATGTGTGAGGGCTCTTCATCTTGCCTTTTTTTACTTTCAGTTAAACTTTTTGTATCTGATAACATTTAAAAGACTAATATAATTCTATAAAGCTTTTTATGAAGAAATAGCAGTCTTTCGCTCTTACCTTCTCTCTCTTTTGCTTGCTTCACAAGCACCGGCTTTTAACTCTGTTAAAAAAGTATTGTTGGTTATTTACTTCCATAACTGTATAACTTGCTTATGTTGTTACTTTGATATTTTTCAGTTTAGGCATAATCTGCTCACCTTCTACTATGGATGTTAAAGATTTATATCTCTTCTTCCTACCGTTTCTCATCTCTCTTCCATATATTTTCCCTATCCCCCATTTTCTTAATATCATTACACCATAATTTAGTTAGATGAGTATATTGTGACTATATAAACACTATTCACAGCTGAATCATGTACTGTGAAAACTTTGCACAATTTTTTTTTAGCCATGGAATAATAGTTGTTGCTTTTGTTTGTTTAAATACTCTCTCCTTTGTTTAAATCTTCTCTTATTTTGGTCAGATGCATCAGATATTCTATCAAATTTCATCATCTTGAAGAAATCTCCCCTGCTCCAATCTGGGATGGTTGCCCCTACAAATCCAGTACCACTATCATCCTAGAGTCTCCCTTCATCATCTTCCTGGGGATATCTTTTGCCTGTCACCTGTACTGGATTCCTATATTTTCCTATATTTTCACATTTCTTAGTTTACTTCCTTTTTTGTGTAACATTTTCCAACAAAGGGGTGGATGCATAGGTGATTCATTTATTTTGAGATCTTGTGTTGCTTGAAAATGCGCTTAGTCTTCCTTCCCACGTAATGGTAGTTTGGATGTAAACAGAATTCTCCATTGAAATCATTGGTCTTCAGATTTCAGTTCTATTGTGTTCAAACTTATAGTATTTTTGTTGAGAAAACCAAACCACTTCTGATTTTTGGTCCTTTGGAATGTAGCCTCTTTTTCCCTGTCTTTATCCTCATTGTACTTAAATTTGATGATGATGTGCTATTGTGTGTCTATTTTCATTCCATTGTCTGAGTACTTAGTGGGCCCTTTTAGTCTGGAAATTCATGTCTCTCAGCTCTGGTAATTTTTTTGATTTATTTCATTGATTTGTACCCTTCTTTGGTCTCTGTCTCTCTTCAGATAACTTCTTTTATGCTGATGATGTACTTCCTGGAGTTGTCTTCTTATTATCTGCTTTTGTTCAGGTCGGGGTTGCCTTACTTTGAGAAACATAAATAATAAACTGCATTGTAATGAGGATCATGAAGGAATTTACATTAGAATAGTCAAAAGATGATTGATTATCCTTTAAACACAGGCTCATCAAACTTTTTTCTTTAAAGGAACATATAATATCCTAGTCTTTGCAGGCCATATGTTCTCAGTTACAACTACTCAGTCCTGCCATTGTAACCTGAAAGCAGTCATAGACAATACATAAACAAATGAGTGTGGCTGTGTTCCAGGAAAACTTTTTTTGCGAAAAGAGACTGGGTTGTTTTTTGGCCTGTGGGCCGTACTTTGCCAACTCTTTCTCTAAAATATACAAAAAGATAGATAATAGATTTGTTCCACAAGGATGAAATTATAGGGTTAAAGATTTCAACTCACTTTAAGAATAAATTTTCATATGTAACTGACCAGAGATGGAATATACTGCTTTGGGAATTGTGAGTTCCTGAAATGGTAGGTCTGTTACTAGAGTTTTTCTAGATTCTTGACTAAGCTACAAGAAATGAATTTCAAGAGCACGTAGGGTTAGTTAGGCCAGTAATTTTTTAAGGTAGGGAGGAAGAGAAATGGGAGAAAATTCCAGGTAGAGAAGAAGGGACTGAAGAGCGATAAGGAGGGCTGATTTACAGAATACAATTCCCCAGTATAGATTATGAATCCCCGGGTTTACTTGCATGATGTGGGGGGGGGGGGGGGGGGTTGTGTGTGTGTGTGTGTAGAAGCCAGAGGCACAGTCACCAGGCAAAGGCAAGAGAGCAAAGGCCTTTGTGCTTACTTTTAAAACCATTAATTATTCTGCCCCTTTGCTAATGGCATGGGAAGAGTCCGAGCTGTTTGTTGTTTTGATTGATTACCCCACCTGTCAGTCCCCCAGGAGGGCCCAATATAAGGTCCTTGGGGAATATCTAAGACTTTTCCTGGCTTCCAGAGGAAATCCTTTTCCAGATGGCAGGTGAGGGTCTTCAGCAGCCATCTTGGGGATATTGATGTCCACATGGACTTTTTACAAGGTTCCAGATCCATTTATTGATAAATAATCTCAGGTCCTTTTTTCCAGCCCTAAGATTCTGTGGTGGTTATTTGTTTTGGAAATGTTGGTAATATGTAATACCAAGGTAATTAACCTATTTTGGATAGTACAAGTCTTAATAAGAGGGTACTAACTTAAGAGACATTATGTTTTTCCAAAATATCATATCCAAGTCATCCTTGCTAACATTAACAGTATTTCTAAGATATGTGTAGTTGGCTAAAAACTAGCTAATAAAATTTAAAAGATTGGAACTTCTAAAGAAGGTGAATTAACATAGCCCTAAGTATATAATACTTGGTTTTCCACTCCACATCTAGGATTAAACATTTTTTATAAATTTGCTGACTTAAATAGTTTAGCACTGGATTGCTTTGTTTCTAGATTTATTTGTTTAAGTAATTAAATAAGATCAGAACTCTGAACTACTTTCCTTTGACCTATGATAGCTATGTTTATCTGATTAAAATTTTCCCCTCTTGGTAAACAGGTGAAATATTCTTTACTGATGTTTTCAAAGCTCCAGCTTCTCACAAACTATAGGCAGACTATTGATAAATTTAAACTTAAATTTACAATGTGGATATTGTTCTTTAGAGAAACCACTGGCACCGTCACAAGTACAGCTGATCAAAGCCACTACCAACTCTTTTCATGTCAAGTGGGATGAAGTGCCTACAGTTGAGGGCTATCTTTTGCAGTTGAATACGGACTTGCCGTACCAAGCTGCATCACCAGATTCTACAGCAGCACCAAATATGCAAGGTAACATAATTTTCATGCTTGAAGAAAGCATGCAAGCGCAAATGCTTTTAAAAATATATACCACAAAAAAGTATGTGATTAGGTCTATTTTAAGAAATTTATGATGTAATGTTTCATGTATGGCAAATCAAATATATTGAGCTTCAACTCTGAAACTTGGCTCTTGTTACCTTTATGATGTAGCAGAACACGTAGACTTACAGAATAGAATGTTTTTACTTCAGTTTATTTTGATGCAGTTTCTTAATCTGACATGCTACTTGACTTCAGAAGATGGTTTTAATTAACTTACAAAAATATTTCAGCTTTTTTACTTGAAAAGTAAAAACAAATATATTGTTCCATATCCTTCCAGTCAATTATTAAAGCAGACAATTAAGGAAACAGATAAACTTTGATGAAAGAAAATATTATTTTAACCTATAATATGTAACTTCTAAAAGTATTTGCTTATAATAGATTTTATTGAAGCTAATTTAGAGCATATCAGTCTGAACTTTCTCATTCCTACAGGAGTCAGGATGGACCCTCACAGACAAGTCAGTAATAGCATCGTTCCCAACAGCGTAAGTTAAAAAATGTATGATGGTAAATAAATGTTTATGGTTATAGCCCCATTTTTTTTTTTTAAGATTTATTTTTATTTATTTAATTCCCCTCCCCTCCCCCGGTTGTCTGTTTTCTGTGTCTTTTTGCTGCGTCTTGTTTCTCTGTCCGCTTCGGTTGTCGTCAGCGGCACGGAAGTGTGGGCGGTGCCATTCCTGGGCAGGCTGCTCCCTCCTTCGCGCTGGGTGGCTCTCCTTATGGGTGCACTCCTTGCGCGTGGGGCTCCCCTACACGGGGGACACCCCTGTGTAGCAGGGCACTCCTTGCGCACATCAGCACTGCGCATGGGCCAGCTCCACACGGGTCAAGGAGGCCCGGGGCTTGAACCTTGGGCCTCCCATGTGGTAGACAGACGCCCTAACCACTGGGCCAAAGTCCGTTTCCCCCCATTTTTTATTATACATTTTTAGCATGTTACCCTAGGGCAGGGGTTCTCAATCTTGGCTGAACATCAGAATTACATTTGAGTTTTGTAGGTTTTTTTAAAAAAACAGATACCCAAGCCCTTCCCAGATCTCATGAAACAGAACTGACAGCTTTGTTTTTTAAGAAAGCTCTACAGATCATTGTGAAGGTAGCCGGAATTGAGAACCCCCAGCCAAAAGACTGAAACCTGTCCTCATTTTACATAGCATCCGAGGCTAATCCATTATAATTTATTCTTACTATTAATTCATTATTCTGAAATCTGTATTTTGACATATCTAAATGTCATTTACACACTTTTACTTTAAATTTCTAAAGATGTAGTTTAAAAATATGTATGAAATATATTTCTTTACTATGTATTTTGCTTACCTAAGAATATAGGTGGCTAAATTGAGCAACTGTGATTCTTTTAAAACTCAAACTTTAGCACTTTAGATTTGAGAGGTTATTTCTTATTTATGAAGTGTTTCACAGTAGGTTTTTGTGGTGGCTAATGAATAATAAACTTACTAAGATTTGCTGTTTTTATCTGACAAACTGCTATCTACATCCATAGTAGAACTCTTTTCAAGGAAAATGATATAGGTATTGGCTCACATGTTCTGAGAATGATTGAAAACAAGTAATAACCAGAAATGCTATATAGTATTCAGGAAAGCCATGTAACAAATAAAGCTCGTGCATTTATTTGTGAGCAGTTTCCTCTGGGCTTTTTTAATTGACATAGTATATTTTATAGTGTACATATACATATATTAAGTGTATTTTATTATATTGGGTATACATATATGTGTGTATCTTACAAATTTAGATAGCACTACAAGGTTTATAGTAAAAAAGCAATAGTTTCCTACCATATTGCTCTCTGCCCCAAGTCCTGCTTTCTAGAGGCAACTACTTTCAACTGTTTCAGCTTTCTTCTGTTATTTGCCTTCATACTTCTAAATAAACATATGCTGTCACTTTCCAAATTTTAGATCTGTTGTCTTCAATAGTGAAAGATGAAAATTTGAAAATCTTTCCCCATTTCCCTTCCCACATCCATCACATATTTTTAAAAATTAATAGACTTTAAAATAATAGTTAAAAAATACAGAGAATTCCCATATGTCCCTTCCCCAGTTTCACTGTTATTAACATCCTGCATTAGTGTTGTACATTTATTATAGTTGATGAACCAATATTGATACATTATTATTAAGTGAAGTCCATAGTTTACATAAAAGTTCACTCTGTGGGGTACAGTTGTGTGGGTTTTGACAAATACATAATGTCATATATCCATCATTACAGTGTCATACAGAATAGTTTCACCACCCTAAATATCCCATCCTCCATCTATTCCCTCCCTCCTGCCATATCCCTGGCTACCACTGATCTTTTTACTGTCACTATAGTTTTGCCTTTTCCAGAATGTCATTTAGTTGGAATCATAGCATATGTAACCTTTTCAGATTGTCTTTCACTTAGCACTATGCACTTAATGTTCTTCCATGTTTTTTACAGCTTGATAGCTTATTTCTTTTTATCTCTGAATAATATACCTGTAAGGATATGCCACAGTCTATACATTCACCTATTGAAGGAGCATCTTGCTTCTAAGTTTTGGCAATTATGAGTAAAACTGCTATAAACATTCATGTGTAGATTTTTGTGTGAACTTAAATTTTCAGTTCATTTGGATAACTAACAAGGAATGCTGGATCATATGGTGAGGCAATATTTCTTTCTAAGAAACTGCATGTCCTAAAATGGCTGCACCATTTTGCATTCCTACTATCAATGACTAAGAGTTCCTTTTGCTCTACATTTGGGGTTGTCTGTTTTGGATTTTAGTCATTCTAATGGGTGTTTATTCTTAACTCATTATTGTTTTAATCTGTAATTCTCTAATGGCATATAGTGTTGAGCATATTTTCATATACTTGCCATCTGTACTCTTCTTTGGTGAGGTGTCTGTTCCGACCTTTTGCTCATTATTTTCATTGGTTTGGTTTGTTTGTTTTCTTGTTGAGTTTTAAGAGTTCTTTGTATATTTTGGGTATGAGTCCTTTATTGGATGTATGTTTTGAAAATATTTCCCCTCAGTATGTGGCTTCTCTTTTCATTCTCTCAACAATGTTTTTCACAGAATAGAATATTTTCGTTTTAATGAAGTCCACTTTATCAGTTTTTTTTCTTTCATGAATCATGCTTTTGGTATCATATCTAAAAAGTCGTTGCCAGGCCCACAAGGTCACCAAGATTTTCTCCTATGTTATCTTTGAGAAGTTTTATAGTTTTGCATTTTTCCATGTAGGCCTATGATCCCATTTGGAGTTAATGTTTGTGAGAGGTGTAAGGTCTGAGGCTAAAATTTTTCTTTTAATTGTTTATATTGTTATTCAAGCACCATTTGTTGAAAATACCGTCCTTCCTCCATTGAATTGCCTTTGCTCAAAGGTCACTTGACTATTTGTGTGAAACTATTTCTGGGCTCTCTATTCTGTTCCATTGTCTATTCTTTTGCCAGTCCCATACTATCTTAATGACTAATAGCTTTATAGTAATTCCCCAAGTCAGAGCATATCTTGAATATTAGGTTGGCCATTCTAGTTTTGGGGTTTTTTTCTCTGCCTTTCCATAAAATTTTAGAATCAGTTTATCAACAACCACAAAATAACTTGCTGGAGTTTTGATTGGGATTGCATTGAATCTATAAATCAAGTTGGGAAGAACTGACATCTTAACAATAGTTAGCCTTTTATCCCTGAAATAGAATAGCTCTCTATCTTTGATTTTGTTCATCAGAATTTTATAGAATCTAACATATTTTGTTAGATTTACACCTATGTATTTATTTTTTTATGCTAATATAAGTGGTGTTGTCTTTTAAATTTCAAATTCCAGTTGTTCATTGTAGATATATTGGAAAGCAGTTGCTTTTTGTATATTAACTTTGTATTCTACAACCTTGCTATAATCACTCATTAGTTTCTGGAGTTTTGGTTCATTCTTTGGGATTTTCTATATAAATGATCATGTCTTTTACAAACAAAGATAGCTTTACTTTTTCCTTCCTAATTTGTATAACTTTTATTTCCTTTTTTGTCTTACTGCATTAGCTAGAACTCCCAGTACAGTGTTCAGTAGGAATGGTGAGAGGGAACATCTCAAATAGTTGTAGTTGAATCATTGTTTGATGGTACCATTTTGACAATTATTTGAGTGTACAATGAGTATCCTTCTTTTCTCATACAACTTTGTTTTTCCTGGTATTCACTGCCTCACCTTTTTCATTTGTTTCGCTTTCTTCTTACCTATCATGAATTCATGAATTCATGCTCAAATTCTTCAACAGGATTATAACATTCCTTTCAAAATATTCAGACCTATAAAGATAGTTTCTTTCTCTTTTTTTTTTAACTCCTTGGAACCATCTCTCCTGAAACCCTCTGTCCTTACACTAGTCTGTATTGGTTTTTCCCTAGACCTGCTACACAGCTGTCATCTTGGAATTTCCATTTGTTTCATCTTAGGAATTCCTTTTTTCTCTTTCCTGTATTAGAATCCATGTTTCCTGAATCTCCTTTCTTCTTCCTTGATGTTTTCCCTTGTTTTGCTGGAATATACTCCCAGTAAACCCTAAGAAAGGGTTCATTAGAGGTAAACTTTTTGAGATCTTGCCTATCTGAAAATGCTTTTGATCTCTTCACATTTGATTGATAGCTTGGCTGGGGTATGGAATTCTATATTTGAAGTTTCTCTTGGAAATTTAAATGCATTTCTATACTGTCTTTTAGCGTTCATTGTTGCTGATGGGAAGTCCAATGCCACTTGGAGTCCTGATCCTTTATATGTGACCTTCTTTTTTTTGTTTTTATACCCAGTATTCTGAAATTTCAACAGTAATATGCCTTGGGGTGTATGTCTTCGTTTGTTGTGCTCTGCACTCATTGTACTCCATCATTCTGGAAACTTATGGCTTTTGTTACTGATTAGTTCTTCCTTCCATTTTTCCTCTTAGTTCTTTTAATTCCTTTTAATTGAGTGTTTGTCCTGAAACTAGTACTTAGATTTTACTTCCTATCTCCTATTTTCATTTTGTCTGTTCTACTGTCTGAAAAAATTTCTTCATTTTATATTATAAACTTTCTATCCACTTTTAAAATTTTTCATCTACATATTTAATTTTTTAAAACCTGGTTTTTATTCTTTGTTTCTTTTATAGCATCTTATTCTTGATTCATGAATATAGCATCTTCCTTTATTTCTTTAAGAGCACATATTACGCTTTTTAAAATTTTTTTTTTGAATTTTATTCTGCTGTCTGCAATATTTTTCTTTCAAGTTCTTTTTTAAAATTTCTTTTGATCTCAGCATTTCACATTAGAGGCTTTCATCACAAGTCTGATGATATTTGGCTGCCCTTCCATGTTTAAAAGCGAGTCTTGGGAAACGGACTTGGCCCAGTGGTTAGGGCGTCCGTCTACCACATGGGAGGTCCACGGTTCATACCCCGGGCCTCCTTGACCCGTGTGGAGCTGGCCCATGCGCAGTGCTGATGCGCTCAAGGAGTGCCCTGCCATGCAGGGGTGTCCCCACGTAGGGGAGCCCCACGCACAAGGAGTGCGCCCCGTAAGGAGAGCCGCCCAGCTCGAAAGAAAGTGCAGCCTGCCCAGGAATGGCGCCGCCCACACTTCCCGTGCCGCTGACGACAACAGAAGTGGACAAAGAAACAAGATGCAGCAAATAGACACAGAAAACAGACAACCGGGGGAGGGGAGGAATTAAATAAATAAATAAATCTTTAAAAAAAAAAAAAAAGCGAGTCTTGGAAACTCTACGCCTGTGGGCATGACTTGTTGATTGGTAGATCTTAGTGAGGGTAATTGGGTAAGGATATACAAACATCAGTATCAATAGGTCTTTCCTCATTGGCCAGTACGTTTCCCCTGAGAATTTTCCAGACTCGTGCCTGTGGGTTATAAACCTGGTTGTCAGTATTGTGGGAGCCTAGTAAGGGAATGGGCTATCTCTCTGCCCAGCATGTAGACTTTCTCTTAATCCCTGTTTTCAGTAGGGGTACCTCTCCTTCACCTGAGGGATACTGTGCCATAATCCAGAGTTTCCCATTTCAACTTTATACCTATTTCCCATCCTCAAATAGAATGGGAACTGGTCTAGCTTGGTGTGCTGAGAGAACACATCAGGGAATATAACCACTTCTTATATAATCCTCCTTATTACAGTCCTGCACTTCTGCCTCCAAAGTACCTTATACTTCTAATTCCTGAGCCTTTCCGGATTCTGTGGCGTGAATGATTTTCATTTTCTTGACATTCTACCTGTAGACTCTGAGCTTTCAGCTTTCTCTGCTTCATGTCTTCTTATCTACTATTGTGTCCTCTCCCATTCTCTTTTTCCTTGTGAGTTTATATCTTTATACTTTTGAAAAAATTACTTTCTGATCATTTGAATTTGGTTTCTGGAGGAACTCCTGAAACATGTGTTTAATTTACCATGTCTAACCAAAAATCTCAGGGTGCATTTATTCTTATTTTATGTATTTATAATTATATTGGGTGTCTGATTTTTAAGCAAAGGGCATATTAGAGAAACTATGTCATGGAGACTTTGGAATGAAATAAACCTAGGTTCAAATTTCAGTTTTTCTACTTACCGCCTACCTGACTCTGTATACTACTTACGTTCTTTGAGTCTCAGTTTCTTCTTCTATAAAATAGTGGTCATATAATCCAATTTATAGGAGTGCTGTGAAGATGAAATGAGATACAAAGTATATACATATATATAGCACAATTCCTAGCACATAGTGTAATGCTAATAACTAAGTGGTTGCAGCTATCAAAATCATAATTTATTAACAATAACACCATCACCACCAATTAGAAGGGAAGTTCAGGGTATAATATGGACATGTGTCCTTACAGCCATGAGAAATTAAAGTAGTTGACAATAATGGTGGAGACAGAAAATAATAAAAAGGAGGTTAACTAAAAAGGGGCAGCAATGTTGGGTTATTTGTATGAAGCCAGATCTCTTTTATGGTTCAGTAGACCTGTAGATATTGTTATATAATAACTGATATTCACACTGGTGACTCAAATTATCAGAAAGTTTAAATGTGTTCATTAAGAAGGCAAAGAAAAATATAATTAGGAAGATACCTATCTAAAATGTCTAATGATAAAGAATACCGACGTGCATATTTATTAAATCTTTGTTTCTGTGTGGAAAACTCAGTCATACAGAATGATTCATTCACTTAAGGGTTCCATATAACTTTAGATATTCCTTCTAGTAATCATCTGGTCTTTAGTATACATGTCTTACCTTTGTTAAGAAAATTTGACCAGAAAGCTAAACTCAGTATCTTTAGTGTTGTCTATGTTACATAAATATTTTTAGTACTAGCTATCATTTATAAAAATGTAGGCCTATTTTCTAGAATATACCCTCCCTTTCCACTTCAAAACTGGTCTTTTGAGCATGGATATTAAGTGAAAAGAAATTTTCTTAGGTTTTTGTAAAACTTAAAGAATAATCCTATAGAAATTAATAATATAATTTTAAAGTATTTTATATTTTGGTAAACTTTTATTTTCAAAAGCATTTAAGTTGCTTGGTTGTTTTTTTGTTTTTTTCTTTTTTTACATGTTTTTCTATTTAATTGAACATTGATTGCTATAATAACCTATTTTCTTTCTTATAGATCCATGATACAGCAAACAGTGCAAAAACTGAACATACAGCTATGAAAGGAACTTCAGTGAAAAACAAACCAGATCTCAAAGCATCTACTGATACTAATGCCATTTTACTTTCATCTTTGGCACCTGATGTTTCTAATCATAATAGTTGTGTGGTGGATATGCAAAGGAAAAATGAAGGTATAAGGAGGGTGTTTTAAATAGAATTAAAGCTTTTTATAATATTGGTAGGGGATTTTAGAATCTCTGATTTTGGTCCATTTTCCTAATAAGTTAAACTACTATATTGAACTTTCTTGTTAGAGTGACATCATAGTATAAAATAAGCACCTTAATAGTAACGATTAGTTATAAGCCATGGAATTTAAATGAGGCAGAGATCTTATATGACATTTGAGGTTGGCCAGTGGGTTCAGTGTCACTATCCCTTTTTTTATTTTTGTTATTCTTTATAACTTTCTGAAATAATTTATTTTGGGCAGGGATCCTGTTTATCATGTCTACCACTATTTGCCTGGACCCAGAACTATGTATGCCTGGTAATAGTAGTCACTTAATAAATATTTGCTTAGCAGGTAACTAGATTATCCTCAAAAAGATAGTTCATTTATGAGAACTGTTGATTAGCCCATTGCATTCATGGGACAGGTTGTAATTTGGTGATGCTATAGTTAAATTCATTTGAATATTCTAATGCCATCTCAGATATATAAAGCAGTACTCTGATTTCAGTATCTAAAATTATAAATCTCAGTCTGATATATCCCTAACATTGATACATGTGATTTTATTTTTAATTAGAAAAAATTATGACAGCTAATAATAAATATAATTCCTCTTCAGTGATTCAAACTTAACCACGAATATTCTTTTTATGTTCATTTTCCTTTATGAATCATGGTAGATAAAAATATCTGAGGAAAAGAATTTCCTATAATTTTTTTTATTTTGTTACTTGTGGAAGAGAGGGCTCTTTTGTTTTACTGACTTTCTGGTATAAAGGAATCATTTGATCATAATTACAAAAGCTTGGTCCTGGTCCTCAATTCTAATTTCTTTCCTATATGCTTAGCTTTAAAAGTTTATACTCTTGAAAATAAATACATATGAGCTGTGAGATTTCAGTATCTTAATGGGCTCTAAAACCTATGTTGTAAGGCAAGTTGAACAAAATTGATACTAGGCAATTGGGAAAACCAGCGTGGTTATACAGTAACACTGCCTGGCACATCATAGACATTCAAATTTTTGAATGGATACTCAATCTCAGGTTAAAAGGAAGAGATGGGGCTTTCTCTGTGCAGGTTGGAGTAGCTCTTAAAGGGTATGTTTTAAAAGTAGAGGAATGATTATGTATCCAAGGAACATGGTGTATATACAACCTACTTTCAAATGTTTAGAAAACATATATAGATAGATAACATAGATTAATTGAATGATGCAGCAAATGTGGCAAAACATTAAAATTGATGGATCTGGATGTCTGGGGAGGGGACTTGTTGGTGTTCTCTCTGTGGGTTTTGTGTTATTTTTGCAACTGTCCTGTAAGATTGAACTTAATTCAAAATTTAAAGTTTAAGAAAAAAAAAGTAGGGGAGTGACATGATTAGATTAGTTGACTCCATGCGTAAAGAGACTGATAAAAGGGATAGGTGGGAAAGAGAGGGCAAATTACAACATTTAAGAGACTTTTTGACAGATAACTGGATGGATGTGAGAGATGAAACTGAATTAAACATACTCTTAGTTTTTTAGGTTAAACATATGAGTGGATGATGAGACTCTTAATCAAGATAGGAAATACAGGAGCAAGAACAGATTTGGGGAAAAGACAGGTTCAACTTTGAACTTGCTGGTTTTGTGGCACTTGAGGAACATCTTGGTAAAGATTTCTAGCAGACAATTGGAAACTTAGGTCTGGAGTCCAGGAGAGAGTCTTGGAGTAGAAATAGAAATTTAAAAGTTAAGAGTATTTAAAATATAATCTTCTCAAGAGCAAGGACCTCATCCATATTGTTCACTGCTATCTTTGCAGCACCTGGCACGGACATATTTGAGGAAGGAATGATTCCATGAATAGTAGTTAAAGACAGGAAGTTATGCAAAGGGAGAAAAAAAGAGGGTTTGGGAACACCAGCATTTAAAGAGTCATTTGAAGAAGTAAAGTCAACTAAAGAGATTGAGAAAGGTCTCTTAGAGAGTTAGGATGAGAACCAAAAAAAGAGTGTTGTTGTTGTTATTGTTATTGTTGTTGTTGTTTTTCCTTTATCATGGGCATCATGGTTTGTGACTATACTTTTATTTGTATGTTGTCTCTACCATACGACTATAAGTTCCATGAGGTGAGGACCATGTTTGCTTTGTTTCATTATTGGAGAAAACAGCACAACTTGTGGTAGGTAGTAGACCCTCAATATTGTGGAATGAGCAAATATAAATCATAGTAGAAAACAGCTTCAGAAAGGAATATGTGTTCAGGATTGTTTACATTACAGAAAGGCCAAGTAAATGAAAATTCAAAATTATCTCTTGGAAATTACTGACTTTTA
This sequence comes from Dasypus novemcinctus, assembly GCF_030445035.2. Taxonomy (NCBI): domain Eukaryota; kingdom Metazoa; phylum Chordata; class Mammalia; order Cingulata; family Dasypodidae; genus Dasypus; species Dasypus novemcinctus. Next base: position 88,519,679 of record NC_080684.1, read on the forward strand.
CTAGAGCATTTCATTAGAGTAGTGTGATAGAAACCACATTCTGGGGAGGTTGAGGAAGTAGGGACTGCTGTGAAGGGAATTAGTGAGGGAAGATGGTGACTGGAGTGAGTTGTGACCTCATGGAAAATGCGTATTTGTTCATTTGAGAGATTTGATCAAGTTTATGGAGGGTAAGAAAGTATTGAAGAAAAGCTTTCAGAAAACTGTGAGGAGAGAAGAATGATTGATGAAAGAGAGTCCCAAAATATGGGGAAGAGAATGAGACCAAGGGCCCAGGAGGATAAATTAAACTTCCTTATGAAGGAGGTCAGCTCATCCTCTGAATTGAAAGAGAAGACAGGGAGGATAGGCACAATCATAAATATCCTTCTAGTTCGGGGCAAGAGTAGGCAGAAAATTGAGAGAATTTTTATTTGATGACTACTGTTTTTTCTCTAAAATAGGAGACAAGGCCATTTGCTGAAAATTCTTCAACTTATGATTTAGTAGGGAGATTGAGAAACAATGGTTCAATGTTTAGAATGGAAGAGGGCTGAGAAGTTGGATATCTGTTATGGATATTGCCTTCTTCCTTTTTCTAAACATTTTACACATAATGGTTAACTCATGTGAATGCCATTTGAGATGCTCTTGTTTATGATTTTAAAACTGAAATAACGTGAATGACAAGACACAGTTATTTGCAGGTATTATATTAATAATCTTTCCCTTTAATTTTAGGTCCTCACACTTCAGCAAATGTAGGTGTTCTAAGTAGTTGCCTGGACTTAAGAACAGTAAACCCTGAAACTTCAGTATCCAGTACTGTTTCCAGCACACAATCTATGGTAACCCAGCAGACCATTAAAACTGAATCATCCAGTACAAATGGGGCAATTGTTAAAGATGAAACTTCACTAACAACATTCAGTACCAAATCTGAAGGTTTGAAATGTGTTTCACATACTGTATTTTGAGCCATTTATTTTTTTAATTCATCAAACTTATTTGTTTTAGGTGGGAATTGCATTTCATCTTGAATCCTATAAGCAGATAAAGCATTTTAGTTAAAGTCATTATATAGTTCTCTGTTGCCTTACATAAAATATTTAGATTGATGCATTCTGAAATACAGTCAGAATGTATCTTAACTACCATGAATAAATTCAGCAAACTTTTTTCCTTAGGAAAGATAATTCTAGACAATGTATTAACAATGTCCTCATCTTAATTGATTTCTAATTTGAAAATTCTCATTTAATTCTTTTGCAATGGGAATTGTGTTTCATATTTGGTAACCTTCTTTGCAGTTTTAGCTTAGTCATCATCAAATCCTTGAAAAACGACTTTGTGAATTAGTTCAAGTTAAAGGTTCCATGTATCTAACTGTTGTGATTTTCTCCCTCTGGCTATTTTTGTATATTTGTAAATTATATTTTAATGTGTCCATTTGATAGGTAAATATGTAAATCTTATCTGATGAATTGTTTTATTTTTAGTTGATGAAACATATTCACTGCCTGCTACTAAGATCAGCCGTGTAGAGATGCATGCTATAGCCGTTCCTTTTTCTGTAAGTACATGACCTGGTGATTATGCATGTTTGCATATGATTATGTGCTTTTAAAAGCTAAGTACCCTCTAAATAAACCCATAAAAACGATTCTTAGGACTCATTTTAGTAATGAATTAACATACATTTTTAAATGAATGATTGAATAGGAAAATGTTCATAGTATAATGTTAAGTGTAAAAAGCTGGATAAAAAATTATACACTTGCACACTGTGATCCCAATTTTGTTAAAAAATACAAGCAATACATATATCCCCACTCTAGTCCATGCACTTACACATCCACTCTCAAATGCTAGATGTCTCTCTCCAGTTTAGTGGAGCCACAGATAATGTTTAATTTCTTCTTTATGCTCTCTATATTTCTCTTTAATGAAAATATATTTACATTTTTGGTTTTTTTAAGGAGGTACCAATAATTGAACCTGGACCCTCCTACATGCTGAGCATGTGCTTAATCAGAAATATATGTTTATATGTATATATACACACACACACGTGTGTATTAATGGTTTAAAGATTAAATTATAGGCCATGTTATGGAACATAAAGCTTGAATGGCTCTACTGCCAGCTTCTTAATAGAATCATAAGCAAAATATCGTGATATTGGGTTAGACATATGTAAGGTAGCCCAATAATGGTTGTTTTATGGAAGGCCAGAATTGATTTGCATGGCACCAAACTTAAAACGCTAGGAATGTGCCTCATAGATACACTGAGTATCTTAATGAGATAAATGTAAGGGTAATGTATAAATACTTTTTATGCTTTTTATTAACCAGCTATTTCACCTTTTCTGCTATGAGCAAGCATTTTTTATTTCACCTAATATTTACCTTTTAGAATCTCTTAAGATTCTAAAATTTTCTTTCAAATTAAAATTTTCTTCATAATTAGTTTTCTTTCAGTCATAATTTTATGGATTTTGATTATATTTACCTTCACTTCATTAGCTTTTACCTTTCCAGAATGTTAAGTCCTACTGTTCTTAGACTCTTTTCTCAGGGAAGGATTATTAACATGAACATTTTTTTCTCTTACATCTGTTTTGTGATAGATCAGCCAGAATGGTATTTTGTTATTCTAATTGGATCCAGTTGTTTTTAAAAGTTTTGAAGAGCTTTTACCACTTTGAAAAATGAAAACAAGTCTAAACTTATTACCTTTTTTTAACCTTAAAGACTTTCTAGTTAGCTCACTTTGTCATGTGTGATAGCATAAATAACAAATTATGTGAATTATAAGCATGTACCTCTGCTGTTATATATTTAAGACAGAAATAAATAACTGAAGTGCACATTTGTTTTGAGCTTCTGGAAACAGTGTCTCATTTATAAAGAAGATGGCTTTAAAAGGTTAGTTCCAGGGATAAGTATAATTCACTTATCACTAAAAGTAGCTTAAGGTAGAGGAAGTTTATTTGTGTTAAAGCAAGGTAAAAAATGTAAAATCTTTTAATTTGCTCCTCTTTAGTATATTTACATACTAAAGTATATTCAAATTGCATTTTAGTTTTGAACATTTTTTCTCCTTTTAGGTTTGGAGAATCACAGGTATTTCAATGCAAAGATCACTGAATTTCTGCTAGCTGTTTTTGAATTTAGAAATGGGCCAGCTTGGAATGAAATTTCCTTATTTGCTCTTTTTTGGAGCAAGTTATTTTGTCACACCAAAAGGGATTGCATTTTCTGAGAGAATCTCCAAAATGACAATATTCTATAAACAGCTGGCATTTTAACATATCACTGATTTGAAAGCATGCTAACTCTTGCAAGGTTGGTAGTACAGAGCTACTGACTTGGAAAATGCCTGTCACTTCCTTTGTTTGAATTGGCATCCCTATTTCACTATAAATTGACCTAATCTGTTAAGACTATTTATTTAAGAGCTATTATTAATGTTGTGGTGTTTACCCATATGCCTACTTGTAGATCACTGCATGGATTTATTAAATCTTGAAATTTCTTTTTTGCTCAATTAAGGTCTTCATAAACTTTTCTTTCTTTGAAATTAGAAAGAAACTCCTTCAAATCCAGTGGCCACAATGAAAGCAGAACGACAATGGTGTGATGTGGGAATTTTTAAAAATAATACGGCTTTGGTGAGCCAGTATTATTTGCTGCCAAAGGGGAAACAGAACATCTCAAAGGTAGATTTTGATATATTTTTTACACTGTGAGTTATAAACCTCAAGAATAAGATTTTTAAAATAACTCTGATTCAGGTCCATTGAATGAATAAAATTGGAATCTGCTCACAATCTTTAATTGAGAGTTCTGTATACCTAGATGTCTTATATTCCTTTTAAGACTCTTTTGATAGAATATATCACAAGAATGAAAGTTTTAAAATCTTATACAATCAGTGAGCTAAATTCTGAGGCATAAATAGTCCTGTTTGGCCAGCATGAATGAGGATTTTTAAAAATAGTTCTAATTTTGTTACTCAGTATATGTGAAAATGGGCCATTTTTTTTTTTAATTGGGAGAATTTTCTTTTTTTAAAATTTAGTAGCATAAGGGTCCCTGTACTGTACTGAATACAAACTAATTTTCCCTTGATTTTAGGGCCTTGTAAGAAGACTTCATACATATAAATGAAACATTAGCCATCTAAGAATTATGAAATAGACAAAAACTCCAAAGCGTGTTGGCCATATTTTTTTCTTGGGTGGGGAATTGCAGGAAGGGAATTGCCAAGGAAATGAATATTCATTTTGAATCTCTTGAAGGGCTGTACCAATGAAGAATATATCATTTATCATATTTTTATTTCTTTCATATTATTTCTGATATCCTCAAAATAGTGAATTTTTCTAATCCTTGACAAAAATAGAAATATTGGTTAGTAATTTCTTAGTAACAGCCTAATGAAATTTCTCTCTGTAGTTGCATTTCATATATAAAGAAATACCCATGTCTAAGGGCCTAGTAGCTATCTGATTTTTCCCAAAATAAAAAAAAAAAACATAAAATTTCGAGCCAGTAAACTTGGGTTTTAGTCACTAGTTTGAGCACTCAGCAGTGTGACCTTGGGCAAGTCGCTTGCTTAATGTCTTTGAGACGCAGTTTCCTCAACTATAAAACAGGGTTGAAAACCAAAAACAAAACATTTTTTTTTAAATAAAAATGAAATGGGGTTTACGTAGCTCCCTTGAAATGGGATGATACATTGTCACTACTTGTCTCACAGGAATGTTGCAAGCATTAGAGAGAATATGTGAAAATTATTTGACAGAAATATTATATAGTCCTATCTAGAGTATGTAATCTATTCAATTTCACATTTTTTCAGTGTCTGCTAAATATTATTTTTTAAAACATCCTATTACTACATGCTGGTCATTGTTTTGTTTCTGTCAGGCCTACATGCCTATCTCAAAAGGGTGTTGTTCCAAGACTATTATTTGACAATCTTCCGATTTCTACTTCAAGTTAAGTTTTCATGGGGATCAGGCAGTTTTCACTTGTTTGGAGTGGTTGTCAGTTGTTCTGCTTTATACTGTTATGCATTCATGTGCAAAATACCCTTACATTTCTCTTTATAATCACTAATTATAAAGAAAGGGCACAGGAGCAGATGTGGCTCAAGCGCTTGAGTCCCTGCTTCCCACATGTGTGGTTGGGGCTCAGTCCCCAGTGCCTCCTAAAACAAACAAACAAACACAAGCAAGCAAACAAAAAACCCAACTCAGGAGCCGATGTGATGATGAGCGCTGGATACCCACATAGGCGGTCCTGGGTTCAATCTCCAGCCAGGGTACCTCAAAAAACAAAAGAAAACACAAAAAACCAGAAAGGGTACTTTTTCTCTAGATAAGAGTCAACAGTTTATGGGCTTAGTTCCTTCTATATTGGAGGAATCATTCTATGTGTAAGAGAGGGAAATAAATAAATATGAACTGAAACCATAAAAAATAATTCATTATTTAAGAGATTGGTCATTAAATGAAAAAAGTAGTTACATTTTTTCTTTGACTTCTGCATATATTGAATTTTAGGTAGGAAGTGCAGATGTGCCTGACTACAGTTTACTTAAGAAACAAGATCTTGTTCCAGGCACAGGATACAGATTCAGGGTTGCTGCAATCAATGGATGTGGAATAGGCCCTTTCAGCAAAATCAGTGAATTTAAAACTTGTATTCCTGGTTTTCCTGGAGCTCCTTCTGCAGTCAGAATTTCAAAGGTAAGACATAGGTTAAGGTTGTTGATGATTTAAATCATTTTCAACTATGTACAGGAAGTAAACTCTTAAATTAAAAAATAAAAAAAGAAAAATTTAAAAAACTCTTCATTTAGAGCAGAGGTTCTTAACAAGGGGTCCATGAGCTTGAATTGAAATTTAAGAAACCATTATTCTGGGGATGCGTTGGTACAGGTGTGAGATATTTATTATTATTAAATAATACACAGTATAATGTGGATTTAGTAAGGGGTCTGTGATTTTCACTGGACTGGCAAAAGGGTCCGTGGAACAAAAAGGTTAAGAACCCTTGATTTAGAGATTCTTGTTAGCCTCTGAGGAAATGAGAGTTATTCAAAAGGGGAAGGACTGAAAGTTTTTCAAGTATTTTTTGCTAATTGCTTATGATATTTTTAAGAACCAGATTTCAAGCAGAATTACAGCATACAAATCACAGAAAGGGAGGGAAGTATGTTTCTTAATATTAGCTTTGTTCTTATTACTGAACCAAAAAGTTCACACTGGAAAGTTTTAATAGAACACCTGAATTTAGATTATATTTTATCCTGAGATTTGTCCCTCCTTAGAAAAGAAAGGTTCTGCTTTCTGGGAAATAAAAAGAAATACTTCATGTGTGTGTCAGCGGTCCCCAAGACAAATTCAAGTTTGATGAATCACTAGAAAGACTCACAACTCAGAAAAGCTGTTATACTCACGGTTACAGTTTATTATAGGAAAGGGATACAGATAAAATCAACAAAAGTAAAAGGTACATAGGGCCAAGTCAGGAGAAACCAGGAGCAAGCTCCCAATTGTCTTCTCCCAGTGGAGTTATGGGGACAGTGCTTAATTCTCCCAGCAACATTCTATGACAAAATGTATGAAGCATTGCTAACCAGGGAAGCTTAGTTGAGCCTTGGTGTCCAGGGTTTTTATTGGGGGTTGGTCTTGGAGGCATGAAGTACCCATGGGACTAACCTTAACTATTCAGTCTCCAATCCCCCAAGTGGTCAAACTGATACAGCACGGCCCAGGGCCCCAGTCAAACAAAAATAGGCATTCACAGTAAATCACATAGTTAGCCTAAACTATCTGGTATGGCCCAGGGACTCAGATATACAAAGATACTGTATTAGTCATGGTTCTATAGGAAACAGAATCAACAAGAGATACCTGTCAATAGTATGTGATTCTATAAGAGTCTCTCACACAGCCGTGGGGATGCACAAGTCCATGTTCCGCAGGCAGGCTGCAACGAAGGGCTGCAATGAAAAGTCCAATGAAGATTCTTGACGAGTTTTGGGAGATATTGGCTGTCCAAAGATGAGCTGGGAAATTCTCTCTCAATGCTGGAATCACTTCCCCTTTTAAGGCATTCAACTGATTGGGTTAAGTGTCACTTATTGCTGATGGCAATCTCCCTGCTTGATGTAATTGTAACCAGCTATCTATGATGTACCACTGCAGTAAAGTCAATGGTGACTAAAGTCTATAAATGCCCTTGTATTACAGTTAGCCCAGTGCTTGCTTGACTAAACAACTGGGCAAAATTACCTGGCTGAGTTGACACAATAGCCTAACCATCACAGATACCTTTATCAGACAGGATATTCCATGGGCTTAAAGGTTTATCTCCCAGGAGCCAGTCAATGCCCATCCATTTCTTTGGTATGTGCAACGTTTGAACACCCCACACCTGCTGAGTTAATTTCTGCATAGTGAGCACCCCATGTCTGCTGAATCATTTTCTGCATATTGGGATATTATAGGCAGGCATTTAAGTCATGTTGGGTTTTTGAAAACTGGGCATGAATTAAACATTTTAGATCCAATAAAAGCCACATTTTTGTCTTCTAAAAATAGACTCAACGTAATAAGTGAATAGAGAAAACCTGAGACTTTACCTATTTTTTTTCCTTCCTCTTCAAGAATGTTGAGGGTATCCACCTCTCCTGGGAACCTCCAACTTCACCTTCTGGAAATATTTTGGAATATTCAGCCTACTTGGCTATCCGTACAGCACAGATACAAGATAATCCAAGCCAACTTGTATTTATGAGGATTTATTGTGGTCTTAAGACATCATGTATAGTAACCACTGGGCAACTTGCAAATGCACATATTGATTATACATCCAGGCCTGCCATTGTGTTCAGGATATCAGCAAAGAATGAAAAGGGATATGGACCAGCTACCCAAGTTCGATGGCTTCAAGGTAACAATAAGAAAGCATCTTTAAATTGAATTGGTTTTTTTACTTAAGCTATTGTGATGATGATTATTTATTAGTAAATGGTTATGAAGATTTGTCACTTAAAAGAGCATTCTCTGTATTTCTAGCAGTTATGAATGTGAGTTTGTAAGTTGTTCTTAAAATGTATTTGCTTAATTCTAGATCCAAATAAAAATAGAAAAGAAGCAAAGACTCTGAAAATTAGTATTTGGGTCCTTCCTCACAGGTATAGCTCTTTTATAAAGAAAAATAGTAAAGATAAAAGCCTAAAGGCTTTATTTTACCCCAATATCTTTTATAAAGACCATGTAGCTCAGTCATCCTAGAGTTACTGAGATGATTCTAGTAACTGGCTGTTGTGCACTATGCTGTCTTATGTAGTAAATGTTCTCTACATCATAAATGCCCTATCTTTAAGCACTCCTAACTTTATTTTAAATGAGCAGTGGTCCTTTAACAACTGTCTTCTATTGGATAATACTTGTGATACTGATTTTAGTAGCCATTTGATCCTTTCTTTGTCTATTTACAGTTAGCACAGAGCATAAGACATTTTAAAAATGAAGGAAGAAAGGGAGGGAAGGGAGAAAGGCAAGTTCATAAACTGCTTTTAATTTTTATTTATTTTCTAAGGATCATGGTAAAATACAAAAAAGGATAACGGATTTTCTTGATTCTTACCAGGCCAATATAATTGAATATATTTTTGGCCAAAATACTTAATTTATCTAGCCCTCAATTTCCTCATTAATAAATGAGGGAGTTAAAAGTGTTTACCTTTAAGGTCCCTTTTAGCGCTTAAATTCTGAAGTACATACCTGAACATTTTAACATCTGTCTTAATGGCTCTAACTGCTTTGTTGGAAGTAAAACCTTCATAATTTAAAATGCAAAATTAAAGTATGTGTCCTCCTATTGCAGAAAGAAAGAAGCACCTTAACAGGACGCAAGTTTTGAAATAGTGTTTTAAACATTTGTAAGATTTTTGTAAATGCTCTAAATGTTTTATTTTTGCATTGTTTTTACCTTGAAATTGTATAAACTTTTTTACAACTGAAATAAAAGCATTAGACAGCTTACTCAGGTTTCATTACAACCTTAAAGATGCAAGATAGGCATTATGAACACTTTGCCACGTACAAGTGTCTTGCTTTAAACCTTTTAGGATTTCATGGTTCCACTGCCTATTCAAATCCAGAATGAGTATATAGAGCAATAATTGCAGAGAATATATTTCAAAGTAAGAGCTGCAGTAACTGCAGGGTCACAGTCTATCATTTTTATGCCATGTAAACTTATGCCAATTTAGGTTGACTGAGTAGCTGTGTCCTCAAACTTCATGTACAATATCCCCAGCAAAGATGGATTTAATTGTGCAGAATTGATATATATGTGTGTTCCAGTTACTAATTTAAAGTGTATAGAATATTTTAATATATAATTTTTGTAAAGAACTGGGATTTTTATACTACAGTATGTAATTAATGTGTCTCACTAATTAAGTTTCTCTTAAAGAAAATATGCAAACTGTTAGACACGTGAGGAATGGTTTTTGAACTCTAAGGGTAAAATAAATGCACTACTGTGGTGTTGCTAGATTACTTTTTTGTGGCTGTATGAATCCTTAATCTTTAAATATGTACTTTACAAACAATGTTTACAAGGAGCTTCTCTGGTTTGTTATCTCAGCAACTCCCTTGGTGAAAGCTTCATTCTGCATTTATTTAACTCATAAGCTTTGCTTTTGGCATATGCTTGCTTTTTGCACTAGTAGAATTTTAACTTACCTCATTATTATGTTTATAATCATTTGCATAGCTTCCATAATATATCTGATAAAGGCTTAACAAATACTTAACCAAAGTTAAAATTACAATAAACAGTGAGCAGTTTTGCACATGTTAAATGCTAGGATTTGTTGTATGTATGTGTGTGTTTAGTTTTAAAAAAAAGAGTAAGAATGGAAAGTTTATAGTAAGTGTATGTCTTAAGCCTAATTATTTTAATCATCTATTTGTCTTATTACAAAAAGTCTGACGTTTAACAACTCTTACTTTCCGCATTAATTCGCAATTTTTGCATCTTGAAGTGCTTCTCTTAATGACAAAGAATAACTTGAGTTTAAGCAAAGAATAGAATATTTGAGTGTGCACATGTATACATATTTAGTATTTTCAAGTCTTTGGTTTACTTTGCTTAAATGCCTCTAGTGTTCTAGGCCAGGAGGTGAATGTGAACTTGTGGTTCTAACATGACTTACTTTTCAGAGGGAAGTATAGTTTTTCTATACCAAGGGATTTGTTAAAATAATAAATGTTTTCACTATGCGAATTAGCCCAGAATTTGTTATTATTTTTTGGCATTTATTCATTAAGTAGCGGTCCCATTTATCTCTCTGATAAATGACTGGTGACTGAAAAATGCCATTAAAAAATAGCTGTGGCTTTGACATCAATAGTTAATAGATCTTAGAACTGTGTGTTCATGAACAGAATGGATTGGGATAAAGAGAGAGGTGTGTTTAGCTTCTTATGATTTGCACATTTTCTAAGTAAAGATCCTGTTGCATAGGAGTGGGCCATATCATACAGATATTTTCCATAAAAGGATTTACATTGAGTTAAATTATTTTCTTTACTCATCCCAGTTGGACAAGCAATTCAGATGTAACAAGCTTTTGTGCCACAGTCCTCTTCCTGTGTTCTGCAATTTGAGTTCATATATGTAGTAAAAATATTTTTGATGTTGCATGCTCTTAGAATTATGTTTTCTAGAATATTGTATTGGCTTTATTTTAGTTTAGTAAACTAGAAATAAGACAAATATAAACTCAGTTCTATCTGTATTTTTTAAAAGTGGGTATAAACCGGCTGCATATATGAGGCCCTCCTTCATAACCGAAATACATAAATATAATCATCTATAGGAAGGTGAAACTGTTAATCTCTTGTTTCAAAGACTTGTAGACTAGCGAAGATTTGTTATGATTAGAGATATGGTCTACTATAACTAAGGATGCTTTTATTTAAAAAAAAAAAACTACAGCATTTGTAACATTGGATATGAAGAGTGTTTTAGTAGTTAAAATAATTGTAGTCATCTGATCATAAATGAAGTAGATTACAATATAGACTTTGATCATTTGATCTTTGACCATTTAAGGGGTAGACTGTTGTGTTTTTCAAGACTGATTTTAGGCAGTTTTATGTATTGTGTACCAATGATATGTAAAATAAAGCACCTTTTCTATTATAAACAATTATAGGTGTTATTTATTTTGAGCTACATGAAAGAGGAATTGGTGGTGTCAGAGTGGTAAATCTGTAGAAATGTTGCTTTTCTACGTTCATTTTAAATAATTTGGGTAGTCTCTAAGAATTATATAAAAACTTGTTTTTTAAGCTAGTTGGTTGTAATTGAGAGTCATTTTCTCTTAGAAACTACAAGCCTTTCTATCCATTATTATAGCTGAATTAATATGCTTAAAGTAAAAAGGCAAATAAAGGACTCCAGGTATAGTTCAAACTTATTGTTACCACTTTTTGTCTTCAGTTTACTCTTAATTTTTTTGCTTCTTTTCAACTTTTCACCCTTTTTAATTCACAGCAGCCATTTTCTCCCCCACACCCACCCCCACTACTCCATTGAAATGGCTCTTGGAAAGATTAAGGATAATCTCCCATTTCCCAAATCCACTGAACTATTTCATTGTAATTAATCTTATCATTTGAAATTTTAGCCCCTCTCTTGACGCTTTCACATTTTTACCTTCTGTGGCACCATCCTATCTGTCTTTCCCTTTGCACCTCCTCCTGTCTGGAATACCCTTTTCCAACCCCTGCCTCTGTCTCCATAAGGTTTTTCTAGATTCACATCAAATGTTGCCAACCTGACAAAGCCTTTTCTGACATACTCCATTTCTATGTAGATATGACCCCTTCTGTTTCTGCCCCCACTGTCCTTTGTTAAAATTCTCCATCATAGCAGCCTAAAAACTTTATGCCTTTATTTGTTAGCATTGTCCTTCTCCCTCTACCAGATGGTATGTCTTTAAGGCAGAGAGTGGATATTTATCTCTTCTTTATTGGCCACTTAGCTGGTACTTAAATATTTCAATAAGGAAGTAAAAATTGCTACCTTTTTTCCTTACCATACCCCTACTGAGCTCTAAAGCTGGCATCAAAAGTGGGAAGAAGCTTTGAAAGGGAAAGAGATTTTAGCAGATTTAACAAGCTTGTGGAGGAAATACATACTCTTTAGACTTGTCTCTACCTTGCTTCTACTTAGGTTCCTAAGAAAAGTTGTAGGATAAATAAGAGATCTGTCACATATTCACTGGACTAAAGGGGATTCAATATAAGTGTCTCCCAAAAGAATGCCTTGAATCTGAAAAGATCTGATCTGAGCATTTAATGAGATCAGTGGGTTTTGCTAGATTATGATTTTTTACATTAGATGATCAGTAAAATGAGCTAAAAATCTTTCAAATGTTTTAGTTTCCTGATTTCCATACCAGAAAGCCAGGGCAATGTTCTGGCACTAGAAAAAACTACTTCCCTGTTTAAGCACAAGGAATTGCCAGAGGACATGGAACACCAGGATTAGAACTATACTGGATCCTGTTAAGTATCAAGTCAGGTCAGTGTTGTTACCTCTAAACTTGTAGGACAAAGGATCCTTACACTACAGAAGAACAAGTTGACACTGGCACACTCCCTTCCAACTTACCCAGTTATAGTTGTGAGTCCCTATAACTCCAGAAAAGGGTTTTGTTTTTTGTTTTTAAATAGTGGGTGGAAAACATGAACTAACAACATCATTCTGGGGTGGACTAATTCTGCAGATGAAGGAAGACAAGACTGAAAAATCCCAGGATATATCTTCCTTGTTCAAAATAGATTTCTGTATCATATTAGTATCATTACTTCTCTCCTGTCCTCTGCAGAACTGAAATCAGGAAAATATCCATTTGTAGGACTATTAAAAGGCCACTAATCTGAGCAGATATCATCTGAAACTGAGTGTGAGAATCTTTTATATATATGGTGTCTTGAATAAATTGAATTGAGAAAGGGTGTGGTACTTAAAAATAGTCAAAATACAATCTAGCTACACTCCTGCCAAATGCCTCAAATTCAAAAGTGTTGAGAATACCAGGTTATGAAGTCTTTAGGCCTTGGATAGAGAGAAGGCTAGGAAGTCATAGATATGAGGCTATAAAGGCTGTAGAAGTATTCTTTATTCCTTATTTGATTTTGCTGGTTTAAAAATAAATGTTTTTATGGAATGCCTAGAGACATCAGAGTGTTTACATATAATACCTGAAGATAATAGTGCAGAAAATATGAATTGGTGGCACAGCAGATATGGAAGCTATAACAAAGAAGGAACATGCCCATCCCTCTCACCCTCATCCTTAGCCATCACCATCACCATCACCTTCCTTTCTGGTCTTCTTAGCACAAGAAGTTAAAGAATACATCATTTCTGAGCATGAGAATTGAGGAACACACAAGGAGACCCTTATAGGTCTGAGCACAGACAGGTTAAAATAAAAGGTAGCAGCTGGTGTCTGTTTTAGAGTAACCACTAATAAATCATGATCCAACAAATATCCAACTCTGACCTGGATATTGATTCCTCAAGTGGGAGTAAGTGGATGAGGGTGGAGAGTGAGACAAATGCACCTTCCTCACATTTCCCTATGAGAAAGAGAGAAGTCCCCTAAGAACCTAAGAGGGATTCCCTCCTAATTTCTATGTTTCTTATTGGGGCAGTGGTAAAAAGCTACATGCATTATCTAATAATTACCATCCAATTAATAAAGGTGTGGGTGAACCACTAATGGCAGAGGTAAGTTTTTTCAGAGCATGCCAAGAGAAAGGCAGCAACAGATGATATAGGGAGAAAGGTAGACCAAAGCTCATTTATTTTTACGTCTGGCTAGCTAAGAATGAAATTTCCTAGGCTTTGATGGGGAAAGCTAAATCAAACATCTGGGCAGAGTTCTGCAGGACTTAATAGGTTGATCCAAAATCATCCCGCTGCTAGTTTCAGTTTAGCACCCCCTGGTGGCGACTGTCCATTCTACTTTACGGGTACAATTCTGAATCTTGTAAACTGCCTGGAACTTCAAAAATAGCTACAGAAATACCTGGAAAATTCTGGTGAGTTGACACTCCTGTTTAGAACTAGTTGGAGAGACTGAATCTGGAGAATACACATAACTACTTTCCAATTTCCTGAGATGGGTTGCCAGCCATTTGCAACCTTTCTACCCCAAGGTTGCCTGCCCTGTTTTGGTACAAGGGATAAATGGAGAGTTTCAGGATCTATTTGTTTAGAATTTTTGAATTGTGTAACAAAATTTCTAGCTAATTCCCTAAATCAGGAGAAACTGCACCTTAACTGTGTCTTTAATCTGCAAAATGGTACTGCCTGTATTGACCTTGGCAAAGACATGATTGTGAAATTGCTATGACATTTGCGTGCCAGTCTATCACCTGTTATTGATCAATGTGGAGAGTCAGTACCCACCATGCACCTCCAGTATTTTTGGAATAGTTAACACGTGAAGGCATCATTAGCAGAATGTACCAAAGAGAATTTGTACTTTGGAAAGTCAACAGAATGCAGTAAAGTGGTGTTGTCTTCTTCAGTTTATTTTGGGATTTGCATCACCTATCATATCATTCTCTGCTTTCTATAAATATATCTGGTGAACAAAGTAACCAATTAACTAGTTATGCCAATGACTCTGAGCCAACTTGGAAGAGCAATACTATATTACCATCTTTTTGGATCTTGACTTTATGGGAATCTAATTAACTTCTCTGAGGAATAGTTTATACTAATTTCCTTTTTGATATTATCATGTACTTCTTCCCCACCAGTTATAAAATTTAGCTGATTTGCAAAGCAAAGTCACAGTTGAAATATTGGGAGATGTTCCCTTTCTTTTCTGATGAAAATATGTACTATATAACCTTATATATTTTTTCTTTTAAAACATTTGTTGTGAAATAATACATACACAAGTATATAAACTATATTGTTTAAAAATAAAATGTACTCAACGTTCAGCTTAACACCTAGAACTTTCTCAATTGCCTAGAAACCCCCATTTGTCCTATACACACACACATACCACACAAGGTAAACATTACTCTGAAATTTTTGTTAATAATTCTCATGTTTTTATTTGTGGTTCTGCCATCTGTGTATGTACCTCCAAATAATACATTGTTTAGTTTTACCTGGAATTATACTGTATGCTTTTGTAACTTCTTTCTTCTAACACTGTTTTTGAGATTCCCATCCATGTTTATTCATGTAACTGTTATTTCGTTTATCTACTGTATTCCATTGCATGACCACAACTTACCCATTCTATTTGCAGACATTTGGATTATTTTCAGTTTTTTTGCTATTACAAACAATGCTGCTATGAACATTCTACCATTACAATGTAAGCTCTATGTGGGCAGGAATTTTGTTTTGTTCTGTGTCCCCAATGTCTACAGCAATGCCTGGAACATGGTAGTGGTGCTCAATAACTATTTGAGGAATGAATGATTTCTTGTACGTCTCCTGGTGCACACGTGCAAGAGTTACTAGAGGGCAGTGATTTACAAAGTGCAGTCCAGGGATCCTCAAGGGTCCCTGAGATCTTTTCAGGGGGTCTTTGAGGACAAAACTATTTTCATAACATTAAGACATTATTTGTTTTTTTCAATTATTTTTTCATGAATTTAAATATTTTCCAAATGTATGATGACATTGTTCTGGCAGCTAATAATGTACACCTGTATATTTTTGCTTTTAAAAAGTCTCTTTTATTAATAAATTCTAGTATGGTAAAATAGACAGATATAACACACATGAACAAAAGCTCTTTGGGGTCCTCAATAATTCTTAATACTGTAAAGAGAATCTAAGACCAAAAATTTGAGAACTGCTGCTCTAAGGTTTTATGTGGTAAAGCTAAATTGCTTCAAAAGCATTTGTACCAATTTACACTTCCATCTGCAGTGGTCAAGAGTAAGCATTGCTGCACTTCTTGGCAAACACTTGGTCTTGACTTTCTAATATTGATCAGTTGTGCAGCTATTACATGGTATCTTATTATGGGTTCAATTTGCATTTCCTGCTAATGTATTATGCATTTCCTCATGTGTTTGCTTCTGTAAAATACCTATGCATGCCTTTTGCCCATTTTTCTATTGGGTTATGTCTTTTTTTCATTGATTCATTTGATTTCTTTATATATCCTAGATACCAATCCTTTGTCAAACATGTTGCATTGTATGACTCTGTTGATCAACCCTGGAAAAAAACTGACATCTTTTCAATATTGATTCTTCTTAGCCAAGAACAGTGTGTCTCTCTCCACTTATTTGGTCTTCTTTAATATCTCTCAATAAACTTTAATAATTTATTAAAAAGACTTCACATCTTAGATTTCTTCATAGGAACTTTTAATTATTTTAATGCTATGGCAATTGTATTTTTAAAAATTATACTTTCTATTCTGATTGTTACTGGTCATGGAAAGATTGTAGTTATAAATTGATTTTGGATCCAACAACCATGCTAACCTAACTAGCTCTAAAAATGTATTTAGATAGCCTAGATACATTTTTTATATAATTATCTGCAGATACTGGCAGCTTTATTATCCTTTACCATTATAAAATTTTCCTTTTCTGATATTTCTGCACTGGCTAGAACCTGTAGGTCGATGGCTAGGACAATGTTATAAAAGACTATCCTTTCTTAGGTCTGGTTTAAAAAGGAATGTGTTCAGTATTCCACCGTTCAGTATTTGCTTTATAAATGGCTTTTATCCTTTTAAGGAGGTAGGTACTCTTCTATTTCTAGTCTGCTAATATATAAATGAGTCGAATTTTATTGAATGCTTTTTTCTGCATTTCAATGACTATTTTCTTCTTAATCTGTTAATGTATTAAATTATGGTAATTGACTTTTTAGTATTAAACCAATATTTAATTCCTAGAATAAACCCACCTTGGTTATGATGCATGTGTGTGTGTTTGAACACATTGCTAAACTCAATTTGCCAGTATTTTGTTAGGATTTCTGTATCAATTTGTGAATGAAATCAGTCTATAATACTCCTTTCATATATTGTTCTTGTATCAAAGTTATACTAGCGTCATGAAATGAGTTTTTCAGTTTTCTGAAAGTTTAAGATTGGATCCAGTCTTCAAAGCCATTTGGTCATTAAGGGAAGATTTTTAATTAGTGATGTAATTTCATTATAGGAACTTTAGGCTTTTACAGTATTCAAGTCAGTTTTGATAAATTTTCTAGGGATTTAACCATTTCATCTTAGTTTAAAAAAAACTTTTTGATATGAGGTTGTCCATTTTATCCTTGTATCTTTTTAGTATCCACATCTGAACTTAAAGCCATTTCTATTTTCTACAAGTTTATTTGTGCCTTATTTTGATTAAAAATGAAAACATTTTTCTCATTTGAGAAGTTTGAGGTTTATTTGACCCATTACTTTTAAAGTTTATTTTTAAATTTTCTAATGCTGGGGGGGGGGTTGTTTTACTCTTTACTTCTGATTTAATCTTTTTGCTAGAGAATATACAATTTGTTTCCTAGAGTTATGAGCTATGATATGGTCATTTTCACAAATGCGTGTACTTGAAAAAAAATGTGTAATTTTACCAATTGCTCACTTTAGTGTTTTATATGTCTCCCTTAAATCAAACTTACTGTGCAAATCATCTCTTTGATTTATATTTTACTGGATTTCTTATTTACTGAAGTCTCAAGACCTCATTATCATTATATTATGATGGTGTTAGAACTGTATACTCTTGGTTTATTTTTGTGGAAGATGGAAGCATTACCTACTAACATGTAATTTGCACCCCTAAAACTGATACACTGCCATTAAGCTTTTAGAGGCAGTGCCAGCACATATTTTATAGACTTTATTCTTATTAGGCACATGTGCTGTCATTAACCTTGGCAGAAGAGTTCTTACAATACATTCCATTCTATGGGTGTCTATTTAATATGTAGTGAAAAAAGAAACAGTTTCTTGATTAAGGTCAGGGAAAGCTGTAACTGTGTTATTAGACAAGTTTGTACCTTTAAAGGCATTGGCCAGAAGCTAGACAAATGAATCTATCCCAGTGCCATTTGTGGCCAGTGATTTGAAGGGATTCTGTCATGGTTTTATGAACCCCTTAAAATCAGGGCCCAAAACAGGCAAACTCTTGGAAGAATTATCTAAGGGGTTACAGCAGCCAGCACATAGCTGTTACAAACCTACTCAATTTTAGGAGGTGCCACTGCCTGTATTTGGTGATTAGTACAAAGTTTTTACACATTGGAAAAGTACTCCTGATGAAGTTTAAGCTTGAGACCCAAAGGATTAGTGAGCGAGCACTGGCCAAGCAGAGGAATGGGAAAAGTATGTGAGGCAGAAAGAAGTGTATTTTTTAAGGCAGTGGCAGGGAAATGGGGGGACGCACAAATACGTGGCAACAAGGAGCAGCAAGAAGCGAGAGATGAGGGAGGCTGGGGCATCGGGAGCAAGGGAGCACCAAACGTGGTGAGGTAAGCAAAAGTAACATTTCCACCTCTAAAAGAAACCACAAATTAAAATTGAATAGTTTGCAGATACAATATAGAACAGCTCTCTGAAAAACATAGTGAGGGGGCATTCTATTTTGAACTCATCATGAACACACTACATGATTTAATACAAATTTAAGAACAATATATACATGTTATTAACATATATATTGTCTTGTTTGGGACTGCTGATGAAAGAACCAAAACTTTCCCTAAGAGAAATAGATTTTTTTAAAATCTTGCATTGAAAGACTTCATTCAGCAAATGGTAAAAACTACTTTTTTCATTTTTCATGGCTAATTGCAACTGCTGTAGAAATCCTTTGGTTGGGTCCTCATAACTGTTCATTAGGATTAGTAAAGGTAACTGGTATTCCTTTAACATGCTAAGGCAATCCAGAGAACAGGCAACAAGGCATTTTTGAAGAAAGGAAAAAACACTACATAGATATTATATTGTAGAATGAAAGAAATACAAATATCTAAAAACACTACCATACCAAAGTATATGATATTAGGAAAGTATAATTTTTTAAAAACAATAATCCACTCTGGACTAAGCCTCTCTCCTATGATGACACAGTAGGGGAAGAGATAAAAACTACTGAAGTCCCTTTTTCTATGTCTTAGTCACTTAAGTATATTTCTCGAGTTTTAACTCATTAAGGTAATATTTACAATATTGAAAAAAAAAACCACATTTTTAGGTTAACATAGGGGCTTACATAAGTTCTGTGTGTGGGGGGGAGGGGAGGAATCTGCCATTCAGTTAAATGCAATCAACATAGGTCAAGTTAAGCCATTAACTCTCACATACATAAAAGGAGTTCATGTACCTGACACATAACAAAATTCCAAACCTTTTCCCCATCAGAGTATAAAGGCCATATCAACACATGGCCTGATTTTATGTAATCTAAATTTAAAGCTTTAGTGAGTACTACCAGCAAATTATTAACTTTAGAGTTTTGTGCTAGTATGTACTGATAGAAATTTTTAAATTGTCACAATTCCTTTTTTGTAAGTCAACTTCAATCAACAATTCCTTGTCAATAATAGCTGCTTTATCTTGATTCTATACTCAAACATAACCCAATCATTAAACTAATTTTAGAGAAACAATATGACTGACTAAAGACCAAATGATTTTATCAGTTTTATAGTGACACACTACCTGGATCAAATGGAAGATATTTCAAAAATATACCCATCTCTATAAACATCAAAAGCCTTAAAGCTTTATGCATCTTTTAACCCGCCAATTCTACTTCTAAGAATTTAAGAAAACAGTCATGGATGTACACAAGATTCAGTGAAGTGTTGTTTATAACTATGTAAATAGTCAAAATGTCCATTAGAGGATTAAATAAATTATGGTTCGACCATATAACAGAATAATAAATCAATAAAAACTATGCAGAAGACTACGTAATAACCTTGAAAGATGTTCACAATATATTGTTAAGTGAAAAAGTAGGTTACAAAACAGTATGCACATTTGAGTTTTTATAAAAATATACATATTTAGCAAAGTAAAGGACAAATGATATTTACCAAAATATTAACATTGGTTGTTCCAACATAGTAGGATGATGACTGATTTTGCTTAGCACCACCACCAGCCCCTTTTTGTTTTGGCCTTTTTGAAATTTCTATAATGAAGATCATTTTTTAAATGGAGGCTGGAGTTGGTGAGGGACGTGTTTTAACCTCAGCTTAGCCCAAATATGTCCCCAATATTCTGGCAAAGTAAATGTATCTGTTCAGTCTGTATCTTGGAAATTTTTCTACCTTATAAATTTTTGTATCCTTCAAAGATGACATTCACTCAAACATCCTTTTAGGTAAACTATACAACAGCAATTGTTGACACTAAAATAAAAAACTCAAGTTAATTATCACCAAAAAGAACAGATGAGAAAATACAAATCCTTACTTGAAAAAATAAGCAACTCAAGTACATACTACTAAATTATACAAAGTTACATTATCTAAATTTAGTTTATTGCAAAGATCAAGACAGCACACTAGAAGCCAGTGGCTTCCATTTCACACCATTCACTCCTAGCACTCACTCTGTTCTTCATTTCATTCACTCACCCATGCAAACAGGCTGTATACACAATGTCTGATGTTTCTTGCTTCCATAGTAAAATAGGAAACTTGACATTTCAATTAAAAAGGTAAAATGAGGATATTTACCATCAGACTATAAAACTCCTCTACTGGAAGAGGATACTTTGAAAAAAATCATATACAAAAGGAAAGGGGCATCATTTCAAGAGCACTAGGATTACATTAAACTTAAATGAATTCAATACTCATAATGTAACTTAAAGCAAATCTAGTCTTAACAAAAAGCTCCAATAACTAAGACTATTTTAACAGGCACAACAAACAGTGTAAACACTGTTAACGGGCACCAAGTTCAATAGGGCAGACAATATTTGCTTCTGCATTCACACTTAATTTTTCAGTTACATTTTTTTTTAAATGGTGCTGCTTAAGCTATGTTTTACCAAAACAAAATATTTTAAATTTTAATAAATACATCAAAAGCTGAAATTCTAGCTAGGTTTTCATGCAAGGTATTATTATAACCAAGACAAACTTAAATTTATAATAAAGGCAACTTGCATTCAAAACAAACTCTACCCTTATATTTTATTAAAAGGGCAAACATCATGAATTAACCCAGCTGTTTACTTGAATTACAAAAGTAACATGATTCAATATGAAAATAAGAAACTGTCTACAAATCTCTGACAGTAATAAATCGCAATATACAATGCATACAGGAGTCATACAGAGCAACAAACTCTCATACAAAACAAAAATATTTTAATACCTTTAAAATCCAAATTTTTCTTTAAAATCATTCATGAAAAAGATTCTCAAGTCAGAATTAACACCTCAATTAGTCAAGCATCGGGAAGCTACATTACAGCTATTTAATATACAAAGAGACATCTTTCCAACCAGTCACTTTCTTCTAATGTCTCTGTTCTGGAATCATACAGCCTCTTCCACTTGTCTATACTCCCTGGTCCATCATTTCTTCAGATCATGAAAACTGAATTTGTTGAACACCAGAAATCTAAGAATGAAAAATGTAAATTCCACAAAATTAAAGAAGTTTTAAAGTAACATACATATTATAAACATTCAAAGAATAAAAACAATAGGCAATGAAAAATAAGTCTACTTCCCACACCAGTTCTCCACTCCCTTTACCCAGAGACAGCTATTATAATAATTTATGTATCTTTTTAGAAATTTTCTATGCAAATATAAACACGTCTATATATTTTTAACAATTAAAAGAATACTACACACAGTTATGTTTTGAGAAAATAATGTTTTTAACTACCTCTATTTGATCAGGTCTTTAATAATAATAATGTGTTGAAATTAACTACCTCTGATAAAGATCATGGATATAATCAATCTTTAAAATAGGTTAAAATACAAAGCAGGTACTATACCTGTTGATATGACGTTGTATAAACCATAACATTTTGCTGTTGACCATCTGCAGTTATTAAGCCAGCCGGTAACTGATTAGCTACAAAGCACATACACACAAAAAGTTAAAGAGGGAAAAAAATTAATCTACTTTTTTTCCTGAACTTTTAAGGCTGTGCCATTAATGTGTCATTTCAATTCAGCCATTCATCAGTGTAATCTTGAGCAAACTCCTAACTCCCCAAATCATCCATTTTTAAAACTCCCCTAAAACATATTTTTATTATACATTTTCAGTTTTCTGAATTTTCACATCTCTGAAGTGTACTTTAGCTAATCATCCATGTTTAAAAACCTGCAGAAGGACTAGCATGGAGTTTCTGATTCATGGTTAGAGGTTTTTGGTCCAAGCCATGAGGCTTGGCTGGCAGCAGCAGTTACATAACCATGTTATATAAAATATAACCATGTTTTATAAAAAATACATACCTATTTTATGAGAAATGTAATCACTGCAGGTTTTTTCCACCAATATGATAATAGGATATTGAATTTTTTATAAAGAAGCCTTCCGTTCAAATTTACTTAAATCATATATCACAAACTACAATTCTCAATATTCCTGTGTCATGTGAATTGTCCCTCACCAAAAACTAAGGGCTTTGAAAATCAGTCAGAACAACATTTATTAATCACTGACTTAAATATAAGGGTATGGAACCAGTAGAACTGCTTCAAAATATTTGTGACTGATATTCCAAAAACATCACTACAGACATTTAGTAGTAATCAATGCTAACTATCTATATGATTTGTAAAAACAGTTAGTTGTATAAATGTATCAAAACATTGCTTACTAAATGCCTCTTCTGTAAGCTCTTCACTGAGTCCATCTGTAGCTGTGACTGTTCCACCAATTCCTTTCTCTCCTTTCATAGCCTGGGGGAAGAAAATAAAGAGAAAACAAAGTCACTGGCATTCAAATGAAACTGTTCTCCAAATAAGAATGCTTACTGGAAAGCAGATTTGGCCCCATGCCTACCACATGGGGGGTCCAAGGTTCAAACCCTGGCCTCCTGACCCATGTGATGAGCTGGCCCACATGCAGTGCTGATGCGTGCAGGGAGTGCTGTGCCATGCAGGGTGTCCCCTGCGTACGGGAGGCCCCCATGTAGGGGAGGCCCATACGCAGGGAGCGTGCCCCGTAAGGAGAGCCGCCCAGCATAAAAAAGTTGCAGCCTGCCCAGGAGTGGCGTCGCACACACAGAGAGCTGATGCAGCAAGATGACACAACAAAAAGAGATACAGATTCCGAGTGCCACTGACAGGAATACAGGTGGACACAGAAGAGCACACGACAGGTGGACACAGAGAGCAGATAACTTGAGCGGGGAGTGAGGAAGGGGAGAGAAATAAAAAAAATAAATAAATCTTTAAAAAAACAAAAGTGATTCCTTAAAAAAAATACTTATTGCATAAAACTAGGGCCTTCTGTAATTACAAACATTAAGCAGAATATTTATTAATATTTCTGGTTATTTGACATGAAGAGGCCCTTCAAGTTTTTCTAACTAATCATTATGAAAGTGTTAGCAATAACCTAGAAAACACAAAATATTTATGGTTAAAATAAATTATTCTAATGCTATAAAACATCAAAGGCATAACAGAACTATTTACAGATGAAATCTGCAAAATACTGTAATAGTTTGCTTATATGTATGTCCTCCCATGGCCCACTGTGTGGACTGGGGGAGAGTGTAAACTATAATGTGGACCATTGACCATGATGTGGGCAGTGCTCAGAGATGTATTCACCAAGCGCAATGAATGTCCCATGATGATGGAGGAGGTTGTTGTTATGGGAGGAGTGGGGTGAGGGGGGTGGGGGGCATATGGGCACCTCATATTTTTTTAATGTAACATTAAAAAAATAAAGACAAAAAGAAAAAAAATAGTTTGCTTATAAATCTTATAAAGACATTTACTATATAAAAAGGACTTGTGGAAAAAAAACAAAAAAAAACAAAAAAGGACTTGTGAAATACAATCAACATTCTATGTACAGTAAAAAAGTATCTATTAGAAAATAAGGCACAGTTTATAATGACCCATTATATCATTTAAATGTACATATAGCTCTCAGCCAACTGGCAGTATTATAGCAGCAAGTCTGAGTTAATGATTCCTAATTAGAATTAGAATTTGGGCCAAAGACCTCTAAAGTTCTGTCCTTTCTAAGGTTCTATGATACTGATGCTTTGGAAACATATTATATGAAGAATTTACCTATTCTCTTCCTATCCATGCACATAACACTAATTTAACTGATTTCTAACCCTAAAGATAATGTTCTAATATTTTAAATATTTTGAAAGCAATGTGAATCTGACACCCATGTTGGTGTGGAATTACATGGCGACCTCAATTTATTTTCAAAAAATTCATACCATAGGCAAAGGTAAACCTAATAGGAAATGTAGAGAAATTCGACAAACAATAAGGTATTCAACAGTTGAAAAAAGATGTAGCTGTTATTTCCTCTTTTTATAAAAAGCCTCAAGCTTTTGACGTGCTACCTCGTTTGAATTAACAATAGCAGGAGCTAACAGTTATCAAGTGTTCACTATATGTCAAGCTAAGTGCTGATAATGGGTTGGTTATTTTACTTAGTCCTCTCTAACTCTGTGAGGTAGGTACTATAATTAGTTTCACATTACAGAGAAAAAGGAGGCTTGAAATGTTTAAATAATCTGGCCAAGGACTTTAAGAGTTCCCACATGGCTGAGCTAGGATTGAGTCCTTGTTCTTAATCATACTTATGTCAATAAGTATGCTGTAGTTAGTAATAAACAAAGGAAAAAAGAAATTACTAAGTACAGTAATATAAATGATTACATACTTCTGAGAAATGTTATAGAATGCCCTATAACATGATTTTTTAAAAACAAGTAATACATTTTAAAAGTTAAGAGTGAATAGTGTGTCTTTTTTTCTTAAAAGCGTATGGAAGGCATTTTACTTACCTCTCTGAATTTCTGAAGGTATAATTTCAGAGGTTCTACGTAACTGTCAAAGCCTAAGGTAGACATGGCAAAGAGAATATCCTCTCCATTGATTGTCTTCCGTTTTTCTTGATGGCATCTTTCACTGGCTTCAGAAGTTATAAAGCTGATGAATTCACTCACACATTCCTGAACACATTCTTTGGCATCTTTTGCGATCTGAAGAGGGAAAAAAAACATTGGTTAATTTGAAGAGAACATAACTCTCACCTTCCTAACAACCTGGAAAAAGTCTGTTCAAAGAATACAGCACTCAGTTTATGACTATTAACCTTTAATCTCTGAAATACAGGCTAAGTAACACAGTGCGCTATCAAAATTCCAACCCTAGGTGTCAGAATACTCAAATACAAATGACAGAAGCCTTGACAACTATTCAAAGAAAACAGATATACATGTATAAAGGAAGAGGTATAAAATAGCAAACACTGGATTTCTCTACTTCACCCTACAAGATGAAAACTCCTACAAACCAAATGCCCCAGGAAAATCAGCCCCACTGTGTGTGTATGGAGTACCTCAGTTTGGACTGGTCACCCTTCAAGTGCTTGATGGCCACGAGTAGCTAGTGGCTCTGGTATTGAACAATGCAGGCCTAGCCTATTTAAGCGTTAATCAGCAGTTGCACAGTCAGACTGGACTTTCCAGGCTTAGTGATGTATTTTAATAATAAATTTCTCTGTAAGCTTTATCATTTTCATGCTTTTATAAGCTACAATAAAATGACAGAAAAGGTTACTACTATCAATGATATGAAAAATGTATGTTTTAATTCAGGCCAAGGTGATGAGCAGAGTGATAATATGAGTTTTTTTAAAATGTTCTAAAAGTAAAACATTGCTTTTTTAAAAAAATCATACAGGTTGAATTTAGATGTATGCCAATATCTATAATGACACAAGTTGTTTCTAAATACAACTTTTTTTTTTTTTTAATAATTTTTAAAAATTCTTACTATACCTATATCCATCCAATACAATCCAGGTTTGCTGCAATGTTATAGAAGGTACAAACTTCCTATGACCAAACTGACAGTTCTGATAATATACCTATTTTTTAAAAAAGATTCTTAATTCTGTGATTTTACCTGCTTCAAATAATTGGGGGGGGGGCATTTGACAAAACTAAAAATGGAACACTATTTAGTCACTAAATATGTAGAATTGAGAGAAATACTTGATTCGTCAAAAGGCTGAGTGACTGAAATCAATAGCTAACTGTATTCATGAACTATATATTCATGTAATTTATATTCCCCCCTCCCCCAAAAGGCCTAGATAAACTTCTCTAATTACCTTTCCTGTTTGAGGTATGGCATTTTTCATTATTCTTGCCACATTTGCAATTGGAAGATATATATCTTGTTCTCTGAAACTTTCTTTTGAGCCATTTGTGTCTTCATGATCATTCATGCTGTCCTCAGTATCTAAAGAAATAAAAATAATTTAGGCTTAAAGCTTTTCATAATTTTTACTTCAAGATATAGAAGACTACCTGAAACAACCTAGAAGAAAACCATCTAATTCATTTCCTTCTCCTTTTTAGGGATTAGAATAACCGTTCTTTTCACAATTTTCTCAGGACCAAGTTTGAACCCATTCATTTCAAACCCACTACCCAGCTAGATTACTTTTATCCTCAACTCTGACTACTAAAATCCTATCTACTCACTCTTCAAAGAGCTCAACTACATCTTCATAGCCCCTTCAGAAGTGATGTCTCCTTTCACAAATACCACAAGCACTTCTCTGTGTTTTCTCGGAAACATTTTATAATTCTTTCCATTTCTTATTTTCCCAATTTGATTTTTATTACTCTGTGCTACGGGTCAGCTTTTTGTCCTTCCTCAGACTTGTTTAGCACCTTCCTCATAAACATTTGTTGCATGGCTTAGCAATAAAATTTACACTGTAATCTATGGCTCCTTGGATATTGCTAGATTTAAAAATTCTATGTTTATCCAAAGCCAGACTTAAATAGAATGGAAAAAGTGGCCTTGAATATCACTGATTCATTTGAACAAAGTTATGGCAATGATCCAACTGTTTTTAAAAAGAGATTTTTTAGGTTATATAGATTTAGATGTACCTGAGGCTTTCTATTCACATTACCAGTAAAATCCTTTTATGACCAAAAGTATCTTTTAAGTAAACTTTCCATTCTTTATATGTATTAAATAAAAAAGGCACCTAAGCTGATGCAATTTAAATTTTTATGGTTAAAATATTATCAAAATTAATGTATTCGAGTATCTTAGAATAAAACTAATACCCTCCCTTCCCCAAACTGCCTTGTACAAAAATGTATCTAAATTTTTAAAATTCTACAAGTTTGAATACCATAAAAATATGTTATTCATGATAGCGCCAGCATAACACTCCATTCTAATACCTAAAATAATTCAAACTTGATATTGAATGAGAAACAAAAATAAGTCTGTACATAAGTACTGGGAATATAACAGCTAACAACTTAATTTGCCTTCTAAAGAACTACTTTATTTACCCAATGAGTGGCATAAAATTTTTTCATGCCACTAATGGGGTAAATAGGAGATCGGTAACAAGTGTTTACAAAACTGTACAGGCGGCACTTTGAGGGCAAAGGAAGTGTTCTACATGATCTTGCAATGATGGATACAGGCTATGTTAAGTGTCACCAAAATTTATAAATGTGTATGGTCCAAAATGTAAACCATAATGTAAACCACTGACCATGGTTGGTAGATATGTTTCAATATTTGTACATCAGTTTTAACAAATATATTATCCACATATGAAATGTTATTAATGGGGAAGGGCAAAGGGAGTAGGATGTTGGATATATGGGAGTTCCCTATATTTTATGCATGACTTTGCTGTGACCTAAAACTTTTTTGAAGGCAAAATGAAAAAAATGAGACATTGGGGACAATAGATCTTACGGTGATGAAAGACAAAATATCAAAAAAAAATTTTTTTTAATGTTTTTTCATTTTTTATTATCCCCAATTTTTTAATTTAAAAAAAAATTTGTATTTTATTTCCTGTTTTTAAAACTATTATTATTGGCTACATTTTTGAAGACATTTTTATCATAGAAGGGTTACAACGATGACAGGAGAGGATCATTGGCGTGGGGTGTCACTGATGGGGATACAAGGGAGGAGGTTTACCTGGGCATACCTATAAGGTATATAAATATGTTCAAATGTTCATGGGGCATTGTCACAGTGGGTGGAAACTTGCACAATAACCCAAAGAATATTGAATTCCCATCCTGAGGAACTTTGCCACATTCTCTAATGGATTAGCAAGAATATCCCAAGTACAGAGGCAATGGCTAGTGAAGGAGGATGGTCCATTGACGGGCCCTTGATAGTGATGACTGTGCTTATGAACCTTTACTCAAAATTGAAACTTAGCATAGTATTATAGGGTGCCTAAGCATTACCTCCTGAGAGTCTCCTTGTTGCTCAAATGTGGCCTGTCTCTAAGCTGAACTCAGCATATAAATGCAATAATGTCCCCCCAGCATGGGACATGATTCCCAGGGATGAGCCTCTCTGGGATCAAGGAATTATTACCAAGCACCAAGTAGCAATGCAACTGGAAAAAGACTTTGACCAATAGGGGGGAAAGGTAAAGACAAATGAGTTTATATGGCTAAGAGACTTCAAGGTGAGTCAGGAAGTCAGTTCAGAGGTTACATCTCAGCAGGATCTCACTAACTGCCAAATTAGACACCCCCAAATGGTAGGGCTCCTGAGGACTCTGGAGACACCCAGGCACTATGGTCAGGGCAGAAAGCTCATAAGTTTGGTGCCTTGCTAGAGGGCCCTATTTTGGGTTTGTCCTCCCCAGTGTGACAGAATTGGATTCAGTTGTGGTTTCCCTACACTTAGCTCTTGGGTTCCTTCTATTTGAACCTATAGTTGGTACTGGAATTGGTAAGTGTACATCTAAGAGACTTGAATCTTTGGACTGTCTCTGTGCCAGGTGGGCCCTGAGCCTCATCAGAGTTGCAACACCTACTCTCCAGTTCGTTGGTCTCACCCAGAACAACTAGCAAGGAGGTGGTGAAGGACAACCACCATACCAAGGGAAAGAGAGAGCCTACAACTGCAAGCAAGACAGTTCCATCCATTGGTCGTATGGGACTGAAGTTCCCTCTCAATTAGAGGTGGAGTGGGTATCACCATCCCAGAATCCTCAGGATTGGGGAACGAACTATGGACTAGAGTGGACTTACTAGTATTCTACTATAGACTTATTGTGATTCTAGGAATGGAAGAACTTCTATCATTGATGTGGAGGCAGTGACACTGGCGGTTCTGAGGTCAGGGAAAGGGAAAACAGGTATACTATGGGGGCATTTCTGGGACTTTGGAATTATCCCCTGGATGACACTGCAATGAGATATAAGTCTTTATACATCTTGCCATAACCTACAGAATTGTGTGGGAGTGTAAACTACAATGTAAACTATAATCCATGCTTAGTGCCAATGCTCCAAAATGTGTTCATCAATAGCAGTGAAGGGAAGCGGACCTGGCCCAATGGATAGGGCGTCCGCCTACCACATGGGAGGTCCGTGGTTCAAACCCCAGGCCTCCTTGACTCGTGTGGAGCTGGCCCATGAGCAGTGCTGATGCGTGCAAGGAGTGCCCTGCCTCGCAGGGAAGTTCCCCGCATAGGGGAGCCCCACGCGCAAGGAGTGCGCCCCATAAGGAGAGCCGCCCAGCACGAAAGAAAGTGCAGCCTGCCCAAGAATGGCGCCGCACACACAGAGAGGTGATGCAACAAGATGATGCAACAACAACAAAAAAAGAAACACAGATTCCTGGTGCCGCTGATAAGGATAGATGCAGTCACAGAAGAACACACAGCAAATGGACACAGAGCAGACAATTGGGGGGCGGGGGGAAGGGGAAAGAAATTAAAAAATAAAAAAATTAAATAAAAAAATTTAAAAAATAGCAATGAATGTATCACACTAATGAAGGATGCTGTTAATGGAGGTAAATGTGGGCAGTGTGGGAAGTGGGGCATATGGGAATCTCCTATATTTTTTATGTAACATTTATGTAATCTAAATATCTTTTTAAAAAACAAAAACTTAAAAAAAATAAGGAAACTATGAGTTTTTTTAAAGAGCATACTTTTACAGGAGAAGAATTATTTTCTAGGACTTAACATTCTTTTGAAAACTTAATTCTAATAAAATAGCACAGTACATCTTTTTAGACTTTTACTGAACTATGTGACATAAGACTACTAATTTTCCTGGGAAAGAAAATGTAACCTAGAACGTTAAATTAATAAAATTATAATTTTCTGATTTGTTTCTGCTTGTGAATTTCTTACCATCATGAGGCTGTATAACATAATGACTTCCTCCAATATAGTCTGCAGAAATTCCTAGTTGAGAAGCATCTGTTGTAGAACTGTCGCCATCCATCTATGGGGGAAAAAAAGCTTTTCAATATTCTTAAAAGTTGCACTGAAAGACAAAATACATTCAATGTTCAAAAACTGTCATAGGATACGTCAGTTAAATTGTTCAAAGCCTTGAGCTTACTAAGAGAACACATTTATGTTTCTCCATTTGGAAATCTTTCAATAATTTGTTAACTATTCAAGATTCCCCTACCCATCCTCCATAAGTGATAAGCATAAGACTAACAGGGAAACAAAACAAGGAAATGACCTAAAACACACACCCCTTCCTTTCCAACCACATAATCCTCAAATATATGGTACAGGCAATCCTGATTTACAACCTAATTTATATCCCTGAAATGACCATCAAAGACAATATTAGCTTAGTAGTCAACTGCAAGTCACTTATATCCATAACTTTCCCTCCTAAAATTGGATATTCTTATGCAAACCCTTTGCTCCTGCTGGAAACTTGCTTTGCTGTCTCAAAGAAGTTCCAAAATATTAGATAATGTCTTAGTTCAAACTGTTGCTTGGTGTTGAAGAATTTGGATTCCCTAAACAATTCTGTACCCTTCTATGTAACCCAAAAGTATACCCATATTTTGAATCAGCCCATCACCTCTGATTGTAAAGGTTAGTTTTCTCTTGTCCCACCCCTCACACCTTTTTGATTCTTTAAAGAAAAAGAGGGGTCAGAGAAATTAGAGATATACATGAAAAGATAGGAAAATTATAACTATATGCAAGAATGAGAAATTAAAATAACTATTTTTAAAGAAGCCTGCTTAATTAATTTTGCTCAGGGGTAACATTTCAAGAGGAAAAAGTCTGGAAAAGAAACTGAGCCATTAGCCCTGAACTGGCTCCACTTCATTTCACCAACATGACAAATCCTGCACGTTATCAAGTGCTTAATTTTCTCCTTTGCAAATAATACTATTCAAAACAGTAGGGGGCAATTTTGTGGGTAGAAAAATTTTAAATGCATTATCTGAATAAAAAAGTACAGCAAAATAACCACACACACAGAAATAAAAGTGAAATTCAGTGTTACTTAAACACGCTTTCAGTTTAATAAAGAGGAAAAATTTGATCCTAAATATTAATCAGAGCCCAGGACTCCACACAAACTTAATGTTATTAATTGCAATATTTTTAGTTCCTGTGTAACACATGGCTTCTTTTCCATCTCTGTTAGATTTTTATCTAATATTAAAATACCAGGCTGGTTTCCAAAAGCCTTCAATAACATGGCATTTCTTTCATGCATCTGTGGGCTGTGAAATCTAAATTCATGTAGATATAGATAAATTTCTATGATTTATATAGTTGTTTTGGGTGGCAGAAAATTATTAAACATACTTTAATAATTTGTGAAAGCACAAGGGTGCCCTATTTATTGATACTTTTTAGTGGCCTCCAAGAAGTAAACAACAAGGTCCGTGAACTCTGCTTGTGACTCCCTTACTGATGATCCCTGAAGGATCTCTACTGAATTTATGTCTATATAAAATGGAAATAATGTACCACTTTCCCATCTTAAATAACTAATAAAACTGAATGCAAAACATTACCTAAGTGAAAAATGCTGCTATGATACTAAAATACTAACAAGATACCAGGAAAGTAGTCTTTAATGGACATGATGATGGATTCATTAGCCATGAAAAAGGGCTCAATCAGGATAGCTGTGAGTTCACTAGTTTTTCACAATTCCCTAAGGGAAACCAAGGTACAGGATGCTCCATCAAAGTGGTTGATTCAGGACCTACAACTGGGAACAAACCCTTTTTAGGAAAACAGTAACAGAAATTCGTTGCTGAATAAATGTCCACAGGATACCATGAGTCTTAAAATTTGCTGATGAGCAGATACTGTGCAAATAACCAGGTTGATCTGGAAAATGATTTAATTTATAAATAATGAACAAAAGCAATAAAGACAAATGGTTTAAATCAGATTATCTTGTCATGTACTGGAATTGCAGAAAGATTATTATTTGGGTTAATAAAATAGCATTAGCCTCTCAAAAGTTCAGTCTTCTAAAAACAGGGATCGAATTATTTCATAGAGCTGTCAGAATTAAAGAAACAGACAACCGCTAAGGACAATGTTTGGCATGTAACAAACTGAGTAGACCTTACTTAGATCTCACCTCCCTCCTCTGAAGAAAAGCTACGTGTCTTCTACTTAACTGTATGTCTCTTTGATTCCACAAATTTTAGCTTTTCTGTCATTTCACCACACCTCTCTGCCTCCTTCTCCTGTCTTGCTACCATTAAAATCCTGCCCCATTTTTTAGTCCCCCTGTTCCCTCCAGCCTCCTAGACCTTTCCCAATTTACCCCATTCTGCAGTCCAAAAAGTAATGTTCGCTTCTTTGAAGCCCCTGGCACCCAGGACCTTTCATCTGACAAATTAGCCTCATGTTTGATGCCTACAATATGCTAGCCACTCTCATATAGATAAGGAATGAGGGGGAAAACTTGCTACTAACAGGAAGATATATCCCTAAGGTTTTTTCTAGGTCTAAACTTCTTATAAAAATGTACAAAACATGTTGCAGATGGTAAGCAATCCAATCAGCAAATATTTACTGAGTGAGCACTGAGTATTTATCATGTCATGTGCTGGTGATGTAACAGTCAACAACACAGACAAGGTCTCTAAAGAAGACAAATGTTACATAAATGGGGGTGGGGGCAGGGAAATAAGGGGGATGGCAGAGTGTGGCCTATTAGTTCTTCCAGATGTACTCTGAAATGAGATCACCTGATTGGAATTCCTGCCACTTACTAGCCCAGTGACCTTGAATTAAATGAATTCTCTGAGTTTTTTTAAACTATTATCATAAAGATGAGAATAGGAGATACCTCACAGGGCTCCTGCACAGATTAGTAGATAATCCATGTAAGGAATTAGCCTAGCTCAATGGGAGTACGCAATAAATGTCATGTATCACTATTAAATAATTAACTAATTCCTAGTGCCAAGTGAAAAGAAAAACAAAGATGTACTATTTGAGCTTATTCCAAAAAAGGACCTCATCAGTCTAAAGGGTCAAGGAAGGCTATCTCAGGAAATGACATTTTGACTGAGACTGAAAGATGAGTAGGAGTTGCTAGGCAAAGAAAGGTGGGGAAAGAATGCTCCAGGCAGAGGAAACAGAGAAATATAATACGATGGATTGGAACGAGCTAGGCACTGCCTTGTTGGACAAAGCAAATCAAAGGGTTTTAAGCAGAAGAGTGCAAATCAGCTTTCTTTTCTCAAAGTTTGCTTTGGCTGCAGTCCAGTATAGAAAATGAACTGGAAGGGAGTGAGAAAAGGGACAGACCAGGGAGGACCAAAATGCTGCAATTAGGACACAAATTCAGGCAAGATGAGCATTGCATGAGACATTTAGAAAATGTTCAGTAAAAAAGTTAAACACATTAAAAAAGGGGGATTAGCTACTGTATTTATGCAACAACTTAAAAGAGCTGCACTGTGGTGATCATGGATGTATAGTGGGACAAGTATGTCCAGTTGTGAGCCTGGTATAAGGATAGAGAAGCTAAAGTAATGCATGCCATCCAGAGTTGGTTTTCTGTCCAGGTAGATATAACAAAGGGGGAAGAGGATGAGGGATAATAACTCAAGAATGGGTAAAGTGGTGAATCATTACATCTAAAAGAACTGAAAAATATGGATAAAGAGTAGTTAAATCCTCTTAAATTAATTTCAGTGACTATTCGATTTATTTAGCTGTAATAATAACATTATTCTCCAAAATATTATGGGAAAAGATCAGCTGGCCATTAATAGTATTTTTTTATAGTTATTTATTAAAAATTTATTTATTTATCTCCCCCTCTTCCCCCACCCTGCTGTTTTTGCTGTCTGTGTCCATTTGCTGTGTGATCTTCTGTATCTATTTCTTTTTGTCTTCTTTTCTCATTTATTCTCCGCTAGGATTCACCAGGATTCAATCCTGGGGACCTGTGATGTGGAGAGAGGTTTCCTGTCAGCTGAACCACCTTAGTTCCTGGTCTCTGCTGCGCTCAACCTTGACTCTCCCCTTCCTCTCTCTTTTGTTGCGTCATCATCTTGCTGCGTGACTCACTTGCACGGGTACTGGTTCACCGCGCAGGCGCTCAGCCAGCCACCTGGGCACTTGCGTGGTCACTTGGCTCACTGCACAGACACGCTTTCTCTTCTTTTTCACCAGGAGGCCCCAGAAATCAAACCCAGGTCCTTCCATATGGTAGGAGAAAGCCCTATCACTTGAACCACATCCACTTCCCTAAAATTTTTTTAACAGTATTTAAGCCATACTAACAATTTGTTGCCTAAATACAATAGCGAATGCCCTTTTTAATGCATTTAACTTTTACTGAACATTTTCTAAATGTCTCATGCAATGCTCAAAACTCTGTGAAACAGATGAGAAAGGTGGGTTATAGGAAGTTGTATTAGTTAGCCAAAGGGGTGCTGATGCAAAATACCAGAAGCCTGCTGGCTTTTATAGAGGGTATTTATTTGGGGTAGGAGCTTACAGTTAGCAGGCCATAAAGCATAAGTTACTTCCCTCACCAAAGTCTACTTCCATGTGTTGGAGCAAGACGGCTGCCGACATCTGCCAAGGTTCAGGCTTCCTGGGTTCCTCTGGGCTCAGCACCTCTGGTTTCTCCAAAAGGTAAGCTGTGGACTATCAGGTGAGTGGCTCTGTTTCTCTCCCCAGGGTTTCTGCCATGTCTAAGGTGCCGTCTCTATTTCTCTGCGTTCTTCTCCTGGCTCAGTTCCTCTCTTTCCGGGGCTTGCTTCTCTTTCTTCTGTGTGCTGACTTCCAGGGGCTCCAGCTTAAGACTTCAGCATCAAACTCAAACATTACAACTCCAACATCAGAAAGCCTCATCTCTGTCCTTTGCCATGCCCTAATGACGTGGCCCAGTCAAAGCCCTAATCATAACTTAAACTTAATCATGCCCAGGTACTGACCAGATTACAACATAATCCAATATCTATTTTTGGAATTCATAACCATATCAAACTTCTACAGAATAAACAACTTGCCCAAGTGACACAGCTAGTAAACGGATTGAAGTCCAGGGCCTCAGGTGCCAAGAACTTGACAATATTCATTTCTGAGAGTTTTTCTTATAGTCCTTTAATTTGCCCTCTTTAAAGTCTAAGTTTTCTGGCTGTATATTGAAAATATTTGAAAATGCTTCTCAAACAAGGACAATTTTGAAGTGGTAAGAAAATATACCCTGGAGCAGTCCCGACAGTGGGAGCAAAGCTGGCCCTTGGCACCGACCGCCAGGGTTGGAAGCTTGGCTCCCCACTTCCTAGCTGTGTGTCTTTGACAACTTACTCACTACTTTCCTTGTGCCTCAGCTTCCCCAATTTTAAAATGGCTTATTCAGAGAATTAAGTGAAGTTATACTATCTAAAAAGCACTTAGCAAAG
Source organism: Dasypus novemcinctus (assembly GCF_030445035.2). Taxonomy (NCBI): domain Eukaryota; kingdom Metazoa; phylum Chordata; class Mammalia; order Cingulata; family Dasypodidae; genus Dasypus; species Dasypus novemcinctus. Next base: position 88,555,669 of record NC_080684.1, read on the forward strand.
TGCATGATATATAGTAAGAACAAATGTAACCTAGTGTTACGTATTTCTTGTCCCTTCAAAGAGTTCTCATCATCCTTTCCAAGCACAAAGAATTTCCTCTGTCACATGACCCCTTTTATCTGTTCTCTGGATCACATTACTTTTTTTTTTAGAGGATAAGAAATAATACTGTAATTCCTCATCTTTTTTTAACAGCTTCTTCACTCTTCCTTGAACATGCTTAGTCTCCTTCACTGAACACACAGAATTACACAGAGAATACATAAAACCTTCATTCTGCCACACACCCTTGTCTAGCTGTCATTCTCACCTTGACCTAGAGTGCTTACACACACCTTTCTTCCCATTTAAACTCTGACACCTGCGCAATACTGAAACTGCCTTAAAAGCTGCCAAGGATTTTGCCTTCATCCTATTTGACTGTGCTTTGTAGTGCTGGCCACCGCTGACCCCATATTTATGTTTGAATTCTACTCTTCCTGCGTTTCCAAAGCAATACTCCTTCCTGGTTTATTCTTTCCTACCCATGTCCCTAATCATTGATTTCATCCAAGGTTATCGTTTTCTCTTCTTTCCTTACTCTTTTAATAAACTCATTAAATACCACCTATCTGCTCATAAATCCCTTATCTCTAACCAATATCCTGCCTGCCAATCAAGTAAGCCATGCCTGTAGAACATGTCTAGTCTGATAACCCATCACTGAAATGCAAGATATTGGAAAATGAAACTCACCTTCCCAATCCCCTGCAGGGGTTAGGGATGGGGGGCGAGATGTCCTTTCCAACACCATCCTTCCACTCTCTAGTCTAAAAATGCCAATCTTCATAGGTTTTTCCATCTCCATCGAGCTCTACCTAATCTGTTACTTCTTTTCAAGTGTCTTCTGGATAGGTCCTTCCTTTTGTATTGCTACTGGATTAAAACTAATATTGCAAAACTGCTTCTCTAGCTCTTGTACCTAAAATCGTTTCTACAAACCTTCTGTTATCAAATACAAACCCAGTTTTCAAGGCTTTTGTGAATGGATCCCCGACTTAACCTAACTAAACTTGCTTCTCTTTCTTCAGGGCTGATAAAATCTTAATGATAGAATGTGCCTTACCTAGGGATCACTGGTTCTTTCATTTCATTTGGACAACCATAGATTGCCCAAAGAAGTTGTGACATGCCTCAGGTATAGACGTAACAGTAGATCGTGAACTCATCCCAACAAGCCGGCTGGTATCTCTTCACTACATTTATCCTGAAAATCCCACTCAAACCATGCCGATCTACCCCCCGTCCCCTAAACCTAATTTGCTCATCTCTGTTCTATGCCTTTGCTTTTGGTCATAGCATCTGTCCTTCTACCTCCCTACTGACAAGCCTTCCAGGCTCCTTCCAGGAGGACATTCCCAACTGCAGGCCTACCACACCTCTCTTCTTACGTATACTGCACTTGGAATAGCATTTTCAGTTCAGCAGTAACTGTCCTTTAAGCATTCCATTCAACTAAAGATAAAGACATACTCCCTTAAGACTGGAATAGGCTTTTTACCCTGTAGCCTCTATAGCACTTAAGAGGCTCGCTCATAAGGAACACTTCAGACACGTGGGTGACTGCAAATGAGGAAGCAGCAGGAAGGAGCAAAGGTACTGTCTGACCTGAAAGACTTTCATGCTATCAGGAATAATTTGTTTATAATACCCATTATCATTGCTTCTGGCCAATTACTATGCAAGTCTTATTAACAGCTAAAATGGTAAAACATACTTACTGTCATGAAATACTGTCAGAATGTTGTTGTGAGTGGTGCTTAGGAACCACTCTAAAAAGATGTCTGGTCTTTGCTCAATTTCAACCTAAAAGATAAACATCTATAAGTACTTAAAAAAAAAAAAAAGTCTGCAAGTACAAGGCTTTCTTGCTAGTAAAATTAAAGAGGACACCTGTAATTTTGCCTACCATTCTTATTCAATGGATGGCATGATATAAAAGGATTCAAAAAGCAGGCACCTGATAAATGTTAAATTGGAAGATTTGTTTTGGAGAACTTACAATCAGTTAGTTTCATGGTCAGAGCCGGGGTAACTATTGCTTTTCCAGCCCTGAATTTAGTCATGTTCCGCAAAAATATTCATCACAATTCATCACAGGGGCCATATTATATACAATGCCAAACATCAAAAATTACATATCTTAAAGTACTTAAAATGTTAAAATACCCAAATTACAAACACATATCAATTTGATTTTTTTTTGATGATTTTTTTTTAATTAAGTAGCACCTCATCTTTATCTGTGGTATTTGATGATTTTCTTTATGTCTCAGAGTGATATTTAGGAGTACAAAAAGCCCAAAAAGGGGCTTTTTATCTCAGAAAATTTATCTCAGAATACAATGCTTTTAAATTAAATACTATTGCAGATCATATTGGAGAAAGGATACATGCTACCCAGAGAGCACACCAAGAACAACACAATCAATTAAGACCTTCATTTATAATTTTAAAGCATCACCATTTGCGGCTAAAATTGCATCTGAGCAGCACTTCAGTTTTACTGTAAGGCAGAAAGGGCTGAATAAATTAGGATCAATTACAGTGTTACAATCTCCATTTCTCATTTGCTCTTTTCCCTTTCTTGAGTGAAATGATTAAATGGGGGTCAATGTTAAAGGAAGAAGAGTGTTATGTATTCAAGCTTGAAATCTAGTAAATAGTAGAAAAACTTGTAGCCATAGAATTGAATTTTTTAAATGCCATTACACGGGTCCAGCCTGCAAATACTGCCTAAGATTGTCTATTCTGCTATGATCTTAAAGGCAATTCCTAATTTCTTTTCAAATATTGTCCTAACCCCAAAACTGCCCAGAAAATTCCTTGTAGGTAGAAGTATTATTTTCTTAAGGGTGCCTTTACCAACAGTCAATCAATTCTCAGAACACTTAACTTAAATCATAGAAGATATGTATCTACATACATACATACATATATGTCTATTTTGCTTGAGTGGGAAGGAGAGTAATGGAGGAAACCACACCTCACCACAATCACTTTATATTTAGATGCAGTATAATAAAGAAAAGCTAATAAATCGTGTTTTGTATTTTCTTAAAGTCAGGTTATGATATATGTAAAAACTGAAGGGAATGCATATATCTGATTAACGTTTGAAGAAATGCAAATGTGTATCCAAGAAAAGCAGTAGCCCCTCCCTCCACCCTCTATTCTCTGGCATCAACATCTAGAGTTTTGCACCAATATAATCCTTAAATTAAGCTACAAGGGGAATGTGTAAAAGAATTGCCTTTTAAGGAATTGATTAAACTTGCAATACTTTATAAAGTCCCTATTTATTGATGCAATTTATACTGACCCGTTTACCTCATTTTAGGTTGCTGCCCACTTTCCATACTACGGGGGCTGATCCCACACTCGGGATTTGTGGCACCAACCCTGGAACTGTGGAGTCTGTGCGGGTTAGCGGGTTCACTTTTTTTTTTTTTTAAAGGTCGAGTGCTACCTAATCTTGTTTAAATTATCTTGTTACAGTCCTCTGGGCGAGATTCTGATTTGTGGGTGCTCTGTAATTCTTTGTTCTCTAAGCCTGCTGCTCCTTAAGGCCCGGCATTTCTTCCCCGCCTCCCACCGCCGATGATTAAAACCTTAGTTCAATCCCAAAGGCTGCTTTCCCACCTTCGGACAAGTCGTCCAGGGACCGCGAGCCGACAGATGGCTGCATTCTTTACGTGTGAACCAGACTGCGGGGACACCAAGTCCACTCCTTCCTCCCAGGGACCCCGTTTCCTCCCCCACGAGGGCGCCGGGTGGTTCCGGCCCCACAGCCCCGACGACCGCTCGGTACCGCGTGTGCCGGGCATCGCCCCGACCCGCCGGGCCGCCCCAGGCCCCCGACCCCGCGCCCAACGCCTCCTCCCGCCCGCCGGCCGCGCGGGGCCCGGGATGCCGCGGGCAGACAAAGCGGCCGGGCCCCTGCACCGGCGGGCGGAGGGGGCTCTCCCCGGGGACCCCCGCGCGGTGGCCCAGGCCAAGGAGGTTCCTCCGCCCCGACCGCCGCGGCAGGGTCGGGACCGGGGTCCGCGTCCCCCCGCCTCCTCGGCCGGCTCCCCGCACAAAATGGAGCCGGCCCCGGGCGCCGCCGAGAGGGGGGCTCGGACAGCACCGCGGCGCCCCCTCCTCCGGCCCCGAGCCCGGCGGCGGCGGCGAGCGGGAGGCGGCCTGGCCCGCGTCCCGCCGCTCCTCGGCCCCGCGCACAAAGAGCCGCGCCGCGGCCCCGCGCCCGCTCCCCGGCCCGGCCCGCAGCGGGAGCGGCCTCGCAGGCGGCAGCCCGGCCCCGGCCCCGGCCCGGGCGGGCGGGCGGGCGGGAGGCGAGTGCCCCCGGCAGCGGCGGCGTTGGCGGCGGGGACGGCGCCGGGAGGAGACGGACATTTCATTCGAGCTAAAGTGGAGTCGGTTTAGGAGCGATCATTGGCCGAAGCGAGACACAAACCTCCAATGCAGCCCTGGTTGGCTCCCGTCTCCAATCGGCTGTTTGGTTGGACAGAAAATGGCTGCGAAGGAACCAGTCCCAGCGCGGAGCTCCGCTTCCAGGACTCGGCCTCCCCTCCCTCCGCCGCGGGCCGCTTCCCTCGGCGCGGCACCCTCCCTCCGCGCCTCCCGCGCGCCGCCCTCGGCGCCCGCGCCCGGCCCCGCCCCACGCGCGCCGCGGCCGCCGCGGCCTCCGCTGGCGGGTTCCGCCGCGGGCGCGGGCGCGGGCTGCGGGCCCTCCCTGGCCTGCCCTGCGGGGGGCTTCCAGGGACCGGGAGCGGGCGTGCGCTTCAGGTCTCCCCGGGCCTGTGCCGAGCGGGGTTTCGCAGGCCTCCTGCCCTTTTGAATCACCGCGTCTTTCCCCACGTGGACATGCCCCTGCCTCCGGATGGACGTCTGCCTGCGGCCCGGTTTTTAAGACGGGATAGCCTAGGGCAGGAGCCGGCGGCTGGGTTTGAACGCCTTCAGCACCTCGTGTTTTCCTCGTGTCCCTGTTTACGTAGCCAGACACACAACGCTTGCTCTTACTTGGTTACCGAACTCGAGTGTTTGTTTTTCCCATTTCCTCTAAGGATACCGTCCCCTCCCTCTTCGGGTTTAACAAGTTGGTCAGTCTAATCAGCCTGCACCCTGAACTTAAAATGTTGCCTTCCTACGCGCGCGCGCACACACACACCCCAGTAGTTGCAGCCTGCCATGTGGCTTTTCCCAACCAGATGACGGTGTTGGCTGCAAGAATCTCCAGCCTGTCCTTCTATCACCGGTGAACGCTGATCCAGACACCAACTCACTGCGTTCCCTTTGCTGGCAGGGAACGAGGGGCCTGGTGCCACGCTAAACTTTCCGGCTTTAGTCATTTAAAAATATACAGACATGCGGTATTTCTAGAGCTCCTACTGTTTCTCCACCTACTTGAAAAATTTCGGAGCGAGTAAGGAAGCAAAGACAAATGAAATCCCCCAATTTATTCAAAGAGGAATTAGCAATGGGACTGCGGAATCAGGCAACCTGACTAGCATCCCAGCTCCGCCACTTGCCAGGCTTGTGACCTTGGCCAAATTTCTTTGCCTCTCCAGGATGGTTTCTGCACCTCTAAGATGAGGGGGATAGAAGTAGCTACTTCTTGGGGTTGTTTGCAATTAAAGCTAATTAAGTATACATAGAAAGCCCTAAAATAAATAAATCAAAAGTTGACTCATTATTATCCTAAGATCTATATATGCCATTAATTCCAATCTCTAACAACTTTGTTTGAGTCCTTCCTTTCTTTATGTTTACCATCATTTGGAGTTTTAGGCGTGAAATGATGTGCTCAAAGGCAGGAAATGTAAAAAAGGAAGTAATAGAATTGGAGAAGTATGACTAATCCACACTGAATGATGAACCGAAAGATCCAAAGATGACTGCTTTCTCTGAGTTAATATTCTATCATCGCAGTACCATTGATCTAAACTACAAGCTTAATTCATATTCGGAAAGGTTATTCATCTCCTTGCACTGGGATAGGCATGCCTGGGCCACACAGGTGGATAAAGCACTTTCCTTAAGGTGAAGCCCAGTCCATGCCCCCTCTGCCTGCCTTGACAACCTGTGACCACTAACAATTAAGTGTACCTTTTGTGCACTGGTATTCATAAAACCCTCAGGAAATGTTAGCCATTTATCATGATCACATAGTGAAAGAGAGAGATGGAGATCACAATGATGTCTTGAAAAAGATATTATAGCTGATCTAGCCTTTGCATTAAAGGTTAGAGGAGGGGCGATGGAGTGGCTTTATTCTTAGGCCACTGTAGCACACTACAGGCTGTCCCTTAGTTCATCACATCATTTATTCATAATTCAGCAAACAAAACAGAATCCCTGGCACAGTGAAGACTTAGCACAGTCAGATTTTACTTTCTTACTGCAAAGTGGCCTTGTGGAATTCTCACGATGACCAGTGTCTGCTGTTTTTATTAGGAGGGCTTCGTAATGTGAAGCGCATGCTCAACCACTGTTGGTTTGAGTATTATTTCGTTTCTGACTTTCTGATTCCACTCTTGACCCTCTCTTCCCAACCCATTCCATGCCTAGCCGTCAGAATACTCTTGTTCAAAATTGTCTCATCACATTTGTGTTCTTTTCCCCACAGCGTCCCTCTGCTCTTAGAGGGAAAGACCTGTAAGGATCTGCTTCTGCTTCCCCCTCCCACCCAGACTTGTCCCTCTCCCCTCACCTCATCACCCTCTAGACACACTGGCTTTGGCTCTGCACTTCACACACACCAGGCTTTTGCCTTAACATCTTAACTGGCTCTTTTTTTTTAAGATTTATTTTTTATTTATTTCTCCCCCACCCCCCTACCCCTAGTTGTCTGCTCTCTCTGTCCATTCGCTGTGTGTTCTTCTGTGACCGCTTCTATCCTTATCAGCGATTTCTTTTTGTTGTGTCAGCTCTCGGTGTGTGCGGTGCCACTCCTGGGCAGGCTGCACTTTCTTTCACGCTGGGCAGCTCTCCTTACGGGGCGCACTCCTTGCGCGTGGGGCTCCCCTATGCGGGGACACCCCTGCGTGGCACAGCACTCCTTGTGTGCATCAGCACTGCGCATGAGCCAGCTCCACGACCTCCCGTGTGGTAGGCATCGGATGCCCTGTCCATTGGGTCAAGTCCGCTTCCCTTAACTGGCTCTTTTTCAACCTCCAGCTCTTACCTCCTCAAAGGGGTCTTCCCCGAGCCTCCTTCTAAAGTAGCCCTGCCAGTTCATCTCTATCAGGTCACCCAGTTAAATCAGTCTATGGAAGGCAAATATGATTATCTTCACTCCAACGTACTTAGCATAATTGGATTATCTGGCTTATTTGTTGTCTATAAATATACCCCAAAATCAGAACACTTCTTCCACCACAGCCTACGGCACTAGCACCTCTCACTTGGATGTCAGCCGTGACCTCCTAACTTGCTTCCCTACTTCCATCTACCCTGGCTTCCTCCACAGCTGCCAGAGTAATCCTTTGAAAATGTAAATCAGATCCTGATCTGCTGGAAAATCCTCAAATACCTTCCCATTTCCCTCAAAGTAAAAGCCAAAGACTTTACAATGGCCTTGCACAGTGGAGAGTGACAAGTTCCTTCTTTCCAAATTGAATAAAGGAAAAGACTGATTGTTCTTTGGTCATAGTAACAAATAACTGCCGGAACCTGTTTTAACCGGGTCCCAATCAATCAATGACAACCTCCTGATCAGTTACAGCTCCTTGTTTCTGAAAGTTAGCCAATCAGCAACAGCCACACTCCAGTAACCCCGCTTCCACAGCTAAAGGCCAACTAATCTCTAAACAGTCTGGCTTCTAAAAGTCTGCCAATCCCTGAACCTCATACTTCCTAAACACTATAAAAGATACCGTTTCTTTGTTCAGAGATATTCTGCTTTACAAGTAGAGCTGTCCTTTGCTTAGCAAGCAATATATTCAGCCCTCTGTTTCAGATGAGAATGGTGGCCTCTTCATTGGACAAGGCCCTTTGGAATCTATGGTCTATTCCAAGTGTTCCTAACAAGGGGTCCATGAACTTGAATTGAAATTCAAAACAGCATTATTCTTGTGGGGACGTGTTGGTGCGGGTGTGATATATTTATTAAATAATACACAATATAGTATGGACTTAGTAAGGGGTCCGTGGCTTTCACCTGACTGGCCAAGGGGCCGGTGGAACAAAAAAGGTTTAAGAACCCCTGGTCTACACCCTCTCTACTTCCCATGCCCCTCTAACCTCATCTCCTCCTACTGTCTCCTTTGCTCACTCCACTCTAGCTACACCGGCTTGCTTGCTGTCCTTATTTCTGCCAGGAATGCTCCTGCCTCAGGGCCTTTGCACTAGTTGATCCATCTGCCTCATACATTCTTTCATATAGCTCACTCCCACCCCTCTTTCCATTTTTTAACAAGGCTTAGCCTGGTCATTTATCTGAAAATTTGCAATTCCATCTTCCCACCCCCATTCTCCATTCATTGCTCTGTTGTGTTTTTCCCCCCAGTAACACTCACCACCTTCTAAAATACTTGATCGTTTCCTTATTATGTTTATGGCTTATTATCTTTCTTCCCACTAGAATGTAAGGTCTATAAGGAAGAGAATTTTAGTTTGTCTTGTTCACCAAGCATCCCAAGCACCTAAAATAGTGTTTAGCACATAAGAGAATTCATGATTTGCTGAAGGAATGGATGTTGAATGTTCTACCTTATTAGAACATGAACTCCTTAAGTGCAAAAGCCTTTTGTTCACCACTGTATTCTCAGTGTCCCAAACAGTGCCTGGCACATAGTAGGAACTTCATAGATATATATTGAATGAATGCATGAGCAAGCATCGGATAAACTATTGTTCTAAACCTTTTATTTTGAAATACTTTCAAATGTATAGGACAGGTACAAAAATAATATAAACACCCTATGGAATAGTCCAACATATACCTACATGCCCCCCATCTCATCCTATACCTAGATCCACAAATGTTAACATTTTGCCACATTTGTTGTACCATTCTATCTATCCATCTATCCATCTATCAATCCATTTTCTGAATACTTAAGTACAGGATGATACATCATGCTCCTTGAACACTTAATACTGTCATGTACATTTCCTAAGAAAAACAATTATTCACTTATGTTACCACCTTAAGTGTAGTTGTCCAGTTAAAGAAATTTAACATTAAATATTTAACAAAAAGCTTATAGTCTATACTCTTATATTTTCATATATCCCAATAATGTCCTTTTGAATCTTCTCCTCTCTTGTTAGATCCCTTCCAAGATCACATCTTGCATTTAATTGTCACTCTTAATTTCTTTCTCTCTCTCTCTCTCTCTCTTTTGGTAGGAACATATATACAACATAAACTTTCCCACCTCAACCATTCCAAGCACGCCATTCAGTGGGATTAATCACATTCACAATGTTTACTACCTTCACCACCATTCAGTACTAAAACATTCCTATCTCCCCAAATAAAAATCCTATACCCATTATGCATTATGCATTATGCTTTAACTCCCTCCTTTCCCCCACCACCATTCCTAGCAAGCTGTACTCTAATTTTTGTCTCATGAGCTTACATATTCTCTGATATTTGATATTATCTTTGGGACTTGAATTCAATAGTCTAAATCTGTAACAATCTCATTTGTTTAATACCACTTGTATTAGTCAGGCAAAAAGGAGTACTGATGTAAAGTACCAGAAATCTATTGGATTTTATAAAGGGTATTATTTGGGGTAAAAACTTACAGTTACAAGACTCTAATGCAGGGGTTCTTAACCTTTTTTGTTCCACGGACCCCTTGGCCAGTCAGGTGAAAACCACAGACCCCTTACTAAGTCTACACTATACTCTGTATTATTTAATAAATATATCACACCCACACCAACACGTCCCCATAAGAATAATGTTGTTGCTTTTTTTAAATTTAAATTTAAGCTCCTGAACCCCTTGTTAAGAACCCCTGCCCTAAAGAGTCCAACTCAAGGCTAGTTTCTTAACAAAATCAATGGTCACGTGTTGAAGCAAGATGGTTGTCGATCTCCATGAGGGTTCTCCATGAGGGTTCAGCCTTCCTCTCTCTCAGCTATAGGCTGGCATAGGGTTTGTTTCTTTCCAGGCTTTCTCAGCTACTCTGGTCTCTTCACAAAGTTAGCTATAAACTTTCTGGCAAATGGATTGTTTCTCTTAACAGGGCTACAGGATCAAAGCTGACAAAGTTCTCTCCACTGATATCTATGGAGCTTTCTCTCTTACCACATGTCTTCTTGAATGAATTCCTGTTTATATCAGCCCACCAAGAGGTGGGGACTTAAACTGAGTTACACCCTACTGAGGTGGTTGAATCAAAGCCCTAATCTTAACATCATTTAATCAAGGACATCTCAGCTGAATCTAATACAATCAAAGGGGATTGCACCTAGAGGAACAGACCAGTTTACAAACATAATCCTTCTTTTTTGGAATTCATAAATAATATCAAACTGCTACACCACTTAACTTCAGTGGACTAGGAAGTCCAGGAACAAATTACATTCCTATACCCTCTATCCCCCCACCTTTTATGTGCTTCTTGTCACAAATCAGATGTTTAATATACTATGAATCTAAAACCACTGTTTCCTCATTAAATTTTATGCATTTGCCTTTATGATCCTGTAGGAAGTAGAAAGTGGAGCTACAAACCAAAAGTACTATAGTATTGGCACTTAGATTTACCCATGTCATTAACTTCAATCAGAGATCTTATTTCTTCATGGGATTTTGCTCTATTGTCTATTATCCTTTCCTTTCAACCTGTAGAACTCTCTTTAGCATCTCTTGTGGGACTGGTCTAGTGGTGATGGACTCCCTCAGCTTTATTTACATGTGAATGTCTTAATTTCTCCTTCATTTTTGAAAGAGAGTTCTGCCAGATAGAGAATTCTTTTTAATTTTTTAAAATTATTTTTTAAAGATACATAAATAACACAAAATGTTACAATAAAAAAATATAAGAGGTTCCCATATACTCCACTCCCCATACCCCCCAGATATAGAATTCTTGATTGGCAATTTTTTGTTTTTAGCACTCAAAATATGTCACCAAACTGCCATCTTGCCTCCATGGTTTCCAAATCAGCAGTTAATATTACTGAGGCACCCTTGTATGTGGCATGTTGCTTCTCTCGTGGCCATCAGAATTCTCTTCATTTCTGGCATTTGACAGTTCGATGATAACATGTGCTATGATGTGGACCTATTTGGGTTTATCCTGCTTGGAGTTCATTGAGTGTCTTAGCAGTGTATATTCATGTCTTTGATTAAATTTGGGGATTTTTCAGCCATTATATCTTTGAATATTCTTTCTTCTCTTTCTGGGATTCCCATAAAAGCTCCATTCTCTTTTCATTCTTCCTTTTTTCTTCTTCTCAGACTGAATGCGTATTAGTCAGCCAAAGGGGTGCTAGTGCAAAATACCAGAATCTGTTGGCTTTCATAAAGGATATTTATTTGGGATAGAAGCTTACAGTTACCAGGCCAGAAAGCATAAGTTACTTCCCTTACCAAAGTCTGTTTCCATGTGATGGAGCAAGATGTCTGCCAATGTCTGCCAAGAGTTTAGGTTTCCTCCCTTCCTCTCTTCCTGGGACTTGATTCTCTCTGAACTCAGCTGCTCTGCTCCTCTGTGTGCTTACTTCCCAGACTCCAGCTCAAACTCCAAACTCCCTTCTCTGCAGTTTGTTTTCTCTGTGAGTCCCCACATACCAAGGGGGCAGGGATGCAATGTCCTACTGACATGGTCCAGTCAAAGCCTTAACCATTATTTAATCAAGTAAAACTGAAACCTCTGAAACCAATATAATCTAATATGCCCAGAGGAAAAGACCAGCTTACAAACTTAATCCAATATCTATTTTTGTCATTCCTAAACAATATCAAACTGCTACAGAATGATTTCATTGTCTTATTTTTAAATTCATTGATTCTTTCTTCTGCCAGATCTAATCTGCTGTAAAAAAAAATTCCTGTAGGGAATTTTTAATTTCTGTAGTTGGAGTCTTCAGTTCTGTTTGATTCCTTTTCATAATTTCCATCTCTCTATTGATAGTCTCTTTATGGTCATCTATGTTTTCCTGATTTCCTGTAGTTTTTTTTTTTAAGATTAAAAAAAAAAAAATTTCTCTCTCCTTCCCTGCCCCCCTCCCCCCTCCCCCAGTTGTCTGCTCTCTGTGTCCATTCACTGTGTGTTCTTCTGTGTCTGCTTGTATTCTTGTCAGTGGCACTGGGAATCTGTCTCTTTTTATTGTGTCATCTTGCTGCATCAGCTCTCCATGTGTGCAGTGCCACTCCTGGGCAGGCTGCACCTTTTTCATGCTGGGCAGCTCTCTTAGAGGGCACGCTCCTTGGGCGTGGGGCTCCCCTATGCAGGGAACACCTCTGCATGGCAAGGCACTTCTTGCATGCATCAGCACTGTGCATGGACCAGCTCGTCACACGGGTCAGGAGGCCCTGGGTTTGAACCCTGGACCTCTCATGTGGTAGGCGGACTCTCTATCTATTGAGCCAAATCCGCTTCCCTCCTGTAGTTCTTTATCCATGTTTTCCTTTAGCTCCTTAAACATAATCAGGGCCATATTTTTAAAAGTCTTTGTCTGGTTTGTCCCAGGTCTGGTCCTCCTGGTTGATTGTAGATGTAATCAGTCATAGATGCAATTAACTGACCAATGATTTAAATTCATGAAATATCCTCACAGTAGCAATCAGACCAATGCTTGCCTGACCACACAACAGGACACCATAACCTAGTCCAGTTGACATATAAACTTAACCATCGCATTTGGTAAATCTGGCTATCTATGTAGGGCATATTTTGGAGTTCTCTGTATTGTTGTTTGCTTGTTTGTTTTTAGGAGGTACCAGGGATTGAACCCAGGACCTTGTACATGGAAAGTAGGCACTCAACCACTGAGCTACACCTGCCGTCCTGTTTTTTTAATGACTGTTGCAAATGTCCTTTAAGTATGAAATTATTTCAAAGTAAAAAGTTATCAAAAAAAACTTTCTGAAATGTTAATAATAATATTCAAACATTTTCATCACTATTTCTCCATGGATTAGGTGAGTTAATGTACAAAGATCATTAAAATATCCTTGATCAGGTAAAGACAAAAGAGTTTATATGGCTAAGAGACTTCAAAGTGAGTTGGGAGGTCATTCGAGAGGTTGTGCTTATGCATGTCTCAGCAGGATCTCATTGACAGCCAAAGTAAATACTGCCTCAAATAGTGGGGCTTGTGAGGGCTCTGGAAACATCCAGATACTGTGGTCAGGGTGGATAGCTTGGGGGTTTGATGCATTGCCAGTGGGCCCTACTGAGGAATTTATGCTCCTCCGTGTGACAGAGTTGGACTCAGTTGTGGTTTTCCTAAACATGGCTTTTTCTGACCCTTCTGTTTGAACCTATAATTAGTACTAGGGCTGATAGGTGTACATCCAAGAGACTAAAATCTTTGTGCTGTCCATGTGCCAGCTGGGCCCTGAATCTCAACAGAATTGCAACACCAACTCTCCAGTTCATTGGACTCAACTAGGACAACTAACAAGGAATGATGATGGACAACAAGCATCCCAAAGAACCAAGGGAGTCTGCAATTGCAAGCAAGAGAGTCCCCTCCATCAGTCATATGGAATCGAGGTCCTCTCTCAATTACAGGTGGAGTAGGCATCACCATTCCAGAATCCTCAGGATTGGGGTATGAACTATGGACTAGAGTGGACTTACTGGTATTCTACTATAGACTTACTGTGATTCTAGCAATGGAAGAATTTATATCATTGATGTAGAGGCAGTGGCCACTGGGGTTCTGAGGGCAGGGAAAGGGAAAAATAGGTGAAATATGGGGGCATTTTTGGGACTTGGGAATTGTCCTGGATGACATTGCAATGACAAATATAGGTCATTATAAATTTTGCCATAACCTACAGAATTGGGTGGAAGAGAGTATAAACTACAAAGTAAACTTTAATCCACACTTAGTGGCAATGCTCCAAAATGTGTTCATCAATTGCAATGAATGTACCACACTAATGAAGGATGTTGTTAAAGTGGGAAAATATTGGAGGTGTAAGGAGCAGGGTGTATGGGAATCCCTATATTTGTATGTAACATTTATGTCATCTAAACATCTTTAAAAAATAATAAAAATATATTTTAAAATATATATCCTTGATCATCTTGAAAAAGCAACTTGATTGCTGTCCTTTATACAGCTGAAAGTGCCCAGGGTTAGAGGAAAAACTTGGCTTTAATGAGAAGGAAGGGCATCTGCACTGATCAGGTTGGCAAGAGTGAGAAGTGTCAGCAAGAACTGGAAACTCCAGAAACAGTTCAAGACTTGCAGAAACAGGGCAAACACAGAAGCAATAATAATAAATAAATAAATAAAGGCTACTTAAAAGTAGTAGGATCATTCCATATCTATTAAATGGTGACTATAATAAAAATAGAAAACTACAAGTGTTGGAGAGGATGTGGAAAAACAGGAACACTCATTCACTGCTAGTAAATGCAGTAAAATGGTACAATCACTATCAGAAGACAGTTTGGCAGTTCCTCAGGAACTAATATAAAATTGCCATATGATCTGGCAATCCTGCTACTAGGTATATGCCCAGAAAAACTGAAAGCAGGACCATGAACAGACATTTGCATACTGATGATCATAGCAGCATTCCTCACAACTGCCAAAAGATGGAAGCAACCCAAATGTCCATCAACAGATGGATGGATAAACAAAATGTGGTATAAACATACAATAGAATGTTATTCAGCCATAAAAAGGAATGAAGTTTTGAGGCATGTGAGAACATTAATGAAACTTGAGGATATTGTTGAGTGAAAAAAGCCAGACACAAAAGGACAAAAATTATATGATCTCACTCATATGAACTAATTGTAATAAGGAAACTCGTAGATTTAGAATCTGGAATATAAGTTACCAGGGGTTAGAATGGGGGTAGAATGGGGAGCTGCTTAATTTATGCAGAATTTCTATTTAGGTTGATTTCAAATCTTTGGAAATGGGTAGAATGATGGTAGCACATTATTGTGAGTATGATTAACAATGCTGAATGATGTGTGTGACTGTGGTTGAAAGGGCAGGTTTTGGGTCATGTATGTTGCTAGAAGGGAAGCTGAAGGATAAAACATGGAACTTTATAACACAGTGAACCATATGGTGGATAGTGATTATTCTTTCATGAACCATAACAAATGTATGGCACTATTCCAAGGTATAAATGATAGATTGATATATGGGGAAAATATACCTAATGCAATCTATGGACTATAGATAACAGCAATATTTTAATATTCTTTCATCAACTGAAAAAAGGCACCACACCAATGCAAAGTGTCAACAATAGGGGATACATGAAAATGTTTAATTTTTTTGTGACTTCTATATCTACAACGTCCCTAATTTTAAAAAAATTACAATTGAAAATTATGATAAGTGAAAGACACAAAGAACTATATATGTATGATTCCATTTGTATAAAATATAAATATAAATAAATATATAGAGAAAGAATTAGATTAGTGGTTATGGAGGGCTGGGGAAGGACAGAGGGATTGAGAGGTGTATTAGTCAGCCAAAGGGGTGCTGCTGCCAAATACCAGAAATTGGTGGCTTTTTATAAAGGGTATTTATTTGGGGCAGGAGCTTACAGATACCAGGCCATGAAGCATAAGTTACTTCCCTCACCAAAGTCTATTCTCACATGTTAGAGCAAGATGGCTGCCAACGTCTGCAAGGGTTTAGGCTTCCTGGGTTCCTCCCTTCCTGGGGCTGGCTTCTCTTTCCTCTGTGGGTTTACTTCCTGGAGCTACAATTTAAGGCTTCAGTATCAAACTCCAACATCAAAACTCCAACATCAAAGACCCTCAACTCCGTCCTTTGCCATGACTTTAATCACCAAGGAGTGCGGACTCAACACCCTAATGACGTGGCACAACCAAAGCCCTAATTATAAGTTAATCATGCTCAGGTACAGACCAGATTCCAAACATAATCCAATATCTATTTTTGGAATTCATAACCATATCAAACTGCTACAAGAGGTGACTACTAAAAGGTATGGTGTTTTCCTTTTTGGAGTAATTAAAATGTTCTAAAATTGATCATGGTGATAAATGCACAAGTCTGTGATTATACTAAAAGCCATTGATTGTATACCTTGGATGGATTGCATGGTATGGAATATATCTCAGTAAAATTGATTAAAATTTAAAAAGTAGTAGGATTTTCTGGCACCCTGGCTGGCACTTCCCCCAGCCCCTCACTGTGAGTCCCAGTTCCAGAGGGAGCAAAGTAACCCTCATGAATATACTATGACCACGTGTGCCTGGTACAGTCTGACTGGTGGCAGTCTAAGGGACCAAACCAGGACACTCAGTACAGGCTCACTATCCCACAACGTGGCCTGTGTGTAGAAGGCAGCTCGCAGAGCTGCCCTATGGAACCCTGTGGGAAAGCACTCAAGTCATGGCTACAAGGGATTGTTGACTATAGGACAAACAGTGAAGTATCCATGACCATTACCCATAAAAGCTAAAAAGCAAAAACAATCCAAACGAACAAAAAACAAAATGTGATATATACATACAATGGGATATTTTTTGCTAAGTGAAAAAAGTCAGTCATAAAAGACCATGTATTATATGAATCCATTTATATGAGATGTCCAGAAAAGGCAAATCCATAGAAAGAGAAAGTAAACCAGTGGTTGCTTAAAGCAGGAGTGGGGAGTGGGGGAGTGGTAGGGGGTATGACAGCTACAGGGTGCCACGTCTGTTTTTTGTTTGAGGTGATGGTGATGAAAATGTTCTAAGATTGATTGTGGTGATGGTTGTACATACCTATTAATAAACTCAAAAACTATTGAATTATGTACTTTAAATGGGTGAATTGTACGGACTATGATTTATATCTCAATAAAACTGTTATTTTTAAAAATTCCTGCCCATTGTTAGTATCTTTTTATGTGTTATACTCATGCAAATTGGTAAGAAAAACACTAAATTTCCAAAAGAAAAATGAGCAAAGGGCAAAAAGTAGATAACTCATAAAAGAAAAACTAAAATGGCTAATAAACATGAAAAAATGCAAATTAAAATAAGAAAGCTATGAAATAAGCAGAGTTTTACAATGCAGTGAAAATGTGGTGAGATGGGCATTCTTACACACTGATGATGGGAGAGCTCTCTGGAAACCAGTTACTCGGTGTGCATTTCTAGCCTTGAAGATGTTCTGATCCTTCAAGTCAATGAGTCTCTCTTAAGGAAATAATATGTAACATAGACAGTGGTTTGGGTATAAGCTATTCATAAAAGCACTGTTAATAGTCGGAAAAATATTGAGAAAAACGTTGTGGTAGACAGCCTCTAAGCCGGTTCTCAGTGATTTCCACCTCCTGACACTCTCCCCTTTGTGTAATCCCCTCACCCTGAGCCTGGGGGTGGACTTACTGACTCACTTGTAATGACTACGATTCAGTGGGAATCGTGGGATGGCGATTCCAGTATTAGGTTACAAAAGCATTATGACTTCCGTCTTGGGTTCTCTCTCTCACTGCCATTTGTGAGCAGCCCTACAGAGGGGACCACATGGCAAAGAATGTGTGTCTCCAGCCAAGAGCCAGCGAAGCCCTGAGTGAGCTTGGGAGTGGGCCCTTTTTCAGGTGAGCTTTGAGATGACTGCAGCCCAGCTGACACCTTGATTGCAGCCTTAAGAAATCCTGAGCCAGGGGCACCTGGCTCAGCCATGCCCAGATTCCTAACTCAAAGAAACTGGGATCATAAGTATTTGTTGTTTTGAGCCATTGAGTTTCCAGGTAACTTGTTACACAGCGATAGAGAACTAATATAACCTAATTTTCCAACACTTTGAAAATGGCTAGAGTGTTTCATAAAATCGATAATGCCACTATTAAAAATGTTTTCAAAGAATTTTTAATAGCATAGGAAGCTGTTCAGACTACAATGTTGAAAGAGTAAAGCAACTGCAAAGATATATATCCCATTTTGATCCCATTTTGGTGCAATCTATATTTGTATGAATACATACAGAGAACACTCTGTAAATATGTCAAAAATCAAGTTTCCTCTGTAAAACAGAAAAAATGCTCATTGCATGCTTGTTGCTGTCAAGTGGAAAAGCATTCATCTGGCCCATTTTTCCTGAGCACCTACAATGTGCCAGCCAGGCCCTGGGAGTCATTGGGGAACATAACCAAGTCCCTGCCCTCGGTACTGATTTTTTGATGAGCCCTCATGATGTTTTCTTCTATGCTGGCAGTGGTAGAGAGGGAAAGTAGTGGATGTACTGGCAATGAATTTTAGAGGTAGAACATTCCAGTGCCAAAAAGGAATAGTGAAGGGTAGTGGATGTGGCTCAAGGGATTGGACTCCCGCCTACCACATGGGAGGTCCGTGGTTCGGTTCCCATGGTTCAGTTCCTAAAGAAGACAGCCAGCTGTAGCGAAGGGCAGGTGCGGCAAGCTGACACAACAAGATGACACAACAAGAGGCACAAGAGAAAAACATGATGAGAGACACAACAAAAAGCAGGGACGGAAGTGGCTTAAGCAACTAGGTACCTCCTTGCCACATTGGATGTTCCGGGTTCAAGTTCTGGTGCCTCCTAAAGAAATAAAAAGAAGATGAACAAGCACTGCAAGTGCAAATAATGAAAGGGTGGGGAGAGATAAGTAAATAAAATAAATCTTAAAAAAAAAAAAAGGAATAGTGAAGAAATAGAAATTACTCCTAAGTTTTTGGCTTGGGTAAATTGAATGGACAGAGGGATGAGGTCTGAAGCTAGATTGCTTGGGTTCGTTTAAATCCTGGTGCTGGGAAATGGACTTGGCCCAATGATAGGGCGTCCGCCTACCACATGGGAGGTCCGCGGTTCATACCTCTGGCCTCTTTGCTTGTGTGGAGCTGGCCCATGCGCAGTGCTGATGTGCGCAAGGGATGCCCTGCCATGCAGGGGTGTCCCCCGCGTAGGGGAGCCCCACGCGCAAGGAGTGCACCCCATAAGGAGAGCCACCCAGCGCGAAAGAAAGTGCAGCCTGCCCAGGAATGGCGCCGCACACACAGAGAGCTGACACAACAAGATTATGCAACAAAAAGAAACACAGATTGCCAGTGCCGCTGATAAGGATAGAAGCAGTCACAGAAGAACACACAGCAAATGGACACAGAGAGCAGACAACTGGGGGGGGAGGGGAGAGAAATAAAAAATAAATAAATAAATAAAATAATAAATCCTGGTGCTATGAAGTCTGAGTGGCTTGGATCCACAGGTTACATAATCTCTGTGTACATCAGCTTCCTCATCTGCAAAGTGGAGCTAACACCTAACTCATACAGTTGTTGGGAGGCATGAGTTAATATAACTACAGAGCTTAGAAGAATGACTGGCACATTGAACAATGACCCAAATTGTTAGCCATGACTGTTATAATTACTGAGATGCAGACAATTGAAGAAAGGAGTCAAAATTAAGAATGTCTGTGGAGACTTAAGAGGTATAACAGTTATTAATATTTCTTTATAACAGTGGAATCGTGCCATCTGTTAAAGGTTATCTAGTTTAACCAGTTATGGCAGTAATTTAGATGCCATGTGATAATTAACACCCATCATCACTGTGAGTTAGAGAAGCCCCAGGGATGGAATAAAAATGAAATAAATTTTAATTGGGCCTCCAGGGAATGGTCCTGGGAGGGAGGGGAGATGGTGCAGGAGGAACTTGGGACCGAAGGAGCTGCTGAGGGACGTGAAGGGAAGGGAAAGAGAGCCACAGATGTCCCTGTTTAGACTTTCAATGGCCTTAAACACTGAAAAGATTATGACGACATGTTTCCCTTATGTCATTCCAAAAAAATATGATGCTGGGGAGTGGATGTAGCTTAAGTGGTTGAGTGCCTGGTTCCCATGTATGAGTCCACAGTTGTGATCCCCAGTGCCTCCTAAAAACAAACACACACTAAATTAAAAAAAAACAACTCTCTAGGGAGCAGACGTAGCTCAGTGGTTGAGCACCTGCTTCCCTTGTACAAGGTCCACATTTCAATCCCTGATACCTGCTTAAAAAAAAAAAACGATGCTTCACTGCTAAAAAAAAAAAAAAAGTAGATGAAATTCTCACAAAGTTCTGGTTTTCTCCATGACAGTCACTTTGATATTGTTTCTCTTTTTTTCATCACTCATTTTCTGATAGCCCTTCCTTGCTGATCCCTAAGCACGGTCTTGGTTGCAAAATAGGTAATCCAGCCTGTGAGAGTTTTTTTAAACACTTTTTAAAAAAAGACTTATTTTATTTCATTTCTTTATCCGCCCCCACCCCTTTGTTGTTTGTGCTCACTCTCTGCTCTGAGGTCTCCACTGTGGCACAGGCCATCGACTCTTCGCGGCGGTGCGGGCCAGCTTGCCCGGGAAATCCAACCCCGGGCCTCCCGTATGGTAGACAGGAGTCCAGGCACCTGAGCCACATCCGCCTCCCCTGGGGGAGTTTAGACCTCCTCCCTTGCCAGTAGCCTGGCTGGCTCCTACATCTCCTTTAGAAGAGCTTAACTATCACCCCCCCTCCCCCGGAAGAAGTCCCTCCCTGATGCTCCAAGTCCGAGCCCTCTAACAACCTGCATCTCACTATTCACGAGAGCACACTCCCCGCCTGGACTGTCGATTCCCGGAGCGCCTATCTTGCTCATCACTGCGTCCCCCTGCACCTAGAACAGTGCCGAGCTCATAGCTGAACGGAAGTTTTATGCAAGAACAAATCACTGAATGAGAGACCGCCCTTCCTACGCTACGGCATTCCCCAAGGGACAACGTTACTCAGCGAGCTATGCTGGTTGCTCCAGTCACTCTCCAGGACCCTCCCATTTCCACTGCTTCAGAGACCCTCTACCCGCATGCCTTTGACTGCACAGTGATTAAGTCCAGGGCAGACCTAATCAAAGGATAAAAGATTATAAGCACAGACAGCATTTGCATGACTGAATTTTCTGAGCTTAGAGCAATAAAGTAAAACAAACAAAACAAACACACAAGGGAATTATGACTTCATTCTGAGGTCACCCTGAATTTGATGAGATGTAAAGATCCATTTAAAAATAAATAAATAAAATAAAGGATCCCCCGTAAACCACCCTACCCAGCTTGGCACTCCCTGTCTTAATTACCGGTCTGAAAGGGGTTGTGCTGGCTGTAAAGGCTCCTCCCACTTTTATTTGCATATAAACAAAGTCACAGATTCACAGAAATGCTAAGACACTCTTGAGACCATCTAGCTATCTGCAGGACGTTTGAAGAGTTTTGGCTACTGATGCTGGTTCAAGCTTTAACCCATCCCAAGAATCCCTTCTCCAATCTTCTCAGCAGAGAAACCTGGGGGACTGTCCTTGCCTTCCAAACCCAGTTCAGGCCCCACCTCTTCAGGGAGAGCCATCTCTACTCCCTGGCCCCCTTGCCTCCTCCCTGCAGGCTCTTTATGTTTTTCACTGTGTTACTGTTTGTGCTCAGCATCACTGGTGCATGGACAATAAACCCTGAGGTGACCTCCTATTGTTTTTCAGCCACAACAGGCCTCCCCTCCTTCTGGGAAATGTGCCTCTCCCCGTCTTGACCCATTCCAGTGGAAGCAAGCTGCCATCTTCTCACAGATCCTTGGCCAACGGTCATTGGCCCAGGTTGGGCATCAGATTCAAGCTGGGCCAACCAAAGGACTCTACCCTGTGGTCACCATGGTTGATCCAGACTTCATTCAAACCAGACCCGAACCCTGACCGGGATTTTTAAACATGACACCAGGGAGAGCAAATGTCAGTCCTTCTCTGGTGTCAGAGCTGGGAGGAGCAGGTCTAGCAGCTGTTATCTTCCTTCCTACCAACCCTGTGGAGAAAGCCAACATACCAGGAGAGAAGCAGAGAGGAGAAAAGGAGGAGAGTCCCTGTAGTGCCCAAGTCCCTGTTTTCCATTTTGTCTAAGCTAGTACCAGTTATTCTTTGTCACTTGAAGCTAAGTCCGAATAACACAGCCCTCTGTATCCTGTGTCTATATCAGTCTCAGGCATAATAACCACAAAGCAGAAGTTAATTTTGTTTATTGTGATGCTGCGTGACCATCTCCTTTCATCTGAGTTAATATATAACCACCTATCCACTGCCCCAAGTCACGTGCAGCGCAAGAGAAACGCTCCTGAAGCTTATAATTAGGGAGTCGAGCCTCGCAATCAAGAGAGGGCCAAGGATGAGTGGGATGACACAAAGGATGAGGTACACAATAAGAGGAGATAAAAAAGAAAAGAGAGAGAGAGAGAGACTTGTGAACAGGACTTTATATTTTTAAAATTTTCAGCTGAAACACTAGAATTGAACTTTTACAGGTCTAGCCTGCTCATGTGGAAACCTAGTAGGTAGGACCCCTACCTTATCACTTACACTAAAATTGATTCCAGATGCCCTCTTCTCTGACAACTGCCCCCACTGCCCCCAACAACAGGGGCAGGAGTCAGGTGGCCGTGTTTGTACTCAGATCACTCTAAGTATCTTAGTACTGTAATCATGGCAGACACTCATAAAATACTTATGAAATGTAGCTAATAGAGTAGACATCTACTGTGACTATAGGGCACAATCTGTATACCCAGCACAGTATCCACCCTTCTTCAAGCAGCATCACCCTCCTTTGGGGATCATTGTTTTTCCCGTTCCAACCATGTAGTCATAGTTGGTGCTGCCAATCATATTATGTGGGTTCTTGACACAAACTATGCCAATCCCTACTTCCCCCAGCCATGCAATGATTAGCCCGAGGAGTGAGCATGGAGCCAAATCAGGCTAAAGAGGATCCTTCTGAGGGTTTTTATTAATCTCAACCTAGGAGAAGAAAAAGCAAAGAGAAAGAGCTTTCTGTTCCTCTCAGGTGGTGAAACCATCTGTAACCCAGAGTTCTCAACTCGCTACCTCTCTTGAAGTATTGGAAATACTTGTCCACATAGGAAAAGAAATTCCAAGTAAAGTAAAGATGAGACAGAGATCATTTTCAGTCTCCAAAATCCCTAGTTCCTGCTTTCTTAAGGCTGAATTGGTAAGCTTCAATTCTGAAAATGACTCCAGTAGCCAATAAGTCACCCCCACTTTTATTTTTTTCCCCTTATACTAGTTTGAATTCAGTTTCTGTTGCTTGCAATCAAGGAGTCCTGATGAGTACATAAGTTGCCTGGAATTTATTTTGGATTTGCCTAAGTAGCATTCAGAGATCGCAAATGAAAAGTGTATAGTTCTGGGACAAAATTTAAGAACCAACAGTCTCCAAGAGGATAACAGAACAGAGTGAGAGAGAAAAATATTTGTGTGAGTTTATTTTGCTGCATTTCATAATAATAACAGCTCTCCTTACCTATAAAGTATTACTTCCATTTTACTGGTAAGAAAATTGGCTCACCACGCCAAAGAGCTAGAAACAGATCCTGAACTCAGGTCTATGCAATTGAAAGACTTTAAAATACATTTCACCAAGCAAAAGTGAGTTCCTGGCATGAAAGGGAAACTTTCCTATAACCTAACATATTTTAAAGGAAAATATTCTAAATCAAGATATTGGAACTGGAAATTCTTGCCCCATATCACCTATAAGTGGTTAGTCAGCTTCCCATGCATTCATTCTTAGACATCTGTAGGGAAGATAGAAGAATCTACTGACTATTCATTCCTTCATTACAGATCATTTGACAAAGGTCCAGATGGTTTATCTGTCAGGAGCCCAATCTGGGGTAGGATACATTCAGTAATAAATATATTAAAAGTCTATCTGCAAAGCAAAGACTATTTTTTTTTAAAATTGATCTGAAGGCAAAACGGTGAAAAAAAATGTTCTTACGTATCTAGAGCAGGGATCAACAAACTATAGCCTGCAGATCTGTTGCCTGATTTGTAAGTAAAATTGTATTGGAACACAGCCATACTCATTTGTTTCTGTGTGGTCTGTGGCTGCTTTTACACTACAATGGCAGTTCAGAGGTTGAAATGCAAAGCGCAAAATATTTACTCTCTCTCTCTTTAAGAAAATAATTTGCCAACCCCTAATCTAGAGCAATGCTTGGAACATGAAGGGAGGCTGAAGACACCTCCCAGCACCATGAGTTTTTAGGCTACTTCTGCCCCAAAGAGCCCTTCCAAGCCCTTCCAAGCCCTTGGGTCAGAGAACATCCTGGTGCTCAGTGAGCCACTTTATCATGATCTCAATCAGCAGCACGTCTTGTTCCCCACCTCGTCCTCTCTGCTCCTACCCGGATACTTATATTTTTCTTTCATTTTTTTTCATACCCATAGCCCAGGACATAATCTTACCTTTGCCTCCTACACCCTAAATTACATATTTACCTCTGCCCAGCCCTGGAAACTTCCAACTGGGGAACTCAAGCTCTGTTCTTCAGTTTAGCCAATGAGAAGTACCAGCAGGAGATCAAAGGTGGGAATAGTGTGAGGTTGGGGTTTTATTTTTCTGGTTAGGGCAGCCCTCTCCTTTCACCTACTCTATGTAGATTCTGAAACTGTCCCCTCCCCTCGCTCCTTCAGGCTTAGGGGTGTTTATGGTATCCTGCTCTTGCTAACTCCAGGGAAACTAACGCTATCCCTGGATTATTTCCTAAACCCTGCTCACATCTTTGTAAATAGTCTCCATTTTAGTTCTCTATTGTGGTGAAAAAAATTACCTCCAAACTTACTATCAAAAAACGACAAACATTTATATCACACAGTTTCTGGAAGGTCAAGAATCTGGGAGTGGCTTACCTGAGAGTTTCTGGTTCCAGCTCTCTCATGAGGTTGTGGTCAAGCCGTTAGCCAGGGCTGCAGTCATCAGAAAGCTTCACTGAGGCTGGAGGATCCACTTCCAAGCCCATTCACGTGACTTACTGAGTGGCTTCAGGTCCTCGCCCCGGGCAGCTCATGGCACAGTAGTCAGCACAGAGAGAGTGACCAAGATGAACGTTTCAGTGTGCTTTATAACATAATCTCGGAAGTGACAATAATAAAGCTGAAAATCAGTTATCCAAATATTGATGGGTCTATTTCTGGACCCTCTATTCTGTTCCATTGTTTTATTTGTCTATCTTTACACCAATACCATGCTGCCTGGATTACTGTAGCTTTATAATATGTCTTGAAATCAGGAAATGTTAGTCCCCCAATTATGTCTTACATATTCTATCTAGGTCCTTTGCATTTCTGTATGAATTTTAGGGTTGTTTTTTTTTTTTTTTTTTTACAAAAAGTCTGCTGTAATTTTGATTGTGATTGAATAGATCAATTTGTAGAGAATTGGCATTCCAATAATACTAAATCTTCTGATTCATGAACATAGTACATATTTAATTTTTCTCAGCAATTTTTATAGTTTTCAGTCCTGCAGTACTTTTCTCAGATTTTCATATTTTTATACTGTTGTAAATGGTAGCTTTTCTAATTTAAATTTCCAAATATTTATTGCATTTGTATGTTAATTTCATAGCTCGCAACCTCACTTATTTTCAGAGCTTTTTTGTATACTCTATCAGATTTTTTACATAGATGGTCACATTTTCTGTGAGTAAAGACACTTTTATTTCCTCTATCATTGCACTTACCACAGCATACTGTAGTTGCTTGTTTCCCTGTCTGCACACTAGATATTAACTCTTTGAGGACAGGGACCTTGTTGTTAATCTCTCTGCTTCTTTAACATAGCAAAGGGCATAGCAGAGTGGAGCCAAAGTAAATGCCTAGGGTTCAAAAATGCTTGCTGGATCAAACAATGGTGCATAAATATTATCATTCCTGCCTCTAACTTTTTGCCCACTATCATCCCTCTGCCTCAGAATGTGCAGTCCCCTCCTGTCTGATTGCTACGGCAAGCTCAAGTCAAGACTCCTTGTATTAGTCAGTCAGAGGGGTGCTGATGCAAAATACCAGAAGCCTGCTGGCTTTTATAAAGGGTATTTATTTGGGGTAGGTACTTACAGTTACCAGGTCATAAAGCATAAGTTACTTCCCTCAACAAAGTCTATTTCCACGTGTTGGCGCAAGATGGCTGCTGATGTCTGTGAGGGTTCAGGCTTCCTGGGTTCCTCTGGGCTCAGCTCCTCTGTTTTCTCCACAAGGTCAGCTGTAGACTATTAGGTGAATGGCTCTGTCTCTCTCGCTGGGATTTCTGCCTTGTTTTAGGAGCCGTCTCTATTCCTCTGTGTTCTCCTGGCTTAGGTCCTCTCTTCCCAGGGCTTGCTTCTCTTTCCTCTGCATGCTGACTTCCTGGAGCTCCAGCTTAAGACTTCAGCATCAAACCCCAACATCAAAACTCCAACATCATAAACCCTCAACTCTGTCCTTTGCCATACCGTTAACACCCTAATGACATGGCCCAGTCAAAAGCCCTAATTATAACTTAATCATGCCCAGGTACACACCAGATTACAAATATAATCCAATATTTATTTTTGGAATTCATATTATATCAAACTGTTACACTCACCAGCAAGACTTTCCCAATCATTCCCTCCTGTCACAGTCAGTCCCCTTCTCTCTGGTCATAACAAGGATCATCTGGATCAATCATTTGACACTTGGTCATTCGGTACTGTGTTATTTTTAACTTTTCATGTATCTGTCCTTCCTGTGCAGTGTACTGTAACCTCTGAGAGTTCCGGCATGATCAGATGTAGTTAGTGACCCCTCTCCTACACTTCGGTTGCACTTTCTTTGTGCCTCTATTCAAGGCCTCCCCTCGCACAACTCCAAAGAGTATCGTCATACCATACAGAGCCTGCCCTTCAAAGTGGTCCTTGAACTGGTGCCAGAAATGGAAAATACTGGCTCAGCAACAGTTATAGCATTCTAACAAAATAATTTTCTGGCTCTTAAACCTAATAACAAAAACTGGAAGATTGTATTTTATATTTCTTTCGTTTTCTAAGTTTATTTTTCTAGGGATTCACTTTTTCAAAGCATTCTTATTCACTTAAGTCCACACCTCATTCCCATTTCCTTCGTTTTTACCAAGTGTCTATTCTGTTTAGTCACCATATCTCCTTAGGTCCCTCTTAGCTATGACAGTTTTTCAGACTCTCTTTTTTTTGATAATCTTGACAGTTTTGAAGAGGAGTCAAGTATTTAGGAGAGGCCCCTCAATTGGGATTTGTCTAATGTTTTTCTCTTGAATGTAAATAGATAGATGATAGATAAATAGACATTGGTATTATATTTTTTACAAATAAACAGTCTGCCTTTCCTCCTTCCATTCTCTCCTCTCCCAGTAATTTCTAATCTGCTTTCTTTCTCTAGAAATAAGATAGGTTATATCATACAACATTAGGCCTTCATTTTTTTAAGATTTATTTTATTTATTTAGTCCCCTGCCCACCTCCCCTTTGTTTTTATGCTTGCTGTCTGCTCTTCTTCTCTTTAGGAGGCACCAGGAACAAAAACTGGGACCTCTCATGGGGGAGATAGGTGATCACTCACTTGAACCATTTTCAGTCCCCTGGTCTGTGTCTCTCATTGTCTTGCCTCTTTGTGTCTCTTTGTTTCATCATCTTGTTACATCAGTTTGTCATGCCTGCCCATTGCAACAGCTTGCCTTCTCAAGGAGGCCCCAGGAACTGAATCTGGGACCTCCCATGTGGTAGGCAGGAGCTCAATCACTTGAACCATTTCCACTTCCCAACTTTTAGCCATGTGTGTCTTGCTTATTTCACCGAGCTTCCATGTTGCAGTATGTCTTCCATGTTGCAGTATGTCTCATAATTTCATTTTTCCTTATGGCCAAAGAATATTCCATTGTGTATGTACCACATTTTGTTTATCCATTCATTTGTTTATAGACATTTGGGTTGTTTTCAGCTTTTGGCTATTGAGAATAATGTTACTATAAACACTGGTGTACCCATATCTATTTGTTATCTTGTTTTCACATCTCATACCTAGATGTGAGACTGATGAGTCAAATTTTAATTCTATATTTAACTTTTTGAGGAACTGCCATATTGTTTTCCATAGTGGTTACACCATTTTACATTCACACCAACAATGAACTTGTTATTTTCCATTTTAAAAGTAACAGCCATCATTGTGGGTGTGAAGTGGTATCTCTTTGTCGTTTTAATTTCCATTTCCCTAATTGATTATGAGCTGAGCATCTTTTAATGTGTTTATTGGCCATGTGAATATCCTTTTTGGGGAAAAGTCTATTCAAGTCCTTTGTCCATTTATTTATTTTTTATTTTTTATTTATTTTCTTTTAAATGTTACATTAAAAAAAATGAGGTCCCTATATACCCCCCACCCCACCCACGCCACCCCTCCCACATCAACAAATTCTTCCATCATTGTGGCACATCCACTGCACCTGGCGAATACATTCTGGAGAACCGCTGCAACACATGGATAGTGGTCCACATTGTAGTCCACACTCTCCCCCAGTCCACCCAGTGGGCCACGACAGGACACACAATGTCCAGCATCCGTCCTGCAGCACCACCTAGGACAACTCCAAATCCTGAAAATGCCCCCACACCATATCTCTTATTCTCTCTCCCAACCATCAGCAGCCACCGTGTCCACCCTCTCCACATCACAACTACAATTTCTTCCCTTACTAATCACAGTTGGTCCCCAGCTGAACACCAGTAAGTCCACTCTAATCCATACTGTATTCCTCCATCTTGTGGACCTGGGATGGCTATGTCCAGTCCCTCTCTACATCAAGAGGGGGTTTAGATTCCATGTAGATGATGGATGCAATTCTCCTGCTTGCAGCTGTAGGCACTCTTGGCTCCCTGGTGTGGTGGTTGACCCTCTTCACCTCCCTGTCCACTGGCCAGGGTAAGTCCAAGAAACCAGAGGGTAGGAGCTGCAAGTCTGCTGAGGCCCAGGGCCTGGCCATCACATGGACAGTTCAGAGATTCAGGTCTTCTGAGTACACACCAACCCAAATGCCAACCGTAGGTCCGGTAAAAGTGACAGAAGAGGCATGTGTAGAAAGGTTATATCTGAGTCCAACTCCATCACACTCAGGAACACAAACTCCAAAGATGAACTCCAGAGCCATCTACCTTGACCGTAGAACCTGTGGGTCGCTGCAGCCCTCAGGAGAACCAGCACCTGGGTTTCCATCTACCTTTGCTGTCTCTGGTACCCTGCTGAGGCATGCATAAGCCTCACCCCCTGATGACCTCCTGACTCCTTTTGACTCTTTGCCATATAAACACACTTGTCCTTTCAATTTCCCCCTTTTTATCCAAAGCCAAAATGCAGTTTTTAATACCTGATATTACTTGTAGGCTGAGATATTCTGCAGGTCTTTTTGTAGTTATATCATCAGCTGGTGCTTGGTAGTAATCCCTTGGTGCCATGCTGGGGGGAAGGCAATGCATCTATATGCTGAGTTTGTTTTAAAGTTTTTTTTTTAAGGAGTTATTTTATTTATTTATTTTCACTTGCTGTATCAGTTCATCTTCCTTTTTTTTTTGCATTTTATTTAAAATTTTTTTAATTAATTATTTATTTTTAATGTTACATTAAAAAAATATGAGCTCCCCATATACCCTCCCCACCCACTCCTCCGATAACCACAACCTCCTCCATCACCATGGGACAGTCATTGCATTTGGTGAATACATCTCTGAGCACTGCTGCACCACATGTTCAATGGTCCACATTACAGTTTACACTCTCCCCCAGTCCACCCAGTGGGCCATGGGAGGACATGCAATGTCCAGAAACTGTCCCTGCAGCACCACCCAGGACAACTCCAAGTCCTGAAATGCCCCTGCATCACATCTCTTCTTCCCATTCCCACCCTCAGCAGCTACCATGGCCACTTTCTTCATCTCAGTGCTACATTTACTTCCATTACTAATCACAATAGTTCATGAATAGAATATCAGTAAACCCACTCTAGTCCATACTCTATTCCTTCATCCTGTGGACCCTGGGATGGTTATGTCCACTCCACCTCTATATTGAGAGGGGGCATAGATTCCACATGGCTGATGGATGCAATTCTCCTGCTTGCAGTTGTAGGCACTCTTGATTCCCTGGTGTGGTGTATGACTTTCTTCACCTCCCTGTTAGCTGGCTGGGGTAAGTCCAATAAACCAGAGAGTAGGAGTTACAAGTCTGCTGAGGCTCAGGGCCTGGCTGTCAAATGGACAGTCCAGAGATTCAGGTCTCCTGAGTATACACCAACCCCAGCGCCAACCACAGGTCTGGTAAAAGTAACAGAAGAGGCATGGGTAAAAACGTCACATCTGAGTCGAACTCCATCACACTGAGGAACACAAACTCCAAAGCAGGGCCAACTGACATGGCACTGAACTCCAGAGCCATCTGCCATGACCGTAGAACCTGTGGGTCTCTGTAGCCCTCAGGAGAACCAGTACCTGGGCTTGTGTCTACTTTGCCTGTCTCTGGGACCCTGCTGAGGCATGCGTAAATGTGACCCCTCTGATGACCTCCCAACTTTTTGGAGACTCATAGCCACATAAACTCATTTGTCCTTTCCATTTCCCCCTTTTATTCAAGGTTAAAACATTTTTTTAAAAGATTTACTTATTTATTTATTTCTCCCCCCCTTCTCGCCCCCTCCCCCCAAGTTGTCTGCTCTCTGTGTCCATTCGCTGTTTTCTTCTGTGACCGCTTCTATCCTTATCAGTGGCACTGGGAATCTGTGTTTCTTTTTGTTGCATCATCTTGTTGATGTCAGCTCACTGTGTGTGTGGCGCCATTCTTGGGCAGGCTGCACTTTCTTTTGTACCAGGCGACTCCCCTTCCAGGGCACACTCTTTGCGTATGGAGCTCCCCTATGCGGGAGACACCCCTGCGTGGCACGGCACTCCTTGCGCGCATCAGCACTGCCCATGGGCCACCTCCACACCGGTCAAGGAGGCCCGGGGTTTGAACCATGGACTTCCCATGTGGTAGGCGGACACCCTATCCATTGAGCCAAGTCCGCTTCCCTTAATTTTAAAATATAATTTCTACCACTATAATCTTATTGTTCCCCTACTTATAAGAGCAATGATTCTTATTGATCATGACTGTCATGAATACAGATATCAATACTGAAAAATCTTCATCAGGGATTGCATGCAGTCATTTCAAACTAAAACCTGATAGAAAAATATTATGTTCCTGGAAGTAAGCACTGGTTTAAAAATTTAGAAACATTTGGAAAGTATTATACAAACTCAGTATTGAATACCTTTCTTCATTTCTGGTATTTTATTTTTTATCTAATTAAGATAATGTGAAGAAAATGTGAGTACTCTCCCCCCCACCCCGCACCTATTTAAACACTCTCAACTCCAATTTGTTTATTTTTTTAAAGATTTATTTTATTTATTAATTTCTCCCCCACCTTGTTGTTTTATGCTCACTGTTTGTTCTTTGCATCTGTTTGTTGTATGCTGTGTCTGCTTGTTTTTTTTTAGGAGTTTAGGAAACTGAACCCAGGACCTCCCATGTGGGAGGGAGGAGCCCAATCACTTGAGCCACATCTGCTCCCTGCTTGTTGCACCTCTCATTGTGTTTCCTTGTTGTGTCAGCTTGCTGTGCCAACCTGTCACACCAGCCTGTCACATCAACTCCGCTCACTCTCTTGGTTGTCTTCAGGAAGCACCAGGAACTGAACCTGGGGCATCCGATGAGGTAGGCGGATGCCTAAGTGCTTAAGCCATATCTACCTCCCTCCAATTTGGTTTACTCTAGCATGCCGCACAGCAATATTTTCTATGTGAATCATGTTCTCAAGAAGGCTAGAAAGCCCTACATGGAACAGATACATCCCTCCCTACATGTTATTCTTTTTTTTTTAGATTTATTTATTCATTTTTATTTATCTGTCTCCCCTCCCTCTGCCCTCACCCCAGTTGTCTGTTCTCTGTGTCCATTCGCTGTGTGTTCTTCTGTGTCCACTTCTATTCTTGTCAGCGGCACCAGAAATCTGTGTTTCTTTTTGTTGCATCTTCTTGCTGCATCAGCTCTCCATGAGTGCGGCACCACTCCTAGGCAGACTGGACTTTTTTTTCACACTGGGCGGCTCTCCTTACCGGGGGCACTGCTTATGCATGGGGCTCCCCTACACAGGGGACACCCCTGCGTGGCAGGGCACTCCTTGCGCGCATCAGCACTGCACGTGGGCCAGCTCCACATGGGTCAAGGAGGCCCTGGGTTTGAACCGTGGACCTCCCATGTGATCGGCAGATGCTCTATCCGTTGAGCCAAGTCTGCTTCCCTACTTGTTGATTCTTATAAATGCCTCCTGCTTTAAAAAAGCAGGAGGCATTTATGAGAATAACACCATAGCCCCTAAAAGCCTCAACAACCTACAAGGCCCTACTCAAACCCTCAGTCTCAGGGCACCCTTCCCACTTCCTCAGCCTTGGTTGTTTTCTCCCCACCTCTTTTTTGAGCCTCCCCTGGGTCTCTGCTATAGCCCTTATTGCAGCCCTATCCTGCGTTGTATTACCAACACTCGAGTATGTGTCTATCACCTCACGAAGATGATCAACCCTTGGAAAAGGGAACCTTGGTTGTATATCTTCAGAGAATTTTGTACATGGAGATGCTCAAGATGTGTTTATTGAAATGGAACTAGAATTATAGGGTGATCCAGTGGCATAAACTCTAAGGATGGTGGGACAGGCAAGGTCCAGAGCAGAATCATACATCTTTTGTTCCTCCTCCTGGTGAAACTTTTACTGAGGCAAAGCAGATAAGACTGATAAGAAAGAAAAGACTGAATCCATCTGTCCTCTCTAGAATATACAAAGTGAGGCCAAATGAATACTTTCGAAAATACTTTCATAACCAAAATGCATTTGAGCATGCGTGTGCGCCCAAAACCAGCCAGGAAGTGCCTGCAGTCTTGCCAATGCTGAGTCTGCACCCCTCGTTGTCCCGCAGCACCCATAAAGCCTGCAGGTTTCTTTACCTCACTCCCTTTGGGCCACCTCACCTTCAATGGCTGAAATGGCGCACGATGTGCTTCTCCATTTCCTCCAGCTGCAAGAAGGAAACAACATAAATGCGAGGTTCTCGATGTATCCCCATGTGCATATTATATCCTCACATGTTAACAGGAACTGAACAATGACTCTTTTTTTCTCACACAGATTATGTTTCATTTTAATTTAGGAATTTGTACAAAATTACCCAAAGTTCTACAAACTGCACTGATGAAATGAAGCAGAAATCTTTCCTTCCTAGGTTGTAAATCAGAGACTATTCTTTTTTTGTCCAGTAATTAGCAAATACTGCCTGTAAATATGAGGGCTTTCCTTCAAGTTTCACATTGTTTTCAGCCTTGCCTTGCCTTAAATCCTATGCTAAAACTTATTGGTATGTTGCCTTGGGGCAGGTTTCTTAGCTTTGGTATTCCTTATCTAAAAAATGGGGATAATAATAACAATACTTCATAAGGGGTTGATGAGAATTAATGAGTTAATACAGGTAAAGCACTTCCAATGAAATATCATAAGCAGTAGCTATTTTTGTTATTATGCAAAATTTATGATGATTGAATTTGCTTAAGGAAACTGATATCATATCCTTTTCTGATAGGGAGAATGTGGCGATTCATTGGTTGCCCAAGGATAGGAATAGGAGGAAGAGGAAGAAAAGAGAAAAAGAAGTTGGTTTAACACTCCAAAATTTTGCTTTTCCCCAGAAGCCATCCACATAAACTTTTCACACAGATATTTTAAAAATACATAAATACAGATTTAGCTTGTTAGAAAAAAAGTGGAAAATAAGGAAAAATAATAAGAAGGATAAAAACCCATAATCCACCTCTTAAAGAGGAGTACTAATAGGATTTTGGTATCTTTCCTTCCAGTCTTTTTCTATGAGTGCATTTCCACTTAATCCCATCATGTATGAAATTGCATCACCTAGTTTTTCCATTTAACATTATAATATAACCATTTCTTCACTCTATAGGTCAAACATCAGTTTTTGATGCCCTCACATCAATTCGGCTTCCAAACAATACCCTTATTTTCTTTTTGTGAATTCTCTCACCCCTAGTGTGAGTCTTACAGGAGATCAAATCCAGGTGATGCTCTCCCACTAGAAGCCAAAGGGGCCATATCCTCCCTCATCCTGCCCCAGAGCAACCTGGAGGCATCTCACGGATGAATGATGCAAGGGGGAAGCATCTATCCAGGGTATTTTATTGCCATTGTGACCACCCTCAGGGATGGGTCTTTCAATGAGACTATTGGGATGATTCTTGTTGCCCAGGACTCTGGAAATATCATTATTCCTCCCCGTTGAAGCCAGGGCCTCTAGCCTCAATGTGATTTTGGGAGCTCCCAGCTCTCAATATCTTTCCACATGTTTCAGTCTGTTTAAGTAAGCCAGAGTCAGTTTCTGTTGCACACAACCGAAGAACTCCAGCTGACAAACCTAAGCTGTTAATAACTTTTTTGAAAACAGGGATTTTGATGGCTACATGATATTTCATCTCAGGACCATATGCCAGTGTATATGACCTTGTACCTTTTTCTAGATAATTCGATTAAACAACTTTGTGCATAAATCTTTTTTCCTATATTTCAAATTACTTCCTTAGGATAGAGGTCCAGAGGGTAGGAGTTGCAAGTCTGTTGAGGCTCAGGGCCTGGCCGTCACATGGACAGTTCAAAGATTCAGGTCCCCTGAGTATACACTAAACCCCAGCTCCAACCACAGGTCCAGTTTATAAGTGACAGGAGAGACTTGTGAACAAAGATCACACCTGAGTCCAATTCCATCACACTTAGGACCACAAACTCCAAAGTGGGCCAATTGACATGGCACTGAAGTCTGTCTGCCATTACCATAGAACCTGTGGGTCTCTGCAGTCCTCAGAAGAACCAATACCTGGGGTTGTATCTACTTTAGCTGTCTCTGGGACTCTGCTGAGGTGTGCATAAGGGCAACCCCTCTGATGATCTCCCAGCTCTTTTTTGGAGACTCATAGCCATATAAACTCATTTGTCCTTTCCATTTTCCCCTTTTATTCAGGGTCAAAAGGCATTTTTAACTCCTGATGTTACATGTAGGCTGAGATATTCTGCTGGTCTGAATTGACCCTTTTATTCAAGATCATTCTCCAGCCACATCATCAGCTGGTACTTGGTAGTAATCCCTCAGTGCCAGGGAGGCTCATCCCCGGGAGTCATGTCCCACGCTGGGGGAAGGCAATGCATTTACATGCTGAATTTGGCTTCGAGACTGGCCACATAAGAGCAACATGGAGGCTCTCAGGAGGTAACTCTTAGGCATCTTGCAGCTCTAGGTCTAGTTCTTATTTCAGGCACACAGACCCACAAGCATAGTCCTTAGCATCAAGGGCTCATTGTTGGACCATCCTTCCTTATTGGTCGTAGCCATTGCATTCGGAGGATTATTGCTGTTCCATTAGGGAATGTGACAGACCTCCCCCAGCCAGGAACTCAGCACTCCCCAAGCCATCATTCCCAACTTTGTTGTTTCTTTAGGAGGCATCAGGAGCCGAACCTGGGATGTCTGGTGTGGGGGGAAGGCTCCCAGTCACTTGAGCCACCTCTGCTCCCCCTTTTGCCCATTTTTTAATTGGGTTGTTTGTCATTTTGTTGTTGAGTTGTAGGAGTTTTTATATATTTTGGATATTAAACCCTTACTCTATATATGATTTGAAAAATTTTCTCCTACTCTATAAGTTGTCTTCTCACTTTCTTGATAATTTCCTTCAATGAATGAAAGTTTTAAATTTTGTTGAAATCAAATTTATCTATTTTTTCTTTTGTTGTTCCTGCTTTTGATGTCAAACTTAAGAACCTATTGCCAAATTCCAGGTCACGGAGACTTGCCCCTATGCTATCTTCCAAGAGTTTGATTTTTTTAACTCTTATATCTAGATCCTCCATCCACTGAGTTTAGTTTTGTATTTGGTGCCAGGGAGAGGTCTAACTTCCTTTTTTTGCATGTGGATATCCAGTTTTCCCAACACCCTTTCTTTAAGAGACTATTCTTTCCCCACTGCATGTAGTTAGCACCCTTGTCAACAATCAATTGGGGAGTGGTTGTGGCTCAAGAGATTGAGCATCTGCTTCCCACATGAGGGGTCCTGGAGTTGGTCTCTGGTGCCTCCTAAAAACAAATAAATGAAAAAAACAACTCAGGGGAGCCAATGCGGTTTAGCAGTTGAGCGCTGGCTTCCTCAAAAAAAAAAAAAAAGGGAAGTGGACGTGGGTCAAATGATAGAACATCCCCCCACCATATGGGGGGTCCAGGGTTCTATACCCGGGGCCTCCTGACCCATGTGGTGAGCTGGCCCACATGCAGTGCTGCCAGCGCAAGGAGTACTATGCCACACAGGGGTGTCCCTGCGTAGGGGAGCCCCACATGCAAGGAGTGTGCCCCGCAAGGAGAGCTGCCCTGCCTGAGAAAAGTGCAGCCCACCCAGGAGTGGCACTGCACACACAGAGAGCTGATGTAGCAAGATGACACAACAGAAAAGATACACAGTTTCCCAGTACCACCTGGTAATACAAGTGGACACCGAAGAACACACAGTGAATGGACACAGAGAGCAGGCAACAGGGTGGGTGGGGGGAGGGGAGAAAAATAAATAAAATAAATCTTGAAAAAAAAATCAGTTGGCCATAGATGTGTGGTTTTATTTCTGGACTTTGACTTCTCTTCCACTAGTCTATTTGTCTATCTTTGTGTCAGTACCAAACTGTTTTCATTATCATCATTTTGTAACACAATTTGAAATCAAGGAGTATGAATCTTCCAAAATTGTTATTCTTTTTTAAAAATAGTTTTGCCTATTTGAGGCCTCTTGAAGTTCCATATACACCTATAAATTTGAAGATTGCTTTTTCCATTTCTTCAAAAAAGGCTGCTGGAATTTTTAAAAATTTTTATTCCCGCCCCACTCCTCCCCCGGGCCTTGCAACTTGCTTGTTGTTTGTTCTCTGTGTCCATTCGCTGTGCACTCTTCTTTATTTTTACTTGTCTCCCTTTTTGTTGCGTCACCTTACTGAGTCGGCTCTCTGTGGTGCTTGCAGGCTGGGCAGCACTCTGTGGCGCTTGCAGGCCAGTGGCTCTCCGCACCATGCAGGTGAACCTGCGTTCACAAGGAGACCCCAGGATGCAAACCCAGGCCCTTCCATATGATAGACAGGAGTCCAACTGATTGAGCCACAGCGGCTACCCGGCTGCTGGAATTTTAATAGGGATTGCATTGAATTTGTATACTGCTTTGGGTAATATTTACATATGAACGTTAACTCTTCCAACCCATGAACCTGGGATGTCTTGCCATTTATTTAGGTCTTCTTTATTTTCTTTCAGCAGTGTTTTCTAGTTTTCAGTATATAAGTCTTTTGTATCCTTAGATAAATTTGCTCCTAGACCCTTTTAGATGCTATTGTAAATGGAATTGTTTTCTCTCTTTCCTCTTTGGATTGTTAATTGATAGTTCAAAGGAATATAATTGTCTTCTTGTGTTGATCTTATACCCCGCTGTATTCATTTATTAGCTACTCTAATAGTTTTGTTTTGTTTCTTTGGTGGATTCCTTTGGTTTTCTATATCTAAAATCATGTCATCTGCAAAGAGAGATGATCTTACTGCTTCCTCTCCAATTTGGATACCTTTTATTTCTTTTTCTTACCTAATCGTTCATATCTGCCAGATGAAGAACTAGAGGGAAAAAAAAAAGGAAGCAAGAAAAGGGAGAGGAAGAAAAGGAAAAAAACCAAACTAACAAACAGACAAAACACTTCCATACACACACACAAAAGAAAAAGTGAAAAAAAAAAAAAAAAAGAAATGCCCTGCCCAAGTCTCTTGTTATGTGCCAATGGGAAGCCAGAAGCTACTGTTTTCAGGGCCAAAGGTAGACCAGCCTTCCTACTCATCACTCAGGAATCAGACAGACACAAATATATAAAACAGAGCAAGGGAGAGAGGGAGGAAGGGAGGGAGGGAGGAAAGAAACCCAAGGTGCAGGGGAGAGAAGAAGGTGCATTGGCAATTCCCTATAGATGCTGGGGCCAAAAGATGCTACTTTTTTTTTTAAGATTTATTTATTTATTTATTTATTTATTTCTCTCCCCCCCCCCCGCCCCCCCCCCCCCCCGTTGTCTGTTCTCTGTGTCTTTTTGCTGCATGTTCTTTGTCCGTGGCTCTCCTTATCGGTGCACTCCTTGTGCGTGGGGCTCCCCTATGCGGGGGACACCC
This sequence comes from Dasypus novemcinctus, assembly GCF_030445035.2. Lineage (NCBI taxonomy): Eukaryota > Metazoa > Chordata > Mammalia > Cingulata > Dasypodidae > Dasypus > Dasypus novemcinctus. The sequence continues at coordinate 88,594,025 of NC_080684.1, forward strand.
CTGTGTGGCAGGGCACTCCTTGCGCGCATCAGCACTGCGCATGGCCAGCTCCACACGGGTCAAGGAGGCCCGGGGCTTGAACTGCAGACCTCCCATGTGATAGCCGGACGCCCTAACCACTGGGCCAAGTCCGCCGCCACTTTTGAGAGAAACCAAGGCTAGCATCTGCACTGGTCCCCAGGGATCCAACAGACTGAAGAACACAAAAAAGAAAAAAGAAACCTAACCAATGAAAAAGTGCACTGGGTCTTTTTTTTTTTTCCATTTTTAATTTTTTTAAATGAAAGATACATTGACCACACAAAATGTTACATAAAAAAATGTAAGAGGTTCCCAGGTACCCCACTCCCCACACCCCCCACTCCTCCCACATCAACAACTTCTTTCATTAGTGTGGTACATTCATTACATTTGATGAGTACATTTTGGACCATTGCTACACAGCATGGATGATAGCTTACGTTGTAGTTTACACTCTCTCTCAGTCCATCTAGTGGGTTATGGTAGGATATATAGTGTCTTGCATTTGTCCCTGCAATATCAGTCAGGACAACTCCAAGTCCCGAAAATGCCCCCATATCACACCTCTTTTTCCCTCTCCCTACCTTCAGCAACTCCCGTGGCCACTGTCTCCACATCAATGTTATAATTTCTTCCATTGCTAGAGCCACAATAGTTCTATAGTAGAACACTGGTAAATCCACTCTAATCCATATTTTATTCCTCCATCCTGAAGACAATGGGGTGGCGATGTCCATTCCACCTCTAAATCAAGAGAGGGCTTAGATGCCACGTGGCTGATGGATGGAATTCTCCTGCTTGCAGCTGTAGACTCTCTCGGCTTTTAAGTCCTGGTAGATGCCTGTGTGAGGCCAGAAGCGGCTAATCCGGAAAATAAAGCCAGAGTCTATGCTATGCCCTCAGTGATCTGCCAGGCCATAAAATTTCTACACAGGGTTGGAAACAAACAAACAAACAAACAAAAACCACTACCTCTTTTTGTCCAGGTGGATGCTGGTAGAAAGCCAGAAGTTCTGCTGCCCAGAGGGCTGAAAGTGTGCCCAGCTTCTGCACTGGTCCCTCAGGGGTCCCTGAAACTAACCTTGACCCTCAGCCCCAATTTTTAGAGAAGGTGGTTTCTTCTGCCAGCCCTGGTCTCAGCTAGCTGCTCCCAGAATCCTGGGCATGTCTCTGTAGCTGCAGCCAGTTTCTGTGGCCACTGTCGCATGACTGAGCCCTGGGCTCTGGTCACTGGTTCTTGCTTTCACTTACAAAAGTTGAACTCTTGGCAGCTTCTCACTTTGTCTGGCACTCCTGTACTTGTTCTAAATGTCCATTCTGGTTCCAGGATTACCGCCTTGTTAATTCCGGTTCCTTTTTCCAGCTCTTCATTTTCCTAGTAGAAGGAGAGATTTGCAAAACTTCCTACTCTACCATTTTGCCCCTGCGCTCTCATATTTCATTTATTATTTTATTTTTTAGGAGGTACCAGAGATTGAACCCGAGACCTTGTACATGCAAAGCAGGTGCTCAACCACTGAGCTAGACCTGCTCCCCCTTAATATGGTTTTAGACTCAAGGTTTCCAAACTAATTTGAGCATGATATAATGCTCCGCCCCCCCTTTTTTCCAATTTAAAAAAACACTTTTTATCCTAAAATTTTCCAAGTATATATGAAGGTAAAAAGAATGGCATGTGGTACACTACGTAACTCCAGCAGGTGCCATTGGCCAACACTTTAATGAGTGGTGCTCCCTCAAGTTGTGCAACATGGTGGCCCAGTCTACTTCCTACACCTCTCTTACCATGTCCTCCCCAACTACCTCTTATCAACATCATACTCAAAGATGCCTTCCTTGGAAGCTCCTGGTCTACCTTACATCATACCAACTGTTGGGAGCTATAGGAAATGTGGATCAGCCCTCTTCTAATTGGAGTGGACTAAATAGCAACATCAATATCCATGAACTAATTAAAATATAGTATGGTGCTAGTCAATTCTTTTTTTTTTCTCCCCCTAGTCAGTTCTTGTTTTCCTTCCCAGTGATACCAGGTAATGTTTCTGGCTCTGAGACTCATTTACGTTGGGTTATTTTTAAATTTCTTAAATTATGATAGATAGGTTTGAACAAGCCAACTCTTGAACTTGAGATAACCCCAAGGACATAGAGACAGGCCAGGGGCCAAAAGAGGCAATTCGACAAGTGACATTTTATTTATTTATTCACAAAGGTAGCCTTTGGGGTTGGCTATATACTTGCAGATAAGACCACAAAATCAAAATCCTTCAATCTTGCTGTATAATAAAGATTTTTAAAACATCTCCCACTATCTAAACTATTGCCACACCTAGTTGTAGCCTACCCTGTGGCAACCTCCCCCCACATACCCCAAACTTACAACCGTTGATCCCATTGGATAGGATCTTTCAAAGACCTCAGCCATATACTAAATTGATAAAGTGGGGATTGGGAAAATTTTTTTGAACAAAAATTTCCCAGTGCTTTTCATGGAATTATCTCGGCCAGATCTTCTCGATTCTTTCCAAAGTCTTACTCTGAGCTGGAGAGTCACAGAGAGGGTAGGGGAACTGGGAAAGCCAAAACACATTCTGTAGCAGCAGATACCAGCAGCTCAAGGTAGCCCCAAAGGTCAGAAGGAATCCAGGTCCATCCAAGAAGTTGAGTTGTAGATATACTTAAAAGAGGCAGATAGAAGGAGTCAGAGGGAATGTTGAAAGGTAACAAAATTGGGGAATCTGCAAGACATGACAAGGACCAAAAATTCACCAAGTTTGGTAAGAGAGGGTATGAGACCAAGAAAGCATGTGATTTAAATAACACCGGAGAACTCATTAACTGGCTGCTCCAGAACTCAAGGCTGTTTTATACCCAGGGCAGGAAATGCTCAAGGTCTAGGGCCTGTGAGAGATTTGGGATCTATGAAAACATTTGGAAGCTTAAAAAAAAAGTATTGCAAAGAGAAAATTTCAAAACATAAGTTAGGGAAGAGGACTTAGCCCAACGGATAGGGCGTCCACCTACCACATGGGAGGTCCGCGGTTCAAACCCCGGGCCTCCTTGACCCATGTGGAGCTGGCCCATGTGCAGTGCTGATGCACGCAAGGAGTGCCCTGCCACGCAGGGGTGTCCCCGCGTAGGGGAGCCCCACAGGCGAGGAGTGCACCCTGTAAGGAGAGCCACCCAGCGCGAAAGAAAGTGCAGCCTGCCCAAGAATGGCACCGCCCACACGGAGAGCTGACACAACAGGATGATGCAACTAAAAGAGACACAGATTCCAGATGCCGCTGATAAGGATAGAAGTGGTCACAGAAGAACACACAGCGAATGGACACAGAGAAGCAGACAACTGCGGGGGGCGGATGGGGGGGGAAGAATGGGAGAGAAATAAATAAAAAATAAATCTTTAAAAAAAACAAACATAAGTGAATGAAAGTTTAAATGTTATAAAGCATCACAAGATGTCAACTTCATTAGTTTTTTATTTTATTTATTTTTAAAGGATACATAGATCATATCATTAGTTGTTAAATTTAGTATTCATAAAAATTTCCTTATACTGTAAAATAATTTGTAGATGAGCACAGTGGTTCAGAGTATGGATTTTGAAGCCAAATTGCCTAAGTTCTTGGCTCCTCTGTGTGACTTCTAGCAAGTTAAGTCAACCTCTCTGAGTTTGAATTTTCTCATCCTTTAAAATCCCTTATAGGAAAGGGAAATAATAATACCACCTACCTAGTACATTGTTGAGAGGATTAAATAAGTACACTTACAACAGTGCTTGGTATATTGTAAGCATTAGATATGTGTTAATTATTATTATTATTATTTTTTTTCTCACTTGAATTCTGAAATATGGACTGATTTCTAAGAAAGTACAGCCAATTGAATGGATTACTTACACTTAATTTCAAAAGCAACATTATACGGGCGGCAGACTTGGCCCAGTGGTTAGGGCATCCGTCTACCACATGGGAGGTCCACGGTTCAAACTCCGGGCCTCCTTGACCCGTGTGGAGCTGGCCCACGCACAGTGCTGATGCGCGCAAGGAGTGCCCTGCCACGCAGGGGTGTCCCCCGCGTAGGGGAGCCCCATGCGCAAGGAGTGCACCCTGTAAGGAGAGCCACCCAGCGCGAAAGGAAGTGCGGCGTGCCCAGGAATGGTGCCACACACACGGAAAATTGAACCAACAAGATGACGCAACAAAAAGAAACACAGATTCCCGTGCTGCTGACAACAACAGCAGCAGACAAAGAAGATGCTGCAAATACACACAGAGAACAGACAATGTAAAAGTTGAAATATTTACAAATAAAATGATCGGATGTCTAAGATTTGTTTAAAGATAATCTTGGGTTGGGGGATAGGGAAATTAGTACAGGTATTGCTGAAACAAGATTGGTTATGAATTGCTAATTTAAAGCTGAGTGAAAGGTACACAGGATTTTCTATTCTCTTTTTGTATATGTTTGAAAATTTTCTAAGATCAAACATTTAAGAAACTCTATGGAAGAATTTTTATAATGTTGCTTTTGTTTTTTTGGTTGTTGTTTTTTAAAGATTTATTTTTATTTATTTTATTTCTCTCCCCTTCCTCCCTCCCCCCCCCCTCCCCCCCGCCGTTGTCTGCTCTCTGTGTCCATTCACTGTGTGTTCTTCTGTGTCCACTTGCATTCTTGTCAGTGGCACCAGGAATCTCTCTTTTTGTTGTGTCATCTTGCTGCGTCAGCTCCCCATTTGTATGGTGCCACTCCTGGGCAGGCTCTCCTTATGGGGGCACTCCTTGCACATGGGGTAGGGACACCCCTGTGTGGTATAGCACTCCTTGTATGCATCAGCACTGTGCATGGGCCAACTCATCCCATGGGTCAGGAGGCCCTGGATCTGAATCCTGGACCTCCCATATGGTAGGCAGACACTCTATCGGTTGAGCCAAATCTGCTTCCCCATTCTTTCTTTTAATAATTGGAATATGAAAAGGAACTTTTCCCTTGTCAATTATGGGGTTACGCTTACTGAAGTATAGTTTGTATAGAAAAAGTAGGAGAAATGCTTGATTCTTTCCTGTTATTAGTTTTCCAAACAATGAATTGGTTCTCTAGCATCCTCCAATGGTGCCCAATGAGATATGTTTGTTGTTTTGGTTTTTGTTAGTTCTTTTCAATGTGATTATGCTGACAATGAGATGGCTTCTTTTCTTTTACTTTTAGTCTTAGATGTTGCTTTTCTAATCATCTGATTTTTATTTTAAAATTATATAAAATGTTACATGGTCCCAAAGTCAAATCTACAAAACAAGGCATGCATTCAAAGAAATCTACCTTCTATTTCTGTTCTTTCCAATCTATTATCTCTCTTCCCTTATAGGTAATATATTTTAAAATGATATTTCCTTCCATTGTCATTTTTTCCCTCAAATAAGTAAGTGGACATATATCAACATTGGCTTACTATGCCCACTTTTCTTCATCTTGACCAAAAACATTTTCACAGCCAAAAAAAAAAAAAATAGTGTAGTTAATGTGGGATGTGGGTTGGATGCTATTTTAATGTTTGCTGTGATGAGGTAGGCAGATCTACAAAAGCTCTGAAGAAGCCAAGCCAGCTGCTTCATCTTCCCACTCAGAAAAAATCTCTCTCTATGCCAGGCCAGCTTAGCTGACAAAGTGACTGAGATTGGCTGGATGTGGGAAGCATCCTGGGAGGGTAAGGAAATGCAGTTCTGGCCAGAAGCAGTTCCTGGGAGGGTCCCTGTTCAGAGTCTTCAGCAACAGGCCTTTGGAAGCCTGACTCTAGGATCTGAGGACCCCCCCTTTCCTCAGAAGGCAAGGTGGAGGGTCGGGCTCGTTAGGCACGAAACTACATTGGTTATTTAACTCTAGCAAAACAGCATCTTGGAAAGAACACCTCCTGGTTGTTGTTGTTGTTGTTTTGTGTTTTTTTTTTGGTTCTTGTTTTGTTAACCCTTTATGGCCTCACAACAAGCCCAGGCAGAGTACAGAGGGAGGGTAACTTCTAGTCCTGGAGGGAGGCCGCTGCTGGAGGTAGTGTTCTTGGCTGGGGAGAACAGGACATGGCGGGCAGTGGGTGAGGTGGGGCCCGGCAGACCCGGGAAGAGGAGGCCTGGGTCGTTAGAACAGTCTGGAAAACTCTTCTCTTCTGCACGTAGCTTCAGGCTGCGCCTCTGAGAACCGCCTCCCTGGCAGATCTTGTCTCCTACAAAACATTTGCCCTCTCTTGTTCCTAATTTAGATTATTTCTGAAACTGCCTGTGATGTTCATTTAAAAATGTGTTTCCCCTGCATTAAAACTGGCCCCATTTCTGGAATAGAAAGAGGAAAAACATAGGAATTTGACCTCTAGGGAAGGTTCTGCCAGTGGCCCTCTCTTTCCCCATGTCTTCTGAGGTAGGAAAAGGACACATAATAAATGGACATTGATAGAGGCTGGGGAAATCCCTCTAGAGAATTCTATGCAGCCATGAAAAATACCAATGTAGATGTCTATCTACAGACTCGGAAAGACATACATAACGTGCCAATAACTACATAATAAATCTAATTGCAAAATAGGTATGATTTTGTATATTGGAAAGAATTCAGGCTAAATTGTTATCAGTGGTTTCTTCTGAGAAGTGGGATTGGAGAGTAACTGTATCAGTGACAATACTTTCTGCTGCAAGTAGAGAAAACACTAATTAGTTCACACCGTAAGGACATTATTATTATCTCACCAAACAAGAAGTCCAGGGAAGAGGGGCCCAGGATTAATTCAGCAGCTCAGGAACCTCACCGAGGACCCAGGTTCTTCCCATCTTTCTGCTTTGCCCTTCTCAGTGCTGAGTAAGCTTTGTTCTCAGGCGTCTCCTCTCATTGGGGATCAGTTTCAGGAGTCACAACCAAACTAATCAAAATCCATGGTGGAGAAGGTATTGTACTGACCCGGACCCTCTGCAAAGCAGACACCAAGACAGGATCAGGGGAATTGCCTTTGAGAGAAACTAGGAAGAGAAGGAGGTGAGCCAGCAGGCATCAGTGCAGGTCTGAACCCGGTAGGAGAGACAGAAGGAAGGCAGGTTCAGCAGAGGAGTCTTAGACGGCAGTGCAGTTCTAAGGAAAGTCTGGCAAGACCATTGGGAAACCTGGAGCCAGAGTCATCTATCAGAGAAAGGTGCCTCCCAGGTGTGGGCTTGCTTCAGCGTCCCTGCCACTCTCAGGCCCTGGCTAAGTAGCAATCTCAGGGAGCGCAGCCTCATGATGCTCACACTCTGCAGTGACTGCGGCCAAAGTTAATTATACTCCCTGCAGTCAGAGAGCTGAGAAGTGTATTCCCTTTTGCTCTTTTTAAGAACAAGCACTCCAAGAAAACTCCCCAATCACAAGTCAAGGGAAGAAAACTACTGTGATTGACTTAATGATAGACCAATCAGGACCAGACCTTCAGGCTCACTAGGGCCCGCCTGTGGTAGTTTAAGATTGCATGTCCCTCAGAAAATCATGTTCTTAAAGCTGGCCCATTCCTGTGGGTGTGGACCTATTGTGGGTGGGAACTTTTGATTACATTACTTCAGTTGAGGGCCTTTAGATTAGGTTTCTTCAATTAAGGTGTGGTCCAGGGTGGGTCTTCATCCTCTTACTGGAGTCCCTTATAAACAGGATGAATACAGAGAAAGAGATAGAGTGAAAACCACAGAAGGGAGAGAGGGAAAGCCTCAGAAGCCAGAAGCCAAAAGCAGTGAAACCAGAGAAGAAGGAAAAGACCAGCAGATGCCACTATGTGCCTTGCCATGTGACAGAGGAGTCCAAGATCGCTGGCAGCCAGCCTTCAGGGAGAAAGCATCACTTGATGATTTGGGTATTTTCATAGCTTTGAAACAATAAGTGTGTAAACTAATAAATTTCCATTGTTAAAAATCAACTGATTTCTAATATATTGCATTTTAGCAGCCTAGCAAACTAAAATACCATCCCCTTCCCCAAGCACATGGCTCTTGAGGGAGGGTGGGAACCTGCACAAAAGCCAGATTCTGTTAGGAAGAAGGGGAAATGAGTGTCAGGTAAGTCACCAACAGGGCCTGCTACAGTGAGGGAGGGGGGCTTTTATATCTATATATTTCTGTATAGTGTGGATTTTTATGAGCATGTATTACTTGCATAGTAATTTTTTTCCAGTTTGGGAGATAATTGAATGGACCTAATTACTGAGTATTTGGTTCTAACTCTACAATTGATAATCTGTGGCCTTGGACAAATAATTTTACATCTCCAAGTCTTTATTGAAAAATTGGAAGTTTCAGGTTAAAAAAAAAACTGGGACCATCAAAGAGACAAGAGTTGTTCTTATATTTTGGGGAATGAATGATTTCCTATCAGAATAGTAATGATTTGGCCTCCAAAGAGAGGTCTGACCTTTGGCCAGTCTTCTGGGGAGTAACCTCTAAACCTTCAGAATTTCTCAAGTAATAGGAGTGTCTTTGTTATAGGAGTGACACAGGGTGTCTAAGGGTGGGTGCTGGCTATCCCGAAAGACCAACCATGTGATTAGAGGTTTGTGGCTTTGAGCCAGTGATCTCAGTCCAACCTCCAGGGGGAGGTAGGGGATTGGAGACTGAGTTCATTCATGTGGCCATTGAGTCAATCAATCATGCCTGTGTAACAAAACCCCAATAAAAACTTCGGAGACTGAAGAAGCTTCAGTGAGCTTCCCTGGTTGGCAATATTCTTTGAGTTTTGTCATACATTTTGGCTGGAAGGATGATAATTCCACACTCCCTGGGAACAGAGGAACAGTAGTTTCCATTTGAGGCCCTCCCAGGTCTCTCACTATGCATCTCTTCATTGGAATGTTTCTGATTTGTATCCTTTTGCTCTAACAACTACAATGATAAGTAGGGTGCTTTGCTGAGTTCTGTGAGTTGTTCTAGCAAATTATTGAATTTGAGGGGATAGTGGGAGCCCCTGAATTTGTAGCCAGTGGTTAGAAGTGAGGGTGGCCCTGGGAACCCTCAAACTTATTTCTGGGTAGTCTTAGGGACAACTGTACCCTTAACCTATGAAGTTTGGCCTAACCCCAGGTACTGAGTGCCAGAACACTTTGCACTATCTGTGCTGATTCTGAAACTTGTGCATGTGTGTTAGATTACACTACTTTAGGCTCAGTTATTGTTTTAATATTTCAAAGATCTGGAAAAAATACAATTCTTCCTGTTACTTTTCAATAAGTTCATTACAGAGTCACAATGATGTCTTTTTAACAAGCTGAGCAAACTGTTCTTTTATTTCCTCTAAGGCCATTTGTTGTTTGGAATGATAGCATAATTGTCCAGTTGATTTGATTATAAGATTATGTGGCTATTTTGAAAATGATCTGTTTAGTTCTAATTTTTTAAACAATTATATATTGGTTCCTAGGTGCTTCAGTCTGATTTAAAGTACACTATTTAATGTCACTTTAGAGACTGAAATAAGATGCTTGCTAAGAAATCTGAAAATTGGGGGTCATGATTAATTAGTGGACTTAGGTTTGGGTATATTCTAAGGAATACTCATAGTTGCAGAGATGAGGTGGTTTATAGAACCTAGAATGTGAAATAAGAATTCATACCTACCCCCCAGATTATGGTGACATTTTAGGAGAGTCATTTACCTTTGCTGCTTTTTCCCATTTACAAAGCAAAAATAAGCTGCTTGGAAATCGCACTTTATCAGTTGCTATTGCTCCCCAAAAAAGCCCTAAAATTTAAAGGTTTACAACAACAATACTTTTATTTGCTCACAATTTCTTTGGGTCAGCAATATGGGTAAGCTCAGCTGAACAGACCTTCTGCTGGCCTCATCTAGGGTCACTCATGTAGTGACAGTCAGCCTGAGGATCAGCAAGAGGCTGGCTGAGCAAAGAGGCCTCAGCAGAGATACTCATCCATGCTCTTTACTGGTCTCATCGTCCAGTGGGCTAGCCCAGGCTTCCTCACTTGGCCATCTCAAGGCAGGTAGGTGGGCCAGCACTTCTCAGTCCTCTGCTTGCTAATGTTCCATTGGTCACAGGAAGTCACATGACCGTGCCAAGTCACCAAGGGAGAGGACCACACCAAGAAAGCGTCATTCGTTGGGGGCCATTACTGGAACAATCTAGCACAGGGACATCACTTAAATCAATTAGCAAATATGGGGAATCATATTTTATCATATTCCCCAAATATGGGGAATCATAATTTATATATTAGAATATAAAATGACTTATGGTCATCAACCCTTGAGTGAGTAAGAGGTGCTCGAGTAAGCATTATTATTCAGTGTATTTAACACTGCAAGATACAGGGGGGAAGTGTGATCTGTGAACTCAAAGTTAAGTTTTACAATGTGATTTTTGTTATTTTGATATCTGTTTGGCTAAAACAACTCCTCCAGATAAAAAGGGAGGTGAAAAGTCCCGCCTAGATGGTTGTTGCTTAATGAATTCCAGAAGATCATGTTCTTAAAAGCTAAGGTGGGGGAAGCAGATTTGGCTCAACGATAGAGCATCCGCCTACCACATGGGAAGTCCAGAGTTCAAACCCAGGGCCTCCTGACCCATGTGATGAGCTGGCCCATGTGCAGTGCTAATGCGCGCAAGGAGTGCTGTGCCACACAGGGGTGTCCCCTGCATAGGGGAGCCCCACGTGCAAGGAGTGTGCCCCATGAGGAGAGTTGCCCAGCGTGAAAAAAAGGGCAGCCTGCCCAGAAGTGTGCCACATGGAGAGCTGACACAGCAAGATGACACAACAAAAAGAGACACAGGGGAAGCGGACTTGGCTCAATGGATCAAACGCCCACTTACCACACAGGAGGTCCATGGTTCAAACCCAGGGCCTCCTTGACCTGTGTGGAGCTGGCCCACATGCAGTGCTGATGTGCACAAGGAGTGCCATAAATACCACGCAGGGGTGTCCCTCACATAGGGGAGTCCTATGTGCAAGGAGTGTGCCTCACAAGGAGAGCTACCCAGTGCGAAAGAAAGTTCAGCCTGCCCAGGAGTGGCAGCCGCACACACAGAGAGCTGACGCAGCAAGAAGACGCAACAAAAAGAGACAAAGATTCCCGGTGCCGCTGACAAGAACAGAAGTGGACACAGAAGAACACACAGCAAATGGACACAGAGAACAGACAATTGCAGGGGGGGAAGGGGAGAGAAATAAATAAAAAATAAATAAATCTTTAAAAAAAAAGAGAGACACAGATTCCCGGTGCCACTGACAAGAATACAAGTGGATACAGAAAAACACAGCGAATGGACACAGAGAGCTGACAACTAGGGATGGGGGTAGGGAGGGGGCGGGGAAGGGGCAAGAAAGAAGTGAAAAATAAATAAATCTTAAAAAAAAAAGCTAAGTTGGGACATTTTGATTGGGTTACTTCAGTAAGGCATGGCCAGGGTAGGTTTTAATCCTCTTACTGGTGTCCTTTATGAATGTGATGAACATGAAGGGAGAAGGCCACAAGAGAGAAAAAGCCACTGAACCCAGAAGCTGAAAGCCAAGAGACCTAGAGAAAAGAGAGCGCCCAGCAGACACTGCTATGTACCTTGCCGTAAGACAGGGGCGTCCGGGATTGCCAGCAGCCAGTCTTCAGGGAGAACCTTGCCTGATGATGCCTTGATGGGACATTTTGCACAGGCTCAAAGCTGTAAGCTTGTAAGATAATAAATACCCATTCTAAAAGTCAACCCATTTCTGGTATATTGCCTTCAGCAGTGTTTAACACTACAAGAGATTGGGGGAAAAAGAGTGATTTGTCAGCTCAAAGTGAAGTTTTACAACATGATTTTCATTATTTTGATAACTGCTTGATCACCCATCTTAGGAGGTTCTCTCTTCTGCATCCCATCATTTCTTTTCATTGCACCCTGAATCTTTGCCTTCAGTAATTGTAATTTTTAATTATGCATGCAATTGTTTATTATCTATATCCATTACAGTATATATAGTCAGCTCCACGATGACAGGAACCTTATCTGTTTCACTCAGCCTTTTATACCCAGCACCTAGCACTGGTCTTGGAGTATAATAATTGCCTAGCGAATATTTATTGAGATGTGCGTGAAACGAAAAGCTATACTTGTGCAACAACTACCTCCTGATGTTGTTTCCCAACAGCAGGCATCTCTGTTCTGAGAAGACAGTGAACTTTCCTGTCACTTAATGGATGATTCATTTAGTCAATGATTTGCCAGGGGAGGGCAGTAGTTTCTTGCTTCAGACTCATCTCCATGCACCTCTTTTGTGAATTCTGTCCCTCCTTGAAATGTTTGCAGGAACCAAATCCCCTTGATTCTACCTGAGCTCTACCACCAGAGTCCCATTCCTCCACACCAACCTTCTGCCCCGCCTTAGTGGGCCTTCATCATACCCCATTTCAGCCTCCAACTTGGGCTCCTGGCCAGCAGTCTTGCCCAGTCCCGCCCTATCTACCCATCAGCTGCCAGAGATATCATAAAAATATTTGAAAGATTAATCCTCCAATGTAAAGTCTTCCCCTGCTCCCCCAAACTTACAGATAAACTCAAGTTTATACTATCTGGCTTGAGATTCAAGGCCTTTCACAATCTGCCCTGAGGTCTCTCAGCTTCTCTCATCACCAACCCCACTTCCGCCAACACAGCCTCTGCTCCAGCCACAGCAGCATTCCACTGTTGGATAATGTACCTGCCCTGCCAGAATGCCATAATTTGGTGCCAGCTATCTTCTTTGCCTTCCCTCCTTCACCAGGCAATCTTCCTCCTTCTCATTCCTCAGATGTTACTTGAAATGTCTTTCTCAGGAAGCCTGTCTAGCCTCTGCTATTCATCTCTCTGTTGAAACATTCACTACATTGTGTCTTAAGTATACACCACAGTTCCTGGTGATGCAATTTCCAGCAAGTGGGGAGTCTTGCTGAAAGAGATGAAGGAAGGAAGGAGGAAAGGAAGAAATGGGAAATGAAAAGAAAGTAAGTTTGTATCCCAGTTAGCACCCCATTCCTGACTTCTTACATCCTGTTGCCTCTTTGTTCCTTTGAGAAGATACCCTGAAAGACCTTCTGTGGGGAACGTCTGTTGCATGTGCCAGGCATCCCTTCCCCATAGGAGAAGAATCCCATGTAGTTTAAAAGGATTTGACCATATCCATCCCCCAAGGGACCCAGGCTTTCCCCCGTCACAGAACCCTAGACTGTGGGGCATAACAAATGGCTCAGAAGTGAGCGCATGACCCAGGTGGGGCCAAGCAAAATCCTCTCTGAGATTTTACTGCCTAAGGTATTTGGGAAAACGCTCTCCTTTCCCTGAGATTGCCAGTCTGATAGGATGTGAGCCTGGGCTGTTATTGAACATTATGAGCTGCAGTGGAGAAAGCCTATTCAAGAGACAGGGAGAGGGAAGTGGATGTGGCTCAAGTGATAAAGCTTCCACCCACCATATGAGAGAGCCTGGGTTCGATCCCCAGGGCCTCCTGGTGAAAAAGAAGAAGAGAAAGCGTGCCTGTGCCCGCGCAAGTGAGTCACACAGCAAGATGATGATGCATCAAAAGAGAGACAAGGGGACAATCAAGACGAAGCGCAGCAGAAACCAGGAATCGAGGTGGCGCGATTAACAGGGAACCTCTCTCTCAATCAGAGGTGTCCAGGGCTGAATCCCAGTGAATCCTAGAGGAGAGAAAATGAGAAGAGAAGACAATACAGACAGCAAAAAAACACAAAACAAAACAAAAGAAAAAACAGCAGGGCAAGAGGAAGGGAAGAGGGGGAATAAATAAACAAATCTTTGAAAAAAAGAGAGAGCAACAGAGGGAGTGCCCTGATGATATCATTTGAGCTGCTAGATCAAGCTGTGCCTGAATCGACTGGCATTACTTGAGCCAAAAAAACTTCTCGTTTAATCTAGATATTTTTTGTTTTCGGTCACTTAAAAGAGGCCCCCACTAGCATTCTCTTTAAACAAAAATATTTCATTTTTATCTCAGCTTTACTGGAGAAGGTATAGATGAGATATGAAAAGGTCTTGTTTTCACGGCATGGGATACGAAACAAGACTGAGGCAGAATCATTGGGTGGGGAAACTGGGGGGCTCTCTAGTCCTTCTTTAGGTCCATGTGTCACGTGGCAGCTTCATTCTTGCTTAGAAAGGTGGTAAGAAAGTTACCAGAGTGCGGGCAAAACCATTTTCAGCGGCCCCGGGGCTCCTGGCGAGCGCGGCACTAGACCCCTCCCCTCCTCGGCCCCCCGCGGCCCCCGGCGTGGCCGGTTCCCCCCACTTCACCCCACGGCCCGCGCGGGGCTCCCCAGCGCCTGCCCTCTCGGGTGGGGCTCGAACCCCAGGCGCGCCGGGCGCGGACGCTGCAGACCCCGGACCGGGGCCGACGGAGGCGGTGAGCCATTCACTGCTCTCGACGTCTGCCGTGAAAAATGGGCGTCAGTGAAACTACAAGGCCAAAAAACGGGAAAGAAGCAGAATGGAAAGAGTTAAAAAGTTGGGCAGAGCCTGCAGAATCGGTGGTGGAACACGTACTGGATCGACGTGTAGGGAACGGGAAAGTGGAGTATTTCCTGAAGGGGAAGGGACTGACACATGTGGACCATACTTGGGCGCCTGAAGAAAATTTAGATTGCCCAGGGCTGACTGAAGCCTTTCTTCCTCCTCAAAAAGCTGCTGAAGAAAAAGGCGGTACAAAAAGAGAGTCTTTAGCGGACAGTGAATCCGATGACAGCAAATCAAAGAAGAAAAGAGACGCTGCTGACACTCGGAGGGGCTTTGCCGGAGGTCTGGACCTGAACGCGCATTTGGTGCCCCAGGCGGCAGCGGAGAGCTTACTGCGTCTCCTGAAAAGGAAAGATTCAGACGAGGCCGGCTCGGTGCTGGCGAAAGAGGCAGCGCCTCGGTGGTAATTGCTTTCTGTGAAGAGAGACTACCTTGGCATTCTTGTCCAGAAGGTGAAGCGCAATGATGGTTCGCATTGCTTTATATACATAATCTAGGTTTGGGTTTTTTATGTATTAGAGTGAAGAATACATTCTAATGGAAATCGTTTGATATGTTTGTTTTGAAGTAGTAGTATTGGGAGAGGTAGGGGTTTGGGGGAGACTTAGGTTTTTGTTGTGTGGGGTTTTATTTTTGCATCAGTATCACTGGTTACTTTGCACAAACGAAAACTTTCTGTAGTTGATTCATTTATCAAAAAGAACATTTGATACCATGGTATATTACTTCCTTTGCATTAGAGAACAGCTTTCATAAATTTATAAATTTTTATAAATTTATAAAATTTCCTGTCATTACCGAATTGATCTTGTGTTTAATCCATATATGCCTAAGGACCATTCTGGAGGGTTTTTAAAATTTGTGTGTGTGTGTGTGTGTACATATGTAATTTTTATTTTTGTATATTTTTTTACATTCACTAAAAAAACATTCAAAATAAAAATGGCATTTCACAGCCATAGATAAGTCCATCATTGCTTCTGGGATGCCATTATTCTTAGCAAATCAAGAAATCACTTCACGTTAAGCTGAAAATTTTCCTGAAGTATGAGCTTTCAAATCAAATAGTTGATTCAGTAATTAACTGGACAATTTAAATATAATACAAATCATTTAAATTACATAATTTAGGGAGTGGGTGTAGCTCAGTGGTTTGAGTTCCTGTTTCCCATGTACAAGGTCCTGGTTTTAATCCCCAGTACTTCCTAAATAAAACAAATCACCATAATTTAAAGCGACCAGATCAAAGTCCATTGTCTGTATCTATCGTTGTATAAATGCAAAGTATTTGCAAAACTCTGAGAGGAAAATCTGCCACCACCAACCATCTAGGTTCCCTCTAGAGTGGGAGGTGGGTGCTCAACTGCTTGTGCCCCAGAGATCAGGGTTTCTTAACCTCTTTTGTTCCGTGGACCCCTTTGCCAGTCAGGTGAAATGAATACTACAGTAATTTATTTATTGCATACGGTCATAAGTGAAGGACATGCTAGATTTCAGTTAGAGGTCAGAAAAAATAAAGGTAATAAGTTTATTTTTTTCAATTCAAGCTCATGAACCCCCTGAGATCTTTCTGCGGACCCCTGGTTAAGAACCCCTCTTCTAGAGAGCCATCTCTCTATGGAAAGTTGAAATCCTGTGCTGTAATGGCACACGGAGACCTAATCAGATGCTTAGAGATGTTATGGTTTAGAACCAATTGGCATAAATGGGTAAACAGACTTTTGTCATCCTAACTATTGACCTGCATGTTTTTTCCTTCATCCCCAATGCATTTCTTACGTTCAGGCTCAGTCTTTTCAGTGTTTGGATTATGGTTCAGCAGAAGCCAGGAGAAACAACTTCATAGCACTAAGAATGTTATCCAACCATATATTGTTTACTTTATTGTAAATACTGGTCAACAGTGACCAATACATAATTTAAGATTCCTTTTTTTAAAAAATTTCAAATGTAAATACCAAAATGCATTCCTTTGCTCAGGTTAAGCTTTTTTTTGGCTTAGTTCTCTTTTGGTTTATTGATACAACTACCAACCATTATTGTTGCAGATGCTCTTCATAGCTGCTTTAAAAGGGTTGGATTTAAAAAAAAAAATAGGGCTGGGTTAATCAACCCAGTGCTCATTTCTAAGTACTAAAGCCATGGACAACTCCACTTGTTTTTTTTTCCAGAAAGTATAGACTTTTCTTTATAGTAAAATTTGTGAATTTACAAAACAAACATGCCTTGTCAAAAATCACTTAACTATAGATGTGAGGGTCTATTTCTGAGTTCTTGGTTTGGTTCCATTGGTCGATTTGTCCGTCTTTATGCCAGCACGATGTTGTTTTACCACTGTAACTAAGTGATATGCAACAGAAAGTGAGAGTTATTCTTTTTAAAGACATTTTTGGCTATTTGGGGCCCCTTACCTTTCCAAATAAATTTGATAATTGGCTTTTCCATTTCGGCAAAATAAAAAAAAAAGGCTGTTGGGATTTTCATTGGCATTGTGTTGAATCTGTAAATCGGTTTGGGTATAATTGACATTTTAAGGATATATAGTATTCCAGTCCATGAACACAGAATGTCCTTCCAGTTATTTAAATCTTCTTTGGTTTCTTTTAGCAATGTTTATAGTTTTTGCAGATCTTTTATGTCCTTGGTTAAATTTATTCCTAAATATTTGATTCTTTTGTCACTATCATAAATGGAATTTTTTTCTGATTTCCTCCTCAGCTTGCTCATCTATAGTGTACAGAAACACTACTGATTTTTCTGTATTGATCTTGTATCCTGCCACTTTGCTGAACTCATCTATTAGTTCTAGTAGCTTTGTTACAGATTTTTCAGGATTTTCTAGATATAGAATCATATCATCAGTGAATAGTGAAAGTTTTACTTCTTCCTTTCCTATTTGGGTGCCTTTTATTTATTTATCTAGCCTAATCGCTGTAGCTAGAACCTCTACCACAGTTTTGAATAACAATGGCGACAGTGGGCATTCTTGTCTTGTTCATCAGCTCAGTGCATAAGCTTTCAGTCTTTTGCTGTAGAGTACAATGCTAGCTGTAGATTTTCATTATATGTGCTTTACCATATTGAGAAAGCTATCTTCTATTCCTGTCTTTTGGAGCATTTTTATCATGAAAAATATGCTGTATTTTGTTAAATGTCTTTTCTGCGTCAGTGGAAAGGATCATGTGATTTTTCTTCTTCAACTTATTAATGTGGATGTAGCAGTGTGATATTATTGAGGAATTCCAAAAATAGATATTGGATTATGCTTGTAATCTGATCTGTACCTGGGCGTGATTGAATTATGATTAGGGCATTGAGTCCCCACCAACCAAGAGGTATGGCAGATAAAAGGCATGGCAAAGAACAGAGTTGAGGTTTTCTGATGTTGGAGTTTTGATGTTAGAGTTTGCTGCTGAAGACTTAACCTGGAGCCCTGGGAAGTCAGCACGCAGAGGAAAGAGAAGCCAGCCCCAGGAAGAAAGGAACCTTGAACCCAGAAAAAAGCAAACCCCAGGAACATAGGAACCCAGGAAGCCTGAACCCTCACAGATGTCAGCAGCCATCATGCTCCAAATAGACTTTGGTGAGTGAAGTAACTTATGCTTTATGGCCTAGTATCTGTAAGTTCCTACCCCAAATAAATACCCT
Source organism: Dasypus novemcinctus (assembly GCF_030445035.2). Lineage (NCBI taxonomy): Eukaryota > Metazoa > Chordata > Mammalia > Cingulata > Dasypodidae > Dasypus > Dasypus novemcinctus. Next base: position 88,612,182 of record NC_080684.1, read on the forward strand.
TTATAAAAACCAACCAATTTCTGGTATTTTGCATTAGCACCCCTTTGGCTGACTAATACAGTGGATTATTACAGTAATTTATTTTCTTGTGTTGAAAAACCCTTGCATATCTGGGATAAAACCCACTTGATCATGGTGTATAATTCCTTTAATGTGCTTTTGGATTCAGTTTGCAATTATTTTGTTGAGGATTTTTGCACTAAATTCATTAGAGATATTGGTCTGTAATTTTTTTGTTGTTGTATCTTTATCTGGTTTTTGTGTTAGGGTGATGTTCACTTCATAGAATGAGTTTGGTGGTGTTCCTTTCTGTTCAGTTTTTTGGAAGAGCTTAAGCAAGATTGGTATTAGATCATCTTTGAATGATTGGTAGAATTCATCTGTAAAGCCATCTGTTCCTGGGCTTTTCATCTTTGGGAGATTTTGGATGACTGTTTTCAGTCTCTTGTGATTGATTTGTTTAGGTCTTCTGTTTCTTCGAGGGTAAGTGTAGGGTAAGTGTAGTTTGTGTGTTTCTAAGAATTTGTCCATCTCGTCTACGTTGTCTAGTTTTTTGGCATACAGTTGTTCATAGTATCCTCTTATGATCCCTCTTATTTCTGTGGGGTCAGTGGTAATGTTCCCCCTCTCATTTCTGATTTTATTTACTTGAATCTTCTCTTTTTCTTTGTCAGATTAGCTAAGGGTTTGCTTTGGGTTTTGTTTATTCTCTCTGTTGTTTGTTTTTTATTGTTGTTCTCAATTTCATTTAATTCTGCTCTGATCTTTATTATTTCTTTCCTTCAGTTTGGTTTGGGATTAGTTTGCTGTTCTTTTTCTAGTTCCTCCAGATGTGCAGTTAAGTCTTCAATTTTGGTTCTTTCTTCTTTTTCAATGTAAGTATCGAGGGCAATAAATTCTCTATCTGTACTGCCTTTGTGGTGTTCCATAAGATTTGATATGTTGAGTTCTCATTTTCATTTATCTCAAGATATTTGCTGAATTCTCTTGCAGTTTCTTCTTTGACCCACTGATTATTTAAGAGTGTGTTGTTTAATCTCCATATATTTATGAATTTTCCCTTTTTCCTTACTGTTATTGATTGCCAGCTTCATTATATTATAATCAGAGAAAGTGTTTTATATAATTTCAATCTTTTAAAATTTATTGAAACATATCGTGTGACCCAACATATGTTCTATCCTGGAGAAGGACCCATGAGTACTTGAAAAGAATGTATATTCTGCTGTTCTGGGCTGTAATGCTCTATAAATGTCTATTAGATCTAAGCTCATTTATCATATTATTCAAGCTCTTTGTTTCTTTCTTTACCCAGATGTTTTATCCTATGCTGAGAGTGGCATATTGAAATCTCCAACTATCATTGTGAGGCATCTATTTATCCCTTCAGTTTTGCCAGTGTGTGCTTCATGTATCTTGGGGCACTAAAGTTAGCTGCATAAATACTTATTATAGCTATTTCTTCTTGGTGAATTGCCCCATTTATAAATATATAATGACCTTCTTCATCCCTTATAACAGTTTTGCATTTAAAATCTATTTTGTCTGATATTAATATCACTGCTCCAGAACTTTTTTGGTTACTATTTGCATGGAATATCTTTTTCCAAATTTTCACTTTCACCCTGGTTGTGTCCTTACATCTAAGGTGAGTCTCTTGCAGACAGCAAATAGATAGCTCATATTTTTTTAATCTTTTTTAATTTATTGAAGTATATCACTCATACATATAAACATAAACAATAACTGTACAGTAATAGTTGTGAACTTACAAAACAAACTTATGTAATATCATACAGGACCCTTGCACCTCACCCTACTACTAATACCTTGCATTGTTGTTAAAATTTTTTAACTAATGATTACACCAGAATTTGTTAATCCATTCTTCTGTTGATGGGCATCTGAGCTGCTTTTGTGATTTGGCTATTGTGAATAATGCCGCTATGAACATCAGTGTGCAGATGTCTGTACAAACAGAGTCTGCTCTCAGTTCTTCTAGTAATGGTATTGCTGGGTCACATGGCAAGTCTATATTAAACTTCCTTGGGAACTGCCAAACAGTCCTCCACAGTGGCTGTACCATTCTACTTCCTACCAACATTCCTATCTCTCCATACCTTCTCCAATATTTACAGTTTTCTGACTTTTTAAAAGTGGCCAGTCTAATAGGTGTGAAATAATATCACACTGTAGTTTTGACTTGCATTTCCCTAATCACTAGTGATGTTGAACATTCTTTCACAACACTGAATTTTTTTTAAGGGATTTGAAGATTTATTTATTTATTTATTTCTCTCCTCTCCCGCCCCCCACCCCACCCCGGTTGTCTGTTCTCTGTGTCTATTTGCTGCGTCTTCTTTGTCCGCTTCTGTTGTCAGCGGCACAGGAATCTGTGTTTCTTTTTGTTGCATTATCTTGTGGTGTCAGCTCTCCGGGTGTGCGGCGCCATTCCTGGGCAGGCTGCACTTTCTTTTGCGCTGGGCAGCTCTCCTTATGGGATGCACTCCTTGTGCGTGGGGCTTCCCTACATGGGGGACACCCCTGCATGGCACGGCACTCCTTGCGCGCATCAGCACTGTGCATGGGCCAACTCCACAAGGGTCAAGGAGGCCCGGGGTTTGAACCACAGACCTCCCATGTGGTAGACAGACGCCCTAACCATTGGGCCAAGTCCGCTTCCCAACACTGAATTTTAATGGCTTGTATTCTCCAATCAAAAGACATACATTGGAGCAAACAAGCAAGATTGGTGGTGGGGTAAGGAGCTCCTAGAGTCAGCTCCTGCTACAGGGCAGTTAGTAAACACCCAGAGCTCTCGGGAGCTAGCTGAAACACCTGTTTGGGGGCTCCAGGAGACCAGAAGAGCATCCTGCAATATCCTTGAAGGAATGGAAGGAGGAGACTGCCCATCTGCAGAGAAGACTGATGAGTAGAGCATTCCACACCATGGAGAGGTTCCCTGTCAATTTCTCCACCTCAGTTCCTGGTTTCTGCTGTGCTTCACCTTGACTCTCCCCTTATCTCTCTTTTGTTGCATTATCATCTTGCTGCATGACTCACTTGCATGGGGAACTTGTGCACACCAGACGGGCACTTGTACTCACCATGTGGGCACTAGTGCAGGTGCTGGCTCACCATGGAGGCCAGTGCCCATCCTCCACTGGAGGCACAAGCCTCCTTGGGAGCTGTTCCATGGCTGGAATTGAAAGCTACATTTCCCAAAAACGGGGGAGGAAGAGACTGATGGACACCGACTTCGGGTATTGATGAGTAAATTCAGTGGGCTAACGTATAATACTGAGAACAGCTTAAGTTTGAGCCTGTCCAAGTAAGAAAGAGTCCGGTAGCCACCATCTTAACACTGTGCCTGGCATGAGGGGAAGCGGGGTGAACTGAAAATCCCAGTGCTGGTGGGGATCGGCTTCTTCCCATCCAGATCAGATTGCAGCTCTAGCATAAGCCCCAACCCCACCTCCAGCAGGGAGGAAGCTGGGGGGACCTGGGCCAGCCTCTCGAGAAGCCATGAGGCCAGTGATCATCCTACTTTGGCAGCACAGACTGCCCCAAAAACTATTCTGTGGCTGGAATTTGAAGCTCCCTTTCCCAAAAACAGGAGAGGAGACTATTGGCCTCCTCCGATTTCAGCTACTGATTGGTGGATTTGGCTGGCTATAGTATAACCCTAAGAACGCTAAAGTTTGAACTTGTCCAGGTTGGAAAGGGGCTGGTAGCCGCCATTTTGACTCAACCCCCAGGGTGAGGGGAAATCGGCTGACCGAAAATCACAGTGATGTAGGACTGGTTTCTTTCACACAGATCAGCCTATAGCCCCAGCCTAGGCATCAGCCACACCTCTGGCAGCGAGGAGGCTGGCAGGCCCTGTATCAGCCTATCTAGGTAAATGCAGGTACATTTGCCTGGCACAGACTGAATAATTGAAGTCTATTGGGGCTACCACAGTCATCTTGGATCCACACTGCATAGACTGCTGCCCACACCTGCAGCTCCATCCCCACTCCAGGCAGGGGAGAAAGGGATGTGATGCTTCATCAGTTTCTCTGAGCAACTAGAGTCTAGACCTGCACAACTTGGATTATTCCACACAGCTGTGAATCTGTCTCTATCGCTGGAACCTCTCCCCACATCAGGAGTCTCCAGGATCGAACCCCAGTGAATCCTGGAGGAGAGAAAATGAGAAGAGAAGAGAACACAAACAGGAAAAACAGCAGGGCCAGAGGAGGGGAAGGCAGAAAAATAAATAAATCTTTTTAAAAAATTGATTTGTTAAAAAATGCAAAAGAAAACTCAATGTTGGGAAGTGGCTGTAGCTCAAGTGGTTGAATACCTGCTTCCTATGTATGAGGTCCTGGATTCAATCTCTGGTGCCTCCTTTTAAAAAAAGTCAATGTTATTACTCTAAAGGTTTTACTTGGGAAACGGATGTGGCTCAAGTAGTTGGGTACCCATCTACCACATGAGAGGTCCTGGGTTCTGTTCCCAGTGCCTCCTAAAGACGAGAAAGACAGTGAGCTGATGTGTTGAACTGGCATAGTGAGCTTATGGCAATGAAATGACACAATGAGGAAACACACTGAGAGACAAACAAGCAGGGAGTGGATGCGCTCAAGCAGTTGGGCATCTCCCTCCCACAAGGGAGGTCCTGGGTTCAGTTCCTGGTGCCTCTTAAAAAGAAGACAAGCAGGGAAGTGGATGTGGCTCAACTGATAGAGCATCCACCTACCATATGGAGGGTCCAGGGTTCGATACCCAGGGCTTCCTGACACATATGGTGAGCTGGCCCATATGCAGTGCTGCTGCGCACAAGGAGTGCCATGCCGTTCAAGGGCATCCCTACATAGGGGAGCCCCACACGCAAGGAGTGCACCCCAAAAGGAGAGCCGCCCCATGCGAGAAAAGCTCAGCCTGCCCAGGAATGGAGCCGCACACGGAGAGCTGACGCAGCAAGATGATGCAACAAAAAAGAGACGCAGTTTCCCAGTGCTGCCTGATAATACAAGCAGCTGCAGAAGAACACACAATGAATGGACACAGAGCAGACAACGGGGGGGGGGGGGCATACATTTTAAAAAATCTTTTTTTTTAAAAAAGTAGTTTTTTGGAACGGCAAACTGCAAAAAAGGCAGGATTGACAAGAATACTGTAAAAAAAAAAAAAATCTACTTTTAAACTATTACTGGCAGTTCAAAAAAGGCCGGTGAACTCCTGGGGCAATGTTGAGGAAGAAGTATGGGTGAAATGTCTATAAAAATGAAATCATTTGGACCCTCTCACTTCAGAACAACTTATCTAAAACATGCCTGAGAAGCTGTCATGAGTAGACTGTGTTCTGGAAGTCTGGAGAAAGACAAGGTCTGTGTATCTTGCCCTTTAACCTTCCTTTCTTTTGCTGTCTAGCACCTTGGGATCATTGCCAAGTCCAAGCAGCTAGGACACATATTCATTCTTTCATTTACTTGTTCATTTGAGAAACATTTACTGAGCAGCTATGATGGGTGAGACACAAGTGAGCAGTGGCTGTGACTGATACAGGAGAGTGCAGAAACCTCTGGATTGTGAGGACTCCTATCCCCAATTTCCCATTCCTCACCCAACTCTAGCTTGGACTAGTCAACAAACCTTTACAATAAGTGCATATTTTGTGCCAGACACTGTATTAGGCCCTGGGAATATAGGAGAACCATCACTCTGCTTGCACTAGTGGTGGCAGTTAGATTTGGTTCCTAAAGAAGACTTATAGGACCCAAAGTGACAGTGTACAGGAAAAGGATGCAGCATGGTCATAGCATTAATTCAAATAAGGCTATGCATAGGATTCAGCCAAGACTGCCTTCCAATAAAGGGTCTGGAGAGGCCAGATGTAGGTTCCAATAGTCCTTCCTCTGCAGGGCTAAATGGATGTATTTTCTCTCCTGAATTAGGAATCACTGAGCTGTGCACAGAACGCCTTGGAAGCAGGGCGTCCAAATGGAGTCTAGCCTAGGGCTTCTTATATCCTGCTCGTCACAGGCATGTTCTTGCCTTGTCATGTAACCAGTCCCAATGAGAGAGTCTTCCAGGAGTCTCACCAAGACCAGGTGCAAATCATCAATCTCACAGTTATCAATAAACAGTGCTGACAAACTGGTGCAAACCAGCCCAAAACTTGCCTTGGCTCCATAGTTACAAGCAACACTGTTCATCAGTACATGTTAGGTCTTGACCAGGCACCAGTTCCCTGCAGGTACATGCAGTCACTTAAGCAAGGCATCTCAGGTCTAGTCCAGGTCTGTAGGAATTAACCCTAGAACTGCCTTCTAGAATCAGGTGTGTCAGAGTCTTCTTACCAATAAAAGCCAGACAGAAGACCTGGTAAGCAATAGGAGAGACGTTTTCATCACCATCTTCTGGAGATAACAGGTGCCATGGTTTATTTCTGCACAAAGTATCCTCACCAACGAGTTACTGAGGAAGTGTCTCACTTCCAGAAGCTCAGGGTCCTGTTTGAACTGTACACAGAGCAGAGTTCTATCCAGAGACATGGAGAGTGGTGGTCACTCCAGGACCTCTCAGCCTGAGAACATGATTCTGACACAGAATTGTCTCCAGAAATAGTCCCTTTTCTACCTGCAGTGAGATTTTTCTTTAAACTTGGCAATGCTTCAGGCAGAATGAAGAATCCATCATTTATTGATATAGGCAAAGAAAGATGGTGGAGGAAAAGCAGGGTATGTTACTACAAGAGGGGGACCTAGAGGTTGGCCTGGCAGAAACCATAGATTCCACTGAAAATACAGTACCTGCTACAGAGTAGGTTTTCTATATTTACAATTTTTCTACTTTTGGACCTTTCCTTGACTTATTTTCCTTATCTACTCCTGACTCCATCCAACCTTTTCACATGCTCCTTGTAGAAAAAAGCCTTCTCCCACCTGGTCCACCAACATTATTATCACAATTTCTCTCTTACTTAATAGCCGTCTAGAAATTCCACGTCCCTGTGGTGCCTTTAATACTGTGAAGATCTCTTCTTTCCCCTGATTCCAGGCCACACCTACCCGCCATTCCAAACGCGTCACAAGTGTAAGAATCATCTGGTGGTAAATGGACAGCATGTCTAACAAATTTGCACACTTCTTCAGCCCAACACATCCAGATGAACATAAACTTCTCTGGTTCAAACTTCCCCTGAATAGTTTCCTAGGGCTACCATAATAAAATATCAGGGGAAGCAGATGTGGCTTGAGTGATTGAGCTCCCACCTACCTCATGGGAGGTCCTGGGTTAGGTTCCTGGTGCCTCCTAAAGAAGACAAGCAAGACAGTGAGCTGACTCAAGGGGCTGGTGTGGTGAGCTGATGAAACAAGATGACACAAGAGACACAAGGACAAAAACATAATGAGAGACACAATAAAGCAGGGAGTGGACATGGCTCAAGCAATTAGGCACCTCCCTTCCACATGGAGGTCCTGGGTTCGGTTCCTGATGCCTCCTAAAAAAAAAAAAAAAAGACCAGCACACAATGAACAGACACAGTAAATGTAAATAATGCAGGGGTGGGATGAATTCAATAAATAAAATAAATCTTTTAAAAAAGGAAAATAAAAAAGAAAATATCATAAACTGAGTGGCTTAAACACTCTCATAGTCTGGAGATCTAGAAATCCGAAATCAAGGTGTCAGCAGGGTTGGATCCTTCTGGAGCCTCTAGGGAGAATCTGCCCCATGCCTCTCCTAGCTTCTGATGGTGGCCAGAAATCCTTGGTATTCCTTGCCATCCTTGGCATCCTTGGCATTCCTTGGCTTGGAAATGTTTCATTCTGGTTTCATTCTCCAACTTTACGTGGCATCTCCCTATGTGTGTCTGGACCTTGTGTCCTCTCCTCTCCTTCTGAAGACACCAGGGATTGGATTTAGGGCCCGCCTTTATCCTACATGATCTCATCTTAACTAATTACACTTGCAAAGACCCTATTTCCAAATAAGGTCCCACTCTCAGGTACCAGGGTGAGGATTTCAGCTTATCTTTTTTGGGGGGACACAATTCAACCCACAACATCCCCCAAGACATCAAGAGTAACAAATTCATGTAGCAGCTGCTTTTCTCTCTTTCCTTTTTTCAATCTGTCTCTTCTCACTGTGACTTTACCTTGTCTACAGCTGTTTTTACAGTGTTTTTGTTTTATGTTTCCTTCTCTTTTTAAATAGATAGTACATTTATATGGTTCAAAATTCAAAAGGTACAAAGGAGTATTAGTTTCCCTCTGTCCTCAGTTCCTTAACCCCTCACCTGAGACAATTAATGCTACTAAATTTTTTGTGTGACTCCTTCCAGGGATATTCTGTGTTTACAAGCAAGTATATATGCAGATTCTTCTTCTCACTCTTTTTTTAAAAAAACAAACTGGGGGAAGCAGACTTGGCTCAATGGATAGGGCATCTGCCTACCACATGGGAAGTCTGCGTTAAACCCACGACCTCCTTGATCCGTGTGGAGCTGGCCCATGCGCAGTGCTGATGCACGCAAGGAGTGCCGTGCCACACAGGGGTGTCCCCCACATAGGGGAGCCCCACGTGCAATGAGTCTGCCCTGTAAGGAGAGCCACCCGGTGCAAAAGAAAGTCCAGCCTGCCAAGGAGTGGCGCCGCACACACAGAGAGCCGACACAGCAAGATGATGCAACAAGATGACACAACAAAAAGAGACACAGATTCCCGGTGCTGCTGACAAGAATAGAAGAGGACACAGAACACACAACAGTGAATCGACACAGAGAGGAGACAACTCGAAGGGGGGGCAGTGGGGGAGGAAGGGAGAGAAATAAATACAAAGTAAATCTTAAAAAAAATTAAAAAAAAACAAATTGGTAGTATATTATGCACATAGCTCTGCATCTTGCTTACTTTTTTTACCTAAAAATTATTTTGGGGAGCAGATGTGGCTCAGGCGATTGAGCTCCCACCAACCACATGGGAGGTCCCAGGTTCAGTTCCCAGTGCCTCCTGGAGAAGATGAGCAAGACAGCAAGCTGGCACAACGGGCTGGCACGGCGAGCTGATGCAACAAGATGACACAACAAGGAGACACAGAGGAAACACAATGAGAGAGACAACAAAGCAGGGAGCAGAGGTGGCTCAAGCCACTGAGCATTTCTCTCCCATGTGGGAGGTCCCAGCTTCGGTTCCCAGGCCTCCTAAAGAGAAGACAGGTAGACACAGACAGCACACAGCAAATGGACACAGAGAGCAGACAGCAAGCACAAACAATGAAGGGGGGGATAAATAAATAAAACAAATCTTCAAAAAATTATTTTGGAGAGGAGCAGATGTGGTTCAAGCAGTTGGGCACCTGCTTCCTACATGGGGAGTCTCAGGTTCAATTCCTGGTGCCTCCTAAAAGAAAAAAAACCCGACCAAAACAACAAGCAAACAAATGGAAAAATCAACTCTGGGGAGCCGATGTGGCTCAGGGTTTCAGCACTGATTTCCACATATGAGGTCCCAGGCTCAGTCCCAGGCCCTGGCACCTCAAAAAATTTTTTTTTCTAATTTTAGAGATTAAGCATATTAATGCATAAATGCTTCCTCAGTTTTTCTTATGGCAGCTTACCTATCCATTTTGTGGAAGTATCAATTTATTTGACCATTCCCCTCTTGCTGGACATTTAGATTGTTTCCAGTTTTTTGCTGTTACAGAAACTTCACCCCCACTTTGTATTCTTTTGAGTAAGACTACAGGATGCATTTTTTAGAAGTGGAATTGAAGGGCCAAAGTTAAGTACATTTGTTGTTTGGACAACAATTACTATATTGCACCAATTTGCCTGCTGTGTTAGTTTGCCGGGGCCTTTGACAAATACCAAAGAACCAGCTGGTTTAAACAATAGGAATTTATTTTCTCACAGTCTTGGGGGCTAAAATCAAGGTGTGGGCAGGGCCAGGCTTTCCCTGAAGTTTATAATGTTCTGGTGGTGGCCGGCAGTCAGTCTGCCTCCATCACGTGGCCATCTGTCTTTTACCTCCTCCTCTGGCTTCTTTTGACTGGCTATGTCTGAATTTCCTCTGCTTCTAAGGACTTCAGTCCAAACGGATTAAGGCCCACCTGGCTTCAATTGGGCCTCATCCAAATAGGATTTTCAAAGGTCCTGTTTACAAAAGAGTACATATGCACAGGACCAGGGATTAGGTCTTGCACATGTCTTTGTAGGAGATTTGATTCACTCCACCACACCCTCCCATCAGCAATGTAGGAGAGCGATCTGCTCCTCCCTTGCCAACAAAGTGCGCCCTGTTTTCAGCTTCACTCCTAATGGTGTTTGCAGTGAGCAGAGCTAGTCAGGCTCCTTTTGCTTAGAAATAGAAGAGTAGTGGGGACACTTTAGCCAAAGAATGGTGGTGAGACCCCTGCTCAGATGGCACTAGAGGCAGACAGTTCCTAAGCTGCAAAAGAACTCAAAGGCAATGATGGGAGGCCACTTAGCTGTGAGCGTGGTGAAACAACTAGACAGCATACCAAAGGAAATCAGGAAATCTTAAGATAACCCAAAAAAATAGGGCGACCTCTAGACCTCGATCCTAAGGAAGTAATTTGAAATACAGGAAAAAAGTTTTATGAACAAAGTTGTTTAATCAAAATATCTAGAAAAAGGTACAAGGCTATATACACTGGCATACGGTCCTGAGATGGAATATCATGTAGCTATCAAAATCCCTGTTTTCAAAAAAGTTTTTAACAGCTTAGGTTTGTCAGCTGGAGTTCTTTGGTTGTGTGCAATAGAAACTGACTCTGGCTTACTTAAAACAAACTGAAACATGTGGAAAGATATTGAGAGCTGGGAGCTCCCAAAATCACAGTGAGGCTAGAGGCCCTGGCTTCAATGGGGAGGAATAATGATATTTCCAGAGTCCTGGGCAACAAGAATCATCCCAATAGTCTCATTGAAAGACCCACCCCTGGGGGTGGTGCAGTGGCAATAAAATACCCTGGATAGATGCTTCCCCCTTGCATCATTCATCCGTGAGATGCCTCCAGGTTGCTCTGGGGCAGGATGAGGGAAGATCTGGCCCCTTTGGCTTCTAGTGGGAGAGTATCACCTGGATTTGATCTCCTGTAAGACTCACACTAGGGGTGAGAGAATTCACAAAAAGAAAATAAGAGTATTGTTTGGAAGCCGAATTGATGTGGGGGCATCAAAAACTGATGTTTGACCTATAGAGTGAAGAAATGGTTATATTATAATGTTAAATGGAAAAACTAGGTGATGCAATTTCATACATGATGGGATTAAGTGGAAATGCACTCATAGAAAAAGACTGGAAGGAAAGATACCAAAATCCTATTAGTACTTCTCTTTGGGAGATGGATTATGGGTTTTTATCCTTCTTTCTATTTTTCCTTATTTTCCACTTTTTTTCTAATAAGCTAAATCTGTATTTATGTATTTTTAAAATATCTGTGTGAAAAGTTTATGTGGACAGCTTCTGGGGAAAAGCAAAATTTTGGAGTGTTAAACCAACTTCTTTTTCTCTTTTCTTCCTCTTCCTCCTATTCCTATCCTTGGGCAACCAATGAATCGCCACATTCTCTCTATCAGAAAAGGATATGATATCAGTTTCCTTAAGCAAATTCAATCATCATAAATTTTGCATAATAACAAAAATAGCTACTGCTTAAGATATTTCATTTGAAGTGTTTCATTTGTATTAACTCATTTAATTCTCATCAACCCCTTATGAAGTATTATTATTATCCCCATTTTTCAGATAAGGAATACCAAAGCTAAGAAACTTGCCCCAAGGCAACATAGCCAATAAGTTTTAGCATAGGATCTAAGGTAAGGCAAGGCTGAAAACAATATGAACGTGGAAGGAAAACCCTCATACTTACAGGCAGTATTTGCTAATTACTGGACAAAAGAAGAATAGTCTCTTACTTACAACCTAGGAAGAAAAAATTTCTGCTTCATTTCATCAGGGCAGTTTGTAGAACTTTGGGTAATTTTGTACAAGTTCCTAAATTAAAATGAAACATAATCTGTGTGAGAAAAAAAACGTCATTGTTCAGTCCCTGATAACGTGTGAGGATATAATATGCTCATAGGGACACATCAAGAACCTTAAATTTATGTTGTTTCCTTCTTGCAGCTGGAGGAAATGGAGAACCACATCGTGCGCCATTTCAGCCATTGAAGGTGAGGTGGCCCAAAGGGAGTGAGGTAAAGAAACCTGCAGGCTTTATGGGTGCTGTGGGACGAGGGGTGCAGACTCAGCATTGGCAAGACTGCAGGCACTTCCTGACTGGTTTTGATTGTGCATGCATGCTCACATGCACTGTGGTTACAGAATACATTTTCGAAAGTATTCATTTGGCCTCACCTTGTATATTCTAGAGAGGACAGATGGATTGAGTCTTTTCTTCCTTTTTTTAAAAAAGATTTATTTATTTATTTATTTATTTCTCTCCCCTCCCCCCCACCCTGGTTGTCTGTTCTCTGTGTCTATTTGCTGCGTCTTCTTTGCTTCTGTTGTTGTCAGCGCATGGGAATCCGTGTTTCTTTTTGTTGCGTCATCTTGTTGTGTCAGCTCTCCGTGTGTGCAGCACCATTCCTGGGCAGGCTGCACTTTCTTTCGCGCTGGGCATCTCTCCTTTCGGGGCGCACTCCTTGCACGTGGGGCTCCCCTATGTGGGGGACACCCCTGCATGGCAGGGCACTCCTTGCGCGCATCAGCACTGTGCGTGGTCCAGCTCCACACGGGTCAAAGAGGCCCGGGGTTTGACCCGCGAACCTCCCATGTGGTAAACGGACGCCCTAACCACTGGGCCAAGTCCACCGCCCTAGTCTTTTCTTTTTTACCATTCTTACATGCTTTGCCTCAGTAAAAGTTTCACCAGGAGGAGGAACAAAAGATGTATGATTCTGCTCTGGATCTTGCCTGTCCCACCATCCTTAGAGTTTATGCCACTGGATCATGCTATAATTCTAGTTCTATTTCAATAAACACATCTTGAGCATCTCCATGTACAAAATTCTCTGAAGATATACAAAGGTTCCCTTTTCCAAGGGTTGATCATCTTCGTGAGGTGACAAACACATACTCGAGTGTTGGTAATACAACGCAGGATAGGGCTGCAATAAGGGCTATAGCAGAGACCCAGGGGAGGCTCAAAAAAGAGGTGGGGAGAAAACAACCAAGGCTGAGGAAGTGGGAAGGGTGCCCTGAGGCTGAGGGTTTGAGCAGGGCCTTGTAGGTTGTTGAGGCTTCAGGGGCTATGGTGGGCTAAGGCACAGATGACAAAAAAGCAGGAGGCGTTTATAAGAATAACTAGGGAAACAGACTTAGCTCAAAGGATAGAGCATCTGCAGACGCAGAGAGCAGACAGCAAGCCTAAAACAACAAGGTGGGAGAGAAATAAATAAATAAAATAAATCTTAAAAAAATAAACAAATTGGAGTTGAGAGTGTTTAAATAGGTGCGGGGTGGGGGGGAGAGTACTCACATTTTCTTCACATTATCTTAATTAGATAAAAAATAAAATACCAGGAATGAAGAAAGGTATTCAATATTGAGTTTGTAAAATACTTTCCAAATGTTTCTAAATTTTTAAATGAGAAACCAGTGCTTACTTCTAGGAAAATAATATTTTTCTATCAGGTTTTAGCTTGAAAGGACTGCATGCAATCCCTGATGAAGACTTTTCAGTATTGATCTCTTTGTAGTCATGACAGTCATGATCAATAAGAATCATTGCTCTTACAAATAGGGGAACAATAACATTACAGTGATAGAAATTATATTTAAAAATTTAGGGAAGCGGACTTGGCCCAATGGATAGGGCGTCCACCTACCACACGGGAGGTCTGTGGTTCAAACCCCGGGCCTCCCTGACCCGTGTGGAGCTGGCCCATGCGCAGTGCTGATGCATGCAAGGAGTGCCCTGCCATGCAGGGGTGTCCCCCGCGTAGGGGAGCCCCACGCACAAGGAGTGCGCCCCATAAGGAGAGCCGCCCAGCGCGAAAGAAAGTGCAGCCTGCCCAGAAATGGTGCTGCACACACGGAGAGCTGATATAACAAGATGACACGACAAAAAGAAACACAGATTCCCAGTGCCGCTGATAAGGATAGAAGCGGTCACAGAAGAACACACCAAATGGACACAGAGAGCAGGAGCAGACAACGGGGCGGGGGGGGGGGGGGGGGGAAGAGGAGAGAAATAAATACATAAATAAATCTTTTTTTAAAAAATTAACCTTGAATAAAAGGGGGAAATGGAAAGGACAAATGAGTTCATATGGCTATGAGTCTCCAAAAAAGAGTTGGGAGGTCATCAGAGGGGTCGCACTTAGCATGCCTCAGCAGGGTCCCAGAGACAGGCAAAGTAGATACAAGCCCAGGTATTGGTTCTCCTGAGGGCTACAGAGACTCACAGGTTCTACGGTCACGGCAGATGGCTCTGGAGTTCAGTGCCTTGTCAGTTGGCCCTACTTTGGAGTTTGTGTTCCTCAGTGTGATGGAGTTGGACTCAAATGTGACCTTTTTACACATGCCTCTTCTGTTACTTTTACCAGACCTGTGGTTGGCACTGGGGTTGGTGTATACTCAGGAGACCTGAATCTCTGGACTGTCCATTTGACAGCCAGGCCCTGAGCCTCAGCAGACTTGTAACTCCTACTCTCTGGTTTATTGGACTTACCCCAGCCAGCTAACAGGGAGGTGAAGAAAGTCATACACCACACCAGGGAATCAAGAGTGCCTACAACTGCAAGCAGGAGAATTGCATCCATCAGCCATGTGGAATCTATACCCCCTCTCAATATAGAGGTGGAGTGGACATAACCATCCCAGGGTCCACAGGATGAAGGAATAGAGTATGGACTAGAGTGGGCTTACTGATATTCTATTCATGAACTATTGTGATTAGTAATGGAAGAAATTGCAGCACTGATGTGGAGAAAGTGGCCACAGCAGCTACTGAGGGTAGGGAGAGGGAAGAAGAAATATGATGTGGGGGCATTTTCAGGACTTGGAGTTGTCCTGGGTGGTACTGCTGGGACAGATGCTGAACATTGTATGTCCTGCCATGGCCCACTGGGTGGACTCGGGGAGAGTGTAAACTACAATGTAAACCCTATTCATGTGGTACAGCAGTGCTCCAAAATGTATTCACCAAATGCAATGAATGTGCCACAATGATGAAAGAGGTTTTTGATGTGGGAGGGGTGGGGTAAGGGGGAGTGGGGCATATATGGGGACCTCATATTTTTTGAATGTAACATTTAAAAAATAAATAAATAAAACCATAATGCAAAAAATAAATAAATAAATAGAAGTGGCCTCGACTGCCATCCTTTTCTTGTTGCTAAACTAAGGGAAATAAAATCCAATCTTTTAGCCTTAAAAAATTAAACTTTAACCAGTTTCTTTTCTTTCCTTAACAGATTCAGAGATGGAATTTCCCATGATAAATGGATTTTGAATCCAACTGAATTATCTTTCTTTAGGTCAAGTTTCAAGGTACTCATGAAGCTCTAATTTACAGCATACACATGTACTGTTAGTGGTATCTGGAGATCATTTAAAAGGCACATTAGCCTCAAATGAACATAAATATCTACTATGACAGACAGAGATTTGGGGTTGCAGCATGGAGCAGCACTGGCCAGAATTACTCACCTTTTCAGGTCTTCCACTGATTGGATGAGATATCACTCATTGCTGAAAGCAAACTCCTTAGTTGATTGTAGATGTAACCAGTCATCTTTGCAATCAAGTCGCTGACAAAGCTCATGAAATCCCTGATAATACAATTATCCCAGTGTTTTAAGAGCTGCAGCCATGACAGGGAAAAGTACAGTGAACATGCAGCCGGAAGACATGGGGTTGAGGTACGCCCTCCGCCATGTAGCAGCTACACATGTTCGGGCAAGTCACTTCACCTCTCCCAGCCCCACAGGATTGCCAGGAGACTCAAATAAAATAATGGACATGAAATGGCTAGAAAGACAGATAAAAAGAGAAGTAAAAAATGCAATTGTGTAATTGCTTGACTCCTTTTCTCAGTTCTTGGCATCAGGGAGTCTTAGGACTTCCTAAGTGCTCTCAATAAAAATCTCCTAAGTAAATGAGTTCTGGAACCCTTCGTCCATATTTTATTCACTTCTTAAGTCCCTTTCTTTGTTAAGAGACTCATTAAATTGTGCTGACTACTAAGTTCCATCTTTCTCTTTTTATCACTCTGGAGAAAAGGATTCCTTGGTGGTGGCAAGGGATAGCTAGAGGGACTTCAGTTCTCCCCTCTTCCACTGTCCCCTCTCCCTCCCAGCCACCCCCATTCTTTGAGTTAGGTGGTTTAAGTTTTCCCAGTCTTACAGGAAGTGTTCTGCAAACCCAGTTGCAAATTCTTTTCCCAAATCTCTGCCCCTGGACACCTCCTCCCTGTAAGACACATTCTGGAGCTTCTCTGAGGGGGTAACTAGAGAATAGACCAAGAGTAATGAAGTAAGACAGAATATTACAGAAGCATTTACCCAATGTGCCCAGTCCTGAAGGACAAGTGGGGGTCGGCCACCCTGTCTTAGCTTCCTAGGGCTGCTGTAACAAAGTACCACAAACTGGGGGTTGTGGGGGGTGGGGACTCACAGGCACATGCACAGTGCTCAGCTGCCAATTCCCAGCCCCCATCTTCCGCCCACCTCCTTTTCTATCCTGTGCAGATATTTCCGTCTGTTTCCATTCTGTAGTGGGGGCGGGGGTGGGTGGGAGGGACATTAGGTCCAATGAAAAGACCCAACCATCCTTGAACCAGAAACCAGGACCAAGCAGCCCCCGAAGCTTCTAGGGCGGGAACTCTCAGTGGCAGAGCCCTCTCCCCCTGGGTCATATCAGCACAGATTTGTCTCTCCCCTCTGATGCCAAGTGGCGTGTGCGGAGCGGCCACCCACTGACCCTGACCCAAGCAGTTGGTTTTGCCAGGAGACCAGCCACATGGGATTTCTCGCCCTGCTCTTTTGGACCCTTCGTGCTGTGTAAGTAATGAAGTGGTCATTTGCTGAAAGTTTCTGTTGTGCCTGAGCCTGTGTTCCCACGTCACACTGCACAGCAGCTCGCTCTCCAAGGTGGCTTAAAACAACAGAAACAGGTCTGGAGGCCAGAAGTCCAAGTCAAGGTCAGCAGGGCCAGGCTCCCTCTGAAACCTCTAGTGCAGAATCCTTCCTCGATGCTTCCTAGCTTCTGGGGGGTTGCCAGCTGTCATTGGTGCTCCCTGGCTTGGGACGACATAACTCCAATCCCCGTCTCTGTCTTCACATGACAGTCTTCTCCTGTGTGTCTCTGTGTCCTTTCTTCCCTTCTTATAAGGTCACTAGTCATATTAGATTAGGGCCCGTCCTAATCCAGTTTTAATTTGTTTTAACTTTTACTTCTTCGAAGACCCTAAGTTCACATTCTGTTTTATTTTTCCTCTAATCTTTTTTTTTTTCAATTTATTTTTTTAATATTTTTTATTGTCTTTTTTTAAAAAGATAAACAGATCACACAAAACGTTCCATTAAAAAATATAAGAGGGGAAGTGGACTTGGCCCAGTGGTTAGGGCGTCCACCTACCACATGGGAGGTCCGCAGTTCAAACCCCGGGGCCTCCTTGACCCTTGTGGAGCTGGCCCACGCGCAGTGCTGATGTGTGCAGGGAGTGCCATGCCACGCAGGGGTGCCCCCCACGTAGGGGAGCCCTACGCACAAGGAGTGCTGCCCAGGGCGAAAGAAAGTTCAGCCTGTCCAGGAATGGTGCTGCCCACACTGAGAGCTGACACAACAAGATGACACAACAAAAAGAAACACAGATTCCCATGCCGCTGACAACAACAGAAGCAGACAAAGAAGAACACGTAGCAAATAGACACAGAGAACAGGCAACTTGGGGCGGGAGGCGGAAGGGGAGAGAAATAAATAAATAAAATCTTAAAAAAAAAAAAAAGAGGTTTCTATATAGCTCACTCCATAAACCCCCGCTCCATCCACATCAACATCCCCTTTCATCAGCGAGGCCTAAGTTCATATTCAAAGGACTGGTGGGTGAGGACTTGAACATGTATTTTTGGAGAACACAAATCAACACATAACACAGCATAGAATGAGTGGCAGGAAACCGAGCCAGCTCTGTAAACCCAGGGACCACGTACCTGGCTCCACTGGGCAGGGCATCTCTGGGGAGAGCAGCAGGGAATCCAGATAAATGAAGGGCCTCCTTGTATGCCATGCTAAGGAATTTGGATCTTGGTTTGTTTACTTGTCTCTCATCTCTCCCCAACTATTTAATACTCCCTGGAGGGTGGGAAGCTTGATTTGTTTTATTCTTCTCTGGAGTCATAGCTCCTATCACAGTGACTGGCGAGCCCATTGCTGGCATCAAATGATGCAGGTGTTGGGGAACCACGCAAGGCAGGAACGTCACAGAAGTCCTCCCTGGCAGCAACGTGAAGGAAAGATGCAAGGCAAGTAAAACAGAAGGTAGAGAAGCTAAGGTCGTATTTTAGTCTGCTAGGCTGCCGAAATACAATATACCAGAAATGGATCGGCTTTTCCAATGGGGATTTGTTAGCTTACAAGCTTACAGTTCTAACTGTGAACATGTCCAAATCAAGGATTATCAGGCAATGCTTTCTCCCTGAAGACCAGCTGCCAGTAATTCTGGACTCCTCTGCCACATGGCAATGCACACAGTGGCATCTGCTGGTCTCTCCCTTCTCTTTCAAGTTCTGTTGCTTTCAGTTTCTTGGCTCCCTGGCTTTCTCTCTCTCTCTGTATTCATCCCATTTATAAAGGACTCCCAGGACTTTGAGGATTAGAGAGGCAGAGGGATCACTTCTCTTCCCCCCAAAATAGCTAGAGGACAAGCAGAGACTGTCTGGAGGGCTGCTCTGGGGTTCAAGACACCAGGAGAAGGTGAGACACACTCGGAAGAGAGAGGGGCAAAGGAAAGGAGTCTCAGCTGGCTAAAAATTCCCCTGAGTAAAGTTGCAGAAGAAGCAGCTGGCACCCATCCCCTACCTGCAGAGCACATAGCAGTCTGTGGCCCGCAGTGGCTGTGAACTGAGTGGCTGTGGACTGGAGGGATTGCAGAGGTCCTCTTCCTCAAGAAAGGGGAGAGGGAGGGATCTGGCCCACAGCAAATTCGGATTTGGGCCAGCAAACTTGGTCTGCTGCCTTGAAGGGGTCTCACCCTTCCAGGATGGGTGGGCCTGCAACATTGTTTGCCCTGAGAGCCAGCAGGGAGCTAAAGATAATTTGCCTTCTCAAACATTCTCCTTACTGCCCCAGGGTTGGTTGCTGAGGAATCAGAGGGATGGGGGTGCTGCGTGGCCAAGGCAGAAGAATAGCTTCTGAGAAAGTTTGTGAAGCTTGGTCAGCCCTAAGAACATTGCTTCTGTGCCACCCACCGTGGAGTTATGTTGAATGCATTCTCCCCTAGACCTGGGGTCTGAGCTGAATGGTCTGCCAAGGAGCACAGCCTGTTGGCAGACCAGAAAAGTGCATGAAACGGGAAAAACAATAATAATAAATAAAGGAAGCAATCAAGTCCCTTTATTGCCCCCCCTCTCAAAGGCTCTTAGAAACTGGCCTGTGCCTCATTACTGGATCCTTAGCCCTGGTTTGAGCAGTTAAACAAGGGCAATCCTTGTTGAACCAAGAGTCAAAGAACAGTGGTAGCACATGGCTACTTAACAGTAAATCCCTAGGCAAGAGAGAAAAGAGAGAAACTTAACATCAGAGTAAACACATAGTCAGAATCAGATGTCTAGGCATCAGCAAAAAATTATAGGCCATACAAAGAAAAAAGGAGATATGATTCAGGCAAAGGAGCAAATCAAAGCTCCAGATGAGACACAGACCTTGAAATAGATAATGAGGTTCATACAAATCACCTAAATTAAATCATGGAGTTGAAGGACAGCATGATGAAAGAAATAAAAGACAATAAGAAGACAACAGAAAAAACAGGAAAACAAAAATAAAAACAAACAAGAAGACAACAGGTGAACACACAAAAAAATTTGATATTTTGGATAGAAAAGTAACAAATTCTGTTAATCTCACATAATAAATGAGATTAAAAATACAATAAAGGAGGAAGCAGATTTGACTCAACTGATAGAGCATCCGCCTACCCCATGGGAGATCCAGGGTTTAAACCTGGGCCTCCTGACCCGTGTGATTAGCTGGCCCACACGCAAAGTTGATGCATGCAAGGAGTGCTGTGCCACACAGGGTGTCCCTCATGTAGGGGAGCCTCACATGCAAGGAGTGCACCCTGTAAGGAGAGCCACCCCACATGAAAAAAGCACAGCCTGCCCAGGAGTGGCACTGCACACATGGAGAGCTGACGCAGCAAAATGACACAACGAAAAGAGACACAGGGAAACGGACTTTGGCCCAGTGGTTAGGGCGTCTGTCTACCACATGGGAGGTCCGCGGTTCAAACCCCGGGCCTCTTGACCCGTGTGGAGCTGGCCCATGCACAGTGCTGATGCGCGCAAGGAGTGCCCTGCCACACAGGGGTGTCCCTCGCGTAGGGGAGCCCCACGTACAAGGAGTGCACCCGTAAGGAGAGCCACCCAGCTCGAAGGAAAGCGCAGCCTGCCGAGGAATGGCGCCACCCACACTTCCCGTGCCGCTGACAACAACAGAAGCAGACAAAGAAACAAGACACAGCAAAAAGACACAGAAAACAGACAACCGGGAGAGGGGAGGGGAATTAAATAAATAAAAATAAATCTTTAAAAAAAAAAAAAAGAAAAGAGACACAGATTCCTGGTGCCACTGACAAGAATAGAAGTGGACCCAGAAGAACACACAGCAAATGGACACAGAGAACAGACAACTGGGGGAGGGGAAGGGGAGAGAAATAAATAAAAAATAAATCTTAAAAAAAAATACAATAAAGGCACAGAACATCAGATTTTAAATCATGGTAAAAAGAATAAGTGTTATAGAGGGAAGAACAACTGAAATAGAAAAAAGAACAGAGAGAAAAGAATGGAAAAAATTGAGCAGGGGCTCAGGGAGCTGAATGATAGCATGAAGAGGATCACATATGTGTTCTGGGAGTTCCAGAAGAAGAGAAGGGAAAAGAGACAGAAAGAGTATTTGAGGAAGTAATGATCCTAAATTTCCCAACTTTCATGAAAGAAATGAATATATATGTCCAGGAAGCACAGCATGCTCCAATTAGAATAAATCCAAATAGACCTACCCAAGACACAAACTATGCAGAATGCCAAATACAAAAGATGGAGAGAAAATTCTGGAAGCAGCAAGGGAAAAGCAAAACATCACATAAAAGGGATGTCTAATAAAATTTAGTACAGATTTCTCTTCAGAAACCATGGAGACAAGAAGGTAGTGGTATGATATAATTAAGGAACTGAAAGAGAAAACTACCAATCAAGAATTCTTTATCTGACAAAGCTGTCCTTCAAATATGACAGTGAGTTTAAAATATTCACACATAAACAGAAACCAAGAGAGATAATAAGCAAGAATCCAGCTCTGCAGGAAACACTAAAGGGAGTTCTGCAGCCAGAAAAGAAAAGAGAAGAAAGAGAGGCTTGGAGAAGAGTGTAGAAGGGAAGACAATCAGAAAGAGTAACAAAAAGGTAAACAGATGGATAAAAATAACATATGACATATGAAAGCCAAAGGATAAAATGGTTGAAGTAAGTAATGCCTTTACAGTAAAAACACTGGATGTTACTGGATTAAACTCCCCAATCAAAAGATATAGGCTGACAGAATGGATAAGGAAACATGAGCCACCTATTTGCCATCTATAGAAAACTCACCTGGGATCCAAGGATGCAAATAGGCTGAAAGCAAAAGGTTGGAAAAAAATATTTCACACAAATATTAATAGTAACCCAAAGAAAGCAGGGATAGCTATACTGGTGTCAGACAAAACAGACTTTAAATGCAAAAAAGTTATAAGAGATGCAGAAGGCCATTATTTATCAATAAAGGGATAAACCACCAGGAAGGGGTAATAGTCATAAATATCTGTGCATCTAACCAGGGTACCCTAAAATACACGAGGCAAAATCTGACAAAATTGAGAAGAGAAATAAATATCTCTACAATAATAGTTGGAGACTTCAATATGCCACTCACATAAACAGATAAAACAACTAGACAGAAGATCAACAAGGAAACAGAACTTGGATAACATGCTAAATGAGGTGGATCTAACAGACATATACAGAACACTGCACCCCAAATCAGCAGATTATACACTCTTCTCAAGTGCTTATGGATCTTTCTCCAGGATAGACCACATGTTAGGTCATAACACAGCTCTCAATAAATTTAAGAAGATTGAATTTATACAAAGCACCTTCTCTGATCATAATGGAATGAAGCTGGAAATCAATAATATGTGGGAATGGGGGAAATTTGCAAATATATGGAGGCTAAACATGCTCATACACAATTAATGGGTCAAAGAAGGAACTAGAAAAAGAACAACAAACCAATCCCAAGGCAAGCAGAAAGAAAGAAATAAAGATTAGAGGAGAAATAAATGAAAATGAGAACAATGAAAACAACAATAGAGAAAATTAACAAAATTGACAAACCCTTAGCAAGACTAACAAAAAAAAAAGAGAGAATATGAAAATAAATAAAATCAGTAATGAAAGGGGGGACAATATGACTGACCCCACAGAAATTAATAGGATCATAAGAAGATATTGTGAGAAACTGTAAGCCAACAAATTAGACCTAGCTGAAAGATAAATTCCTACAAACACACTAACAAGCTACATTGACTCTACAAGAAATACGGGGGCTCAACAAACCAATCACAAGGAAAGAGATTGAATTAGTCATCAAAAATCTTCCAAAAAAGCAAAGTCCAAGACTGGGTATCTCCACAGGTGAATTCTATCAAACATTTTGAGAAGAATTAATACCAATCCTGTTTAAACTCTTCCCAAAAATTGACGAAGAGGGAAAATTACCCAACACATTTTATGAAGCCAACATCACCCTAATACTAAAGCCAGATAAAGATACTACAAGAAAAGAAAATCAGGCGGCGGACTTGGCCCAGTGGTTAGGGCGTACGTCTACCACATGGGAGGTCCGTGGTTCAAACCCCAGGCCTCCTTGACCTGTGTGGAGCTGGCCCATGTGCAGTGCTGATGCGCACAAGGAGTGCCCTGCCACGCAGGGGTGTCCCCCATGTAGGGGAGCCCCACGTGCAAGGAGTGTGCCCCGTAAGGAGAGCCGCTCAGCACGAAAGAAAGTGCAGCCTGCCCAGGAATGGCGCCGCACACATGGAGAGCTGACACAACAAAAAGAGACACAGATTCCCGTGCCGCTGACAACAACAGAAGCGGACAAAGAAGATTCAGCAGATAGGCACAGAGAACAGACAACCGGGGGGGGGGGGTAAATAAATAAATAAATAGATAAGTCTTAAAAAAAAAAAGCAGAAAAACATGCAAAAAGAAAAGAAAATCACAGACCAGTCACTCTAATGAACATAGAAGCAAAAATTCTCAACAAAATAGTTGCACATAGAATTCAATAGCATATCAAAAGTATTATACAGCATGACCAAGTAGGATTTATTCCTGGTATGCAAGCGTGGTTCAACATAAGAAAATAAATTAACATAATATACATTAAAAAATCAAAGGAAAAAAATGCATGATCATCTCAACTGATGCAGAAGAGGCATTTGACAGAACCCATCATACTTGCTTGATAAAAAAACACTTCAAAAGATAAGTATAGAAGGAAAATTTGTTATGGAAGGTATATATAAAAATCCCACAGCAAATATTGTATTCAATGGGGGAGAAGTGCAAAGCTTTCCCTCTAAGATCAGGAACAGGACAAGCATGCCCACCGTCACCACTGTTATTCAACATTGTACTAGAAGTTCTAACTAGAGCAATTAGGCAAGAAAAAGAAATAAAAGGCATCAAAATTGGAAAAGAGGAAGTAAAATTCTCACTATTTGCAAATAACATAATAATATATTTAGAAAAATCCCAAAATATCTATGACAAAACTATTAGAGCTAATAAATGAGTCCAGCAAAGTGGCAGATAGAAGATCAACATGCAAAAATTAGTAACATTTCTATACAATAATGATAACAAGCTGAGGATGAAATCAAGAAAAAAAAATGAATTTATAATAGTGATGAATAGACTCAAATATCTAGGAATTAATTTAACCAGGAATGTAAAGAATCTGTAGTCAGAAAACTAAAAAGCACTACTAAAGGAATTCAGAGATGACCTAAACAAATGGAAGGACATTCTGTGTTAATGAAATGAAAGACTAAACACCAGGAAGATGTCAATTCTACCCAAATTGATTTATAGATTCAATGTGATACCAATGAAAATTCCAACAACCTATTTTACAGAAATAAAAAAGTCAATTATCAAATTTATTTGAAAATGAAAGGGGTCCTGAATAGCCAGAAACATCCTAAAAAGAAGAGCAAAGTCAGAGGACTCACTCCTGATCTTGAAGTATATTATAAAGCCACAGTGGTCAAAACAGCATGATATTGGCATAAAGATAGACCCATTGATCAATGGAATCAAACTGAGAGTTCAAAAATAGACCCTCATGTCTATGGTGAATTGATTTTTTTTTTTTTAAGATTTAGTTATTTATTTCTCTCCCCTTCCCCTCCTGCCCCCCTGCCCCAGTTGTCTGTTCTCTGTGTCCATTCTCTGTGTGTTCTTCTGTGTCCACTTTTATTCTTTTCAGTGGTACTGGGAATCTGTGTCTCTTTTTGTTGTGTCATCCTGCTGTGTCAGCTCTCTGTGTGTGCAGCGCCACTCCTGGGCAGGCTGTGCTATTTTCAGGCAGGGTGCCTCTCCTTACAGGCGCACTCCTTGAGCGTGGGGCTCCCCTATGCGGGGGACACCCCTGCACGGCAGGACACTTATTGTGCACATCAGCACTGTGCATGGGCCAGCTCCACGCGAGTCAAGGAGGCCCGGGGTTTGAACCGCAGACCTCCCATGTGGTAGGTGGATGCCCTATCCAATGGGCCAAGTCCACTTCCTCATGAATTGATTTTTGATAAGCCTACCAAGTCCACTTTTCTGGGACAGAACAGTGTTGAGAGAACTGGATATCCATAACCCAAAAAATGAAAGAGAATCCCTATTTCACTCCCGATAAAAGAATCAACTTAAAATGGTCAAAGACCTAAATATAAAAGCCAGGACCATAAAACTCCTAGAAGATAATATAGAGAAACATCTACAAAATCTTGTAGTAGGTGGGATCTCTTAAACCTTACACCAAAAGCATGAGCAACAAAAGAAAAAATGGATAGATGGGACCTCCTCATCTGCACCTCAAAGGACTTTGTGAAGAGGGAAAAAAGGCAGCCTACTCAATGGGAGAAAATATTTGGAAATCACATATCTGAGAAGGTCTAATATCCATGATATATAAAGGAATCCTTCAACTCAACAATAATAAAAGGACAAACAACCTGATTAAAAAATGGACAAATGACCTGGACAGTTATTTTTCTAAAGAAGAAATACAAAAGGCAAAAAAAAAAAAAAAAGAAAAAACCCACATGAAACAATGTTCAGCCTCACTGTTATAAGGGAAATGCAAATCAAAGTTGCAATGAGATATCATGTCACACTTACTAGAATGGCCACTACTAACAAAACGGAAAACTTCAAGTATTGGAGAAAATGTGGAGAGATAGGAATGCTTATTCACTGTTGATGGGAATGTGGAATGGTACAACCATTGTGGAATTCTGTTTGGAGGTTCCAAAGGAAGTTAGATAGATATATGCTATGTGACACAGCAATACCACTACTGGGTATATACCCAGAAGAACTGAGAGCAGGGACAAGAACAGACATCTGCACACCAATGTTCACAGTGAGGGTATTCACAATTGCCAAAAGATGGAAACAACCCAGCTGTCCATCAACTGACAAATGGATAAAAAAAACTGTGGAGTATACATACAATTTAATACTATGCAGCTATAAGAATAAATGAAGTTGTGAGGCATATGAAAAATGGATAAACCTGAAGGATATTATGTTGAGTGGAGCAGGCCAGGCATAAAAGGACAAATACTGTATGATTTTGCTTTTATGAACTAAATATAGTGAGCAAACTCATGGAGTTAATAGCTAGAATATTTCACCAGAGAATAGAATGGGGTTAGAGATTGGAAAGCTGACGTTTAATCTGTGTAGAATTGATAAAAAGTTGTTTGGCAATGAATAGAAATGGTGAAAGCATATCATGGATTTGTAATTAGTAGCACTAACATGTGGGTATGATAGTAGTTTGTTTTTCGTTGTTTTGTTGTTGGAGTAATGAAAATGCTCTAATAATGATTGAAGTGATGAATGCACAATCAGTGATTTTAACTATTGCCATTGACTGTACATTTTAGGTAAATTATATGGTTTATGAACAAAAAAATAATAGGGTGGTTTGGAAGAAAATACACCAAATGTAAAATATGGACTATTTAGTAGTAATACTTTGATGATGCTCTTTCACAATTGGTTACAAATGTTTCACAACAGTTAGTGGTGGGATGATGTATGGGGGCCCTGTATGATGTTACGCATGTTTGTTGTGTAAGTTCACAACTTTTACTATATGCTTATTATTTATGTATGTTCATTTATGAATGATATACTTCAATAAATTGTTTTTAAAATGAAAAAAAAAGGATGCCAATAAGAGGATTAAGAACCACCCTGGACCTCACCTTAAGTGAAGTAACCTAATCAAAAGTTCTAAGGAAGCAGCTGTGGCTCAATCAACTGGGCTCCCGTCTACCATATGGGAGGCCCTGGATTTGCGTCTCAGGGCCTCCTTGTGAAGGCAAGGCTCGCCCACATGCTGTGGAAAGCTGCTGGTCCGGGCACCACAGAGTGCCGCCAGCCTGCAAGCACTGTGGAGTGCTGCCGGCCTGCAAGCGCTGTGGAGAGCCAACTCAGCAAGGTGATGCAATAAAAAGCGAGACAAGCAAAAATGCCGAAGAACATGCAGTGAATGGACACAGAGAGCAGACAGCAATCAAGACACAAGAAGGGGGGTGGGGCAGAAATAAATACAGACACAGAAGAACACACAGTGAATGGACACAGAAAGCAGACAGCAAGCAAAAAAGCCACAAAGCTGGGGGGGCGGGGAGGATAAAAAAACAATTTTAAAAAGTTCCAATCAAAAGACCCACCCACAAGAAGTTCACAACCACAGAAATGGACCAGCTTTAAGGACATGATTTTCTTGGGTACATACAGTCTCAAATTGCCACACTATACCCTCTCAACCCCCTTAAAAGATGTTCTTTCCCTATACAAGTACATTCAATCCTTCACAATATCTCAAAAAGCCTTAAATCATTTCAGTAATAATATTAAGTACAAAGGCTCATCAAGTCACTTATACGTGTGGTTTGTCCTGGGGAAAAATTCCCCTCAGGCTGTGGACCTCTGAAACTTATGAAACAAGTTATCAGCTTCCAATTATACAAAAAAGGAACAGTCATAGGATTACAGTTTCCATTCCCATAAGGAGAGATTGGATGGAACACTGGGGTCACAGTTCGCAAACAGTTCTGAAACCCTGCAAGGCATACTCCATTAGATTTCAAGGATTGAGAGTCACCTGTAGAACGAGGTCTCATCCTCAGGGCCTGGGGGAGTGGCAGCCCCACCCTTTGCAAGTGCACAGCGGCCATGCTCTTGGCTCCACCCTCATCAAGCATCTGGGTGGTGACCAAACTCTAGGCTCCACCTTTTGAGAACACTGGGGTGGAGTCAGCCTCTGTAATTTCCAGGGTACAGGCTCAACCCCCCACCCCCACCCCGTATAACAGCGGGGTGGCAGCCTCTGCCCAATCCCCAGGGAATGTGTCCCCCCTCTCTGAAGCCTGGTACAGCAGCACTCTTCCTGCTGAGTGGGGGCCAAACTCCAGGCTCCACCCTGTCCAAGCTCTGGGCCATTCTCACCCTTTCCACATACATGGGTGGGTCTGCTGTCTTGGCCCAAGAAGATGTCTTTAATCCAGACATCAGCTTCCACAGTTCCACCTTTGACGTTATTTTCCCTTCAGTCTGTCCCTTTTCTGTCCCTTGTATTCCAGGCTGGCAGTGGTTCCATTCATAATGATCTTGCCAAACACTTCTTGGTTTTACCTGTAGGACACAGGTGTCCCAACCATTAGACAATAGGACTTTTCACTGATCTTCTCTGGATAACTTCATTACCAGTCCTGATTTGCTCTGAATGGAGCTGCGCATTTCCTTTCATGTTTGGTTAAATCCTCACATGGAACTGTGTAAGGTTGTAAGCCTACAGTTCTGAGGCCATAATGGAAGCCTTAATGGGCGGCAGGAACTAAGGCAGTGACAGTGGGGCTGGGGAACAGCAGAAGGAGTAGAGGGACATTTAGGAGGTAGAATGAGCAGTATTTGGTGAGTTAGTATTGGCCTCTGGTCAAGGATGATGGTACCAGGAACAGGCAGGGGAAGGCAGCCCGCGTAAGCATGAACTAGAGCAAGGTATTCCTCGATCCTATGCAAAGAGAATTTTGCTGTTTCTGGATTGACAATTCTTAGAGATGAAAATAACTACATAATTGTGGAACCTTAATTTTGTTGGAACTTCAAGCCTTTGTTCATAAACTCCAATAATGGTGTGGTCCTCTGTGGTAGACTAAGAGTTTATTTCAAATGAGATGTTCTGACCCTGGTCTGATAGTAGCTTTTACATCAATCATCACATACTGAAAATTTGAGAGGCAGTGATGGCGCTGGTGTTAGGGATCCTATGCATTATTATCCTGTGGTGCCTAGATTTGTGCACACAGCAAGGACTCCATAAGTATTGTTTTTAAATTTTTTTATCGTGATAACATATTTACAATATAAAATTTCCCATTTTAACCATGTCTATGTGTACAAATCAATATTAATTACATTCACAATATTGTATTACTATCACCACCATGCATTACCAAAACTTTTTCATCACCCCAAACAGAAACTCTATACCCATTAAGTCCAACAGCCTATGATAACCTGTAATCTACTTTTGGCTCTATGAATTTGCTTATTTCATATAAGTGAAATCATACATTATTTGCCCCTTTGTGTCACTTACTTCACTCAACATGATGCCTTTGAGGTTCATCCAAGTTGCAGCATGCATCAGAACGTCACTCTTTTTCGTCTGTAAGTATTTTTTGAGTACATGAATGAGTGACTACTGCTCCAAGAACATTGACTTGTAAATCACATTGATGCTTCTTCATTCCTTCGTTCAACAAATATTTATTGATTGCTTACTCATGCCAGACACTGTTCTGGAAACTAAGGTAGCAGTAAACAAAATAGACTGAAATTTCTACCCTCATGAGTTGACATTCTCTTGGGGGAGGCAGATAATAAAAAAGATGATTAAGTGCACATATTATATTATATTATTACATACATTATATATTATTATTATTTCGTGTTATATTATTTAGGTGCTGATAATTAGTTTTTTAAAAAATCAACTTCATTAGTACATATTAATAAAGAATACAACTCATCCAAAGTGTACAATCAATGGTATTTGGTATAATCACATAGGTGTGCATTCATCACTTCAATCATTATTAGAGCAATTTTATTATTTCAGTACTACTAATAATAAACAAAACCAGACAAACAAGTAAACAAGAAAGTTCTTCACTTCTTTACCTTTCTGTATTTCTCCTGCTGTACATAACTGCTATTTCTGGCTATTCTTGCACAATTATTTATTTTTATTGAGATATATTCACAGACCATACAATCTATCCAAAGTGTATAATCAATGGCTTTTAGTATAATCACAATGTTGTGCATTCACGACCACAAAAAATTTTAGAACCATTTCATTACTCCAAAAAGAAAATCTCCACACACCTTGGCATGCCTTCCCCAACCCTACATAACTATTAATATAATTTAATCTTTAAAAATTGATTTATAGTTACCTTTTATACAAATGGAATCATATAATATGTTACACAATATATCTGGTTCATAGTAGGGCAATCATACAGTATTTGTCTTTTTGTGTCTGGCTTGCTTCACTCAACATAATGTCCTCCAGGTTCATCCATGTTGCCATATGCTTTCATTTCTTCTTACAGCTGCATAATATTCCATTGTCTGAATATACCACAATTTGTTTATTCATTCATTGGCTGGTGGGCACCTGGTTTTTTTCCACTCTTAGCAATCATGTATAATGCCACTATGGACAACGGTATGCAGATGTCTGTTCATGTCACTGCTCTCAGTTCTTCTGGGTATATACCCAGTACTGCTCCTGCTGGATCACTTGGCAAGTCTGTATTCAACTTCCTTAGGAACTGCCAAACTGTTCTCCAGGTGGCTGTACCATTCTTCATTCCCACCAACAGTGAATAAATGTTCCTGTTTCTCCACATCCTCTCCAACACTCGTAGTTCTCTGTTGTTTAATAATGGTCATTCTGATAGATGTGAAATATCTCATTGTAGCTTTTATTTGCATTTCCTTAATCACTAGTGATGTTTAACATTTTTTCATGTGTTTTTTTGCCATTCATATTTCTTCTTTGGACAAATGTCTGTTCAAGTCTTTTGTCCATTTTTTAATTGGGTCATTTGTCTTTTTATCATTGAGTTGTAACATCTCTTTATGTATCATGGATTTTAAAACCTTCTTGGTAAAAATTTAAATTAAAAAATTTTTAAAAATCTTATTGGACATGTGATTTCCAAATATTTTCTCCCATTGAGTCAGCTACCTTTTCCCCATTTTGACAAAGTCCTGTGAGGTGCAAAAGTATTTTATTTTGAGGAGGTCCCATTTATCTATTTTTTATTTTGTTGTGTGTGCTTTGGGTGTAAGGTTCAAGAAACCACCACCTAACACAAGGTCTTTAAAATGTTTCCCTACATTTTCTTCTAGTAGTTTTATGGCTTTTATATTTAAGTCTTTGATCCATTTTGAGTTGATTCTGGTATAGGGAGTGAAATAGGGGTCCTCTTTCATTCTTTTGGTTATAGATATCCAGTTCTCCCAGCACAATTTGTTAAAGAAATTATTTTGTCCCTTTAACATGGACTTGGTAGGTTTGTTAAAAAACAGTTGGCTGTAGAGGTGAGGGTTTATTTTTAGACTCTCAATTCTATTCCACTGATTGTTGTGTCTATCTTTATGCCAGTACCATGCTATTTTGACAACTGTAGCTTTGTAATATGTTTCAAGGTCAGGTAGTGAAATTTCTCCTGTGTGGCTCTTCTTCTTTAGAATGCTTTTGGCTATTCAAGTGCACTTTCCCTTCCAAATGAATTTGGTAATTGCCTTTTCTATTTCTGTAATAGG
This sequence comes from Dasypus novemcinctus, assembly GCF_030445035.2. Classification (NCBI taxonomy): domain Eukaryota; kingdom Metazoa; phylum Chordata; class Mammalia; order Cingulata; family Dasypodidae; genus Dasypus; species Dasypus novemcinctus. The sequence continues at coordinate 88,643,611 of NC_080684.1, forward strand.
CTGTATTAGTCAGCCAAAGGGGTGCTGATGCAAAATACCAGAAATTGGTTTGTTTTTATAAAGGGTGTTTATTTGGGGTAGGAGCTTACAGATACCAGGCCATAAAGCATAAATTACTTCCCTCACCAAAGTCTATTTGTAGCAAGACGTCTGCTGACATCTGTGAGGGTTCAGGCTTCCTGGGTTCCTATGTTCCTGGGGCTTGCTTTATGCTGGCTTCAAGGTTCCTTCCTTCCTGGGGCTGGCTTCTCTTTCTTCTGTGTGCTGACTTCTCAGGGCTCCAGCTTAAGTCTTCAGCATCAAACTCCAACATCAAAACTCCAACATTAAAAGCCCTCAGCTCTGTTCTTCGCCATGCCCCTTGGTGGGGTGGGGACTCAAAACCCTAATCATAACTCGGTCATGCCCAGGAACAGATCAGATTAAAAGCATAATCCAATATTTCTTTTTGGAATTCATCAATTATATCAAACTGCTACATAGGCTGTTGGAATTTTTATTGGTATTGCACTGAATCTATAAATCAGTTTGAGTAGAATTAACATCTTCACAGTATTTAGTCTTCCAATCCATGAACACAGAATGCCTCTAAATTTGTTTAGGTCTTGAATGATTTCTTTTAGCATTGTTTTGTAGTTTTCTGAACCTAGGTCCTGTACTTCTTTGGTTAAATTGAGTCTTTTTGTTGTTACTGCAAAGGGAATTTTCCCCTGATTTCTCCCTTATATTGTTTAATACTAGTGTACAAAAACATTGCTGATTTTTGCATGTTGATCTTGTATCCTACCACTTTGCTGAATTCATTTATTACCTCAAGTAGGTTTGTCCTAGACATATCAGAATGTTCTACATATAGTGCTGAGACCAGCTCAACAATAGGTCTGCACAAAGGGAAGGTGACACAGAACTGAAGAAATAAAAGGACAGAAAGAAAGACACAAGAGAGGAAACAAAGATGGGACCAGGGGACTTCACAGCTTTTGAAACTGAGAGCCTCAACCCTAGTTTCCATATGGTATTTATTTGGATGTTAATGAGCATCTGTTTGCTACAGGAAGCAACTTGCAATATCTTCTACAATGAAAGGAAGCAGCTTGCAACATCTACAAAAAGGTAATTTACAATAACAGGAAGCAACTCAGAACATCTTGTACAATAACAAGAAACAACTAATAGGTAAGCCAGTTTCCCACAACAATACAGGATCATGGCATCTGAAAGTAGTAAGAATTTTACCTCCTCTTTCACAATATGAATGCCTTAAATATTTTTTTCTTGTCTAATTGCTCTAGATAGAACTTCTAGTACAATGTTGATTAACAATGTTGACAATGGGTATCCTTGTCTTTTTTTTTTTTTAAAGATTTATTTATTTAATTAACACCCCCCCCCCCCCCCCGTTGTCTGTTCTTGGTGTCTATTTGCTGCGTCTTGTTTCTTTGTCCGCTTCTGTTGTCATCAGCGGCACGGGAAGTGTGGGCAGCGCCATTCCTGGGCAGGCTGCTCTTTCTTTTCACACTGGGCGGCTTTCCTTACGGGCGCACTCCTTGCGCGTGGGGCTCCCCCACGCGGGGGACACCCTTGCATGGCACGGCACTCCTTGCGTGCATCAGCGCTGCGCATGGCCAGCTCCACACGGGTCAAGGAGGCCCGGGGTTTGAACCGCGGACCTCCCATATGGTAGACGGACGCCCTAACCACTGGGCCAAAGTCCGTTTCCCTCCTTGTCTTTTTCCCAATCTTAAAGGGAAAGCTTTCAACGTTTTCCCATTGATTACAATATTGGCTGTGGGTTTTTCATATATATCTTTTATCGTAGTGAGGAATTTTCCTTCTATTCCTATCTTTTGAAGTGTTTTTATCAAAAAGGATACTGAGAGGGAGCAGAGGTGGCTCAAGCTATTGAGCACCTCTCTCCCACATGGCAGGTCCCAGGTTCGGTTCTCAGTGCCTCCTAAAGAGAAGATGAACAGACATAGAGAGTATGCAGTGAATGGACACAGAGAGCAGATAGAAGCTCAAATAATGAAGAGTGGGTGGTAAATAATAAATAAATAAATAAAATCTTTTTAAAAAGCCCACCAAAAAAAGGATGCTGGATTTTGTTGAATGCTTTTTTGCATCAGTTGAGATAATCACATGGTTTTTTCTTTCAGTTTGTTAATGTGGTGTATTATTATGATTGATATTCTTACGTTGAACCAGTCTTGGATACAAGAATAAATCCCATTTGGTTGTGATGTATAAATCTTTTGATATGCTGTTGGATCCAATTTGCACGTATTTTGTTGAGAAATTTTATATCTATGTTCATTAGAGAGATTGGGCTGTAAGTTTCTTTTCTTATGGTGTCTTTATCTGGCTTTGCTATTAGGGTGATGTTGCTTCATAAAATGTGTTGGGTAATTTTCCCTCTTCAATTTTTTGAAAGAGTTTGAACAGAATTGGTTTTAATTCTTTTTGAATACTTGGTAGAATTCACCTCTGACACCATCTGGTCCTGGACTTTTTCTTTGTTGGAAGATTTTTCATGACAGATTCAGTCTCTTTAAATGTGATTGGTTTGTTAAGTTCTTGTATTTCTTTAGTGTCAGTGTAGGTTGTTTGTGCATTTCTAGGAATTTGCCCATTTCATCTAGGTTGTCTAGTTTGTTGACATAAGTTTTTCATAATATTCTCTTGAACGATACTTTTTATTTCTGTGGAGACAGTCATAACTTCCCCCTTTCATTTCTGATTGTATTTATTTGCATCTCCTCTCTCTCGCTCTCTCTCTTTTTTTTTTTTTTTTTTGTTAGTCTAGCTTGGGGTTTGTCAATTTTATTGATCTTCTCAAAGAACCAGTTTTTGGTTTTGTTAATTTTCTCTTTCTATTTTTTTTCTCAGTTTCATTTATTTCTGCTCTAATCTTTATTATTTCTTTTCTTCTCCTTGCTTTGGGATTGGTTTGCTGTTCTTTTTCTAATTTCTCCAGTCGTTCAGTTAGATCTTTGATTTTAGTTCTTATTTTTTTAATATAGGCATTTAGGGGGCTATAAATTTCCCTTTCAAGACTACCTTCACTGTATCCCATAACTTTTGATAAGTTGTGATTTCATTTCATGTATCTCAATATATTTACTGTTTTCACTTGCAATTTCTTCTTTGACCAACTGATTATTTAGGAGTGTGTTGTTTGGCCTCCATACATTTTGAATTTACCTCATTCCTGTCTGCGATTGATTTCCAGTTTCATTCCATTATGATCTGAGAAGGTGCTTTATATAATTTCAGCCTTTTTATTTTTATTGATAGCTGCATTGTGACATAACACATGGTCTATCCTGGAGAAAAGTCCATGGGCACTTGAGAGGAATGTATAGCCCACTGTGTTTGGGTTCTATCTAATCATGTAAATGGTGTGTTGAAGTCTCCAATGACTATTGTAGGGATGTCTATTTCTCCCTTCAGTTTTGTCAGAGCTTGCCTCATGTATCTTGGGGCATTCTGGTCAGGTGCACATTAGTTATGGCTGTTATATATTCCTGGTGGATTGTCCCTTTAATTAATATATAATGGTGTTGGAAACTGAGGCACAGTGGCCTCTCAAGGAGAGACGTGCTGTCTCCATGACTACGCTTGCAACCTAAGGAATGCAGTGATTTGGGAATTCCCGGCAAATGGGCTGAAGCCGGTAAAAGCTGAAGAAAAAGATGAGCTCATACCTTTTGTAATGTATAGAACACTTATACTTTGTACCTTGAGATAAGATTTTTTTTAAAAAGAAAATTCTTTAGACTATAGGTAATGTTGAGGGTTAATACGTGTTGCTCCTTGATGTCGGGCACACTATGTTAATGCTAATGTTTATGCTTAATGGCACATAGGCTGCTGTGGGCCTGCTTGTAGACACGTACACTGTGGTATATAAGAGCCCCTTGTAATCAATAAAGTTGTCTGATGAGTCTCTACTCGCAGATCCCCTGATCCCAGCTCTCTCGTTCTTTTTCTCTCTCGCTCTTTCTCCTTGTTTCCTCCCCCTTTTCTCTTTCTTTCATTCCCGATACCCTCGGGTCACTGATTAAGTCTCCAACATAATGGTCTTCTGTATATTTTATAACTTTTTTTGCATTTAAAGTCTGTTTTGTCTGATATTAGTGTAACTACTCCTGCTCTTTTTGTGGTTACTATTTGCATGGAGTATCTTTTCCTAACCTTTCACTTTCAGCCAGTTTGTAGCCATGCGTCTAAGTTGAGTCTCTTATAAGTAGCATATGGGTGGCTCATGTTTTTTTATGTGTCTTGGAGAAGGTCTATTCAGATTTATTTTGATTAGGGTAAGCTGTGATTCTTGGACATGTAAGTTCATTTCTTTCATGAAAGTTGAGAATTTTCAGCTATTATCTCCTCAAATACTCTTTCTGCCCTTTTCCCTTTTCTTCTCCTTCTGGAATGCCTGTGACATGTATGTTATTGCATTTCATGTTGTCATTCAAAACCCTGAGCCCTGCTCAATTTTTTTCCATTCTTTTCTCTCTCTGTTCTTTTGTCTTCTCAATTTCAGCTGTTCTGTCTTTGGGTATCACTTATTCTTTCTCCTATCATTTCAAGTCTGCTGTTGTATGTCTCTAATGTGTTGTTGTTGTTGTTTTTAAGATTTATTTATTTCTCTCCCCTTCCCCCCAGCTATCTGCTCTCTGTGTCCATTCGCTTTGTGTTCTTCTGTGACCACTTCTATCCTTATCAGTGGTTCCAGGAATCTGTGTTTCTTTTTGTTGCATCATCTTGTGTCAGCTCTCCGTGTGTGCAGTGCCATTCTTGGGCAGGCTGCACTTTCATTTGCACTGGGCGGCTCTCCTTATGGGCACACTCCTTGCACATGGGGCTCCCCTATGTGGGGGACACACCTACGTGGCATGGCACTCCCTGCGCACATCAGCACTATGCATGGGCCAGCTCCACACCGATCAAGGAGGCCCTGGGTTTGAACTGTGGACCTCCCATGTGGCAGGCAGATGCCCTATCCATTGGGCCAAGTCCACTTCCCTCTAATGTGTTTTCATCTCACCTATCATGTCTTTCATTCCAATGAGCTCTGTTACTTTTCTATTCAGATTTTCAAATTCTTCTGTGGGCTTATGCAATCTTCTTGAGGTAATTTATCTCTTTAGCCATATTGTCTTTCAGCTCATAATTTGATTCTGGAAATTTGTGTGCACCTCATTAATTAGTTGCCTCAAATCCTGCATCTCCTTTGGGGCTTTGATATATCCCTTTTTGGGGGCCATGTCTTCCATTTTCTTAGTATGGCTTGTAATTTTTTGCTGCTGTCTAGGCATCTGATTAGAACAGTAAGTTTACTCAGAAGCTCAATTTCTCTTTCACAGGGATTTAGTGGCAGGAGGCTATGTGTTACTGCCATTCTTTGATTCTTTTTTCAACCTGGGTCTTTAGGATTGTCCCTGTTAGTTGCTCAAAACTGGGCTCTGGACCCAGTAATGGGTTGCAGACCCACTTCCTAGGGGCTTGGGGAGGGAGGCAATAAAAGCTGGAAAAAGCCTCTCTTCCTTCCTTCCTTTTAATTTCCTCACATGCACTTCCTTGGTCTGCCAGCAGATAATGCGCTGGTCAGAGTGTGTTTGCTGCAACAAGGTCTGGATCAATGTAATAGAGGATCCTGCCGAGAGGCTGAGTCTTGTAATTCAAACTTTCTCAGAGACAGTTCTCGAACCTTTGTTGGCAGCTTCCTCCCTTTTCCTGTGTAGGAAATAATTCCATTCTCCTCTGCATCCTCAACAATCAGTCCTGCTTAGTAGAGGGGGAGATTGAGAGTGTTGGATCTCTTAAGTCTGGAGCTGGTTCCTAAGGCAAACACTGGGGCAGCCTGGAAGGGCTGGTGGTACACAGCAGACCAAATTTGTAGGTCAAAAGCTGAGTCAGCCTTAAGCTATGCTCTCTCTCCCCTTTCCTGGGGAGGTAGATCCCTGAGGAATCTATGTCTGTAGCCATTGGCCCAGAGGCTTGAGGACTTAAAATTGTCTTTAGTGTGAGGAGGGTGCTGGCAGTAGCAACCACACTTTTAACTAACTTTTGCCATCGTGATTCTTTTCCTTTGTCTCTCTCTTCTGGGCAGTGTCCAGCCTTCCCCTGGTGTCCTAAACCCTAGAAGATTTTTTCCAGGCTGTTCCTGCCTGTCCTCTAGCTATTCTTCTGGGATAGAAGAGAGTTCTACGTCTTTCCAGTCCGCCATCTTCCTGGAAGTCCCTGCTTATTTCTAAGGAGAAAAATAAAGTTTGGAAGGAAGAATGGGGGAGTCAACAGCAGCGCAAGGGACTTAGAATTTTAGAGAGGCCAGGGCAATCCTTACTGAGAAGGTGCATTTGTGTTAAGATCTGAAGATGCCAAGGGAGAGAGCCATGTATGCAGGAAAAGCATACAAGACTTTGGCAGAAGAAATAGCCAGTGCAAAGATTTGTGATGAGAGAGTGCTTGGTAGGTTTCAAGGAAGAAAGGAGGGAGTGAGCAAATAGGTGTGAAGTAGGAGAGGAGGTTAGAAAGTTAGGACTGGGGGTGCATTTTACAGGAATTTTAGGTCACTGGATTCATTCTGAAAAGGATGGGAGCCATGGAAAGTTTGTAGCAGAGGAGTGACATGATTAACAGACTCACTCTGGTTACTGAGATACAATAGATGTAAGGCAGTGAGGGGGCAGGGAAGAAACAGCGAGACCACGGAGGAGGCTATTGGAGTAATCGAGGTGAGGGGTCATGGTAGCAAGAGAGAGGGTGAGAAGTAATCGTTTTTGGGTCTCTTCTTTAAAAAATCTTTTTATTTTGGAAAACTTCAAATATACATTAAGAAGGGAGGATGTGGAATGAATCCTACCCATCAGTCAGCTTCACCAATCCACACCTGGCCAATCTTATTTTATCCATATCTCCACCAAACACACTAGATGACCTTAAAGAAAACCCCAGATTTATCAGTTCAATTTTAAATATTTCAGGATGTATTTCTGAAAGATAAGAACTTTTAAAAATTGCTATAATAATATAACTAAAATTAAAATATTAATAATTCCCTGAGATCTATAAATATCCACTTTTCAATTTTTTTTCTGACTGACACACACATATATATGTATGTGTGTGTACTTACAGACATATTATGATTGATATCTTCAAATCAGGATCCAAAGTCTACATATTGCATTTGGTTGGTCTTGCCTAAGTCTCTCTAAGTTAAAAGGTCTCCACTTCCTCTTTTTCTTCCCTTGCAGTTCATTTTTTGTTGATGAAAAAAGACACATTCTGGATTTTGCTGATAATATCCCCATCGTGTTGGTCAACACATTTCTTTGTTCCCTGTTTTCTATAATCTGGTCATGAGATATAGAGGAGTTTTTTGTTAGTTTGCTTGTTAAATTTTAAGTTTCATTTGAAGATAGAGTGGTCAGAATTTGCTGGCGAATTCAATGTGGGGTATGAGACACAGAAGTCAAGGATGACTCCAAGGTTTTGTGCCTGAGCAACTGGAAGGATGGAGCTGACACTTTCTGAGATGGAGAAGACCACAGGAGAAGCAGGTTTAGGGAGGGAACAATCAGTTTGGACCCATTAAATTTGAGGGATTTAGAGACACTTGAGAGAAGATGTTGGGTAGCCAGTTGGATATGTGAGCCTGGAGTTCTTAGAAGTGGTCTGGGCAGGAGATAAAAATTTGGGAGTTATCAGCCGATGGACTGACATTTAAAGCTTTGAGACTGTGGATTAGATCACTACGAGAGAAAGTACAGCTTGAGAAAGAGAGGAAGGAAAGTTCAAGGACTGGACCTTGAGGCACTTCAATATTGAGTCAGCAAGATGGAGATGGAACCAGAAGAGGAGACAGAGAAGGGGAGCCAACAAGGTAGAAGGCAATCTAGGAGAGTGTGGTGCCCTGGGAGCCAATGAAGAGCATGTTCCAAAGAGGAAGGAATGAAAAATGGGCTAAATGCAGAGGACAGGTTGACTTGTGCGATGCTCTTTAGACAAATCATGTATGATTAAATGAAAATTTGAAACAAATTTTGCAAGGAAGGATGCTTTTAATGTATAGAGTTTTGGTGAATTGCAACCTCAAAATGACTAGTGAGGTTAGTGGTTAAGAGCGCAGGTTTCCTGGGAGTCAGGAAATCTGGATTTGAATGTCAAGCTCATGACCCTGGGCAATTAATCCACTGAGCTCCAGGATTCTCATCTGTAAAACAAGAATTAATTATAGATCCTATCACGTAGGACTGTTGTGAGGATAACATGAGAGAATGTGAGCAAATTAGCAGGGTGCCTGGCTCATCTTTAGGTGTCCAACAAGTTGTTAGCTATTACATATATCATAGGATGACTCAGGTAAGCACATGACTCTCAGCTACTTTTGCCTAGGCATTAATTAAGAAAATAGAAAAGTCTTCCTTTTAGTTAAATGTGGGCTTTTAGTAGAGAAAAATAAACGACAGTCACAATAGGAATTCTGCAGATAGAATGGTAATTTTAGCACAATTGAGCAGCATGTTAAAAAAAAAATCTCTGAAACAATCATTGCAACTGAACAATGGAAATTTGGACCTGTCTCACAAAGGGAGGGAAATTTTCTTTGACTTTAAAAAGTCTTGGCTTAGTTATTTTAGTTGCTATTGTTATAGGCATCAAACTCCTGTCTGATTTTAAAAGGCTTTGCTTCAGCTTTTATTTGTTCCTCTGTTAAAGCAAGTAAACTCCCAGTGCTTTCCAACAGCATTTTGATTCGGGGTTGCTCTTGAGAAAAGCAGGATATAAGCTTGTCCACAAACCCAAAGCAAAACAAAGGGCCCACACCATTACCATTACCACACATCTGTTGACCAGACAAGCTCACTAAATCTCAGCTGGGTTGGCAGTTCCTTGAGAATAGGAAACTTGTCTTAGATGCCCTGCAACCCCTAGAACAAAGCTGGACGTGGGTTGGATGCTTAAATATGTTAAGTGAAGGATGGAGGAACAAAGTATTTCACCAATTGAGAACAGTAACCCTCTACTGATGTGGCACAATGTGGTTTTGGTGTTAAAAAGTCAGTCAGGTGGTATGGAATTCTCATTCATTATTAGCTGGAGTACAAATGGAGACCACCTATCTGGAAAAGAAATTTGGCAACGTGTAAAGCATTTGAACTCCTTCTGGCTGTGTGTACTGGGAAAAGAATCTCAAATATAGATAATAACTCTAAACACAAAGATGTTCACTGCAATCTTATTTGTATGATATTTTAAAGTAAGAAGCTAAATGTTTAACAAGAGAAAGATAAGTAAGTCTGGTCAGTACCTATAATGGATGGAATATTAATAGTTATTAAAAATAATGTTTCATCCCTTCTTTCTTTCAATATTGAATGTTTACAATGTCTGAGGCACTTTTTGAGGCATTTGGGATACATCAAAGAAATGCTGAGGAATAAAAAGCATAACCTTGTAAAAATATCTAACAAGTGACTCCTGCCCCCACTTCTATGAATCAGCCTGTGAGGGCATGGCCTTGCTGGAGAATATCAAGTAAATAACTCCTGCCCCCTATTCTTATAAATCAGCCTGTGAAAACATGGCCTAGCAGGAAGATATCAAACAACTGACTCCCCCCCCTTCTGTAAATCAGCCCACAGCCTTGCAGCTGCATTCTGCTTCTGTAACCCTGCTTGCAAAATTTCGCCTAGCAACGCGTTAGACAATGAGCAAAAGTTATGTTGATCCCACCTAAAATCCTATATAAACCTATGAAAACTGAAAAACGGGGCTCAGAATTTGGAGACTGACTCTCCTCTGAGCCCATGTGTAATAAATCTGTTCCTCCACCTCTCGTGAGAGCAGGTTTTGGGCTGTGCTGCAACAGAAAAAATAAAGACGCTCTTCTGGTGGTGTTTACATTTTGTGGGGAAGAAAGTGGGAGCAGAGGCTATAGGGTATGGGGTAAATTAGAAGGCCACTTGGTGCTATGAAAGAGAAAGTACAGTAGGTTAAGGGAATGTGGGAATGAGGGTGGGGTGACCAGCCTTCTGTTTAAAATGGGTCAGCGTAGACTTCATCCAGTGGGACAGGGGCAAAAACTGAGGTGAAGGTTGGGACCAGGCAATTATCTAGGTGGCTTACAAGACTGTGATAGTGTGGAATACGCTACTATTAAGAGAAAAGCTGAGTGCAAAATGGTGTGAAAAGTGATTTACACGATGCAATTTAAAAGGAAAAACTGCATAGAAGAGAAAACACCTGGAAAAAAATAGTAAACAACAGTAATAGTTTGTTGGAAGGGTAAGACTTTGGCTGTTGCTTTTGTCTTCTCTCAACTTCTGCAATGTTGAATTTGTCTTTAAGGAGCATGTTCAAAAGTTTAAAAAAAATTGTTTTTTATAATTAAAAAACTACGACTCTTAAACAGAGCGGGCATGTATCCCGGCTCGTGGAGGCCCACCGCGCGCCCCGCCCACCGCGCGCCCCGCCCACCGCGCGCCCCGCCCACCGCGCGCCCCAGCTCACCCTGCTCTCGCGATTGCGGCCGGCAGGGGGCGCGCGGCCTCCGCTCGGCGTTCCAGTGCCCCGCGAATTCCCACAGGGCCCCGCGCGAGATGGGCTGCGCGAAGAGCAAAGACCGGGTGACAGCCGCACCGCCCGAGCGGAAGCGCCGATGGGTCCGCCGTTCGTCAGGTACGACAGGAGCGAAGGGTCTCGGGCGCCGCAGCACCCGCCGGAAGGCCCAGGCCAGTCTCCTGTGGTCGGGGTCAAGTGCCCCGGACCCCTTTCCCTGGCCCTGCACAACGTCGCCGACGTCAGGGTGGAGACTCCCAGAAACGGACGGCTGTGACGGGAGGCCCATCCCCCGACCCGCGAGGCCTTACCTGCCCCGGGCGCTGGAGATGCCCTGCCTCGTGGGAAAATTGTCCTCCCGTAATTTGCTCAAAGGAAAGGAGGCTGGCGGCTGGCGGAGGGGCTGCCTCGGGCGGGTCGCTTGCAGAGAGGTAGGAGGTGCGAGGAGGACTGTTCCGGGCCAAGGACCTGCCCGAAAACGTTTTCAGAAACAAAACCAGGAGGAAGTATTAGCCTCTTTTTTTGCTCGCAGGCTATTTTGAGGGTGTTCTCTTGTTACAAGCACCGTGTTTCAAAAGAAATATTAGAGGTTGTTCTCTTGTTACAAGCACCGTGTTTCAAAAGAAATATTAGAGGTTAACGGACTTAGTCCTGGTGTTCACTTCACCTCACGAGAAAACAGGATCCTGAGGTGAGGGTGGAAAACCCGACTCAAAAAAGCTTTAACACCAAAGGGAGTTCAGGCCTATTTAACTGGAGATTTCGATTGGGTAGGTCTAGGGTGGGGACCATATTTCCTCTTCCCTCTCACCCCCATCCTCTATCACCAAGAACCTTACCAGATAAATCTTCCTCTCTTGTCCCTCTCCCCAACCCTGTCAAATTTAGGCATGTTTCTGACACAGCCATCCCACGTTATTCATTCACCTACCTGGTGAGAAAGATGATTATGTTTTCTCCATTTTACAGATAATATTAGCTAATGTTACTAAGCACTGACAGTGTAGTGCTTAGTTTTATGCACTTCACATAAATAATCTTGTTTCGTCTTCCCAACAACACTGAGATAGCTTTATTATAACCTCCATTTTACAGATAAAGAAACTGAGGCACAAAGAGGTCATGAAACTTGCCCAAAGTCATGCAACTGTTAAGTGGTAGGACAAATCTGTAGAACAAATACAGATGAGGTTATGTGGCTCCAGAGCTCAAGTTCGTTTTACTGCCTCCCGTTTTTACAGATGTGGAAAGTGAGATTCAAAAAAGTAACTTGACCAATTGGTGGAATTATTAAATGCTGTAGGAGCTCTCTCTTTCAGAAGCTTACAGTTTAGTTACAAAGCAGCATATGATGAAAGAAGAGAAGTGGTAAAAACAGCCAAGTGGGGAGGCAGCGCTTAAGGAAGAGAGAATTTGGGCAGGGATGCCTGACGGGGAAAGAACATTCTTGCTGGGGGAGCCGCTATTGAGACCATTCTGGAGATAGAAATATTAGGATATTTATCTTACTGGAGTTGAAGATTTGTGTTGAGGAAAGAACGGGAGAAAAGTTTGTGTGTGGGCAGCTCCTTGTCAAGGTCAGGTAGCTAATTCGTTGTGATTGCTTGAATCTCTTCTCAACTATGCAAAGACTGGGTTTGAACAGCTGTGTCACAAATTTGCCTTTTGTGGACCATCTTCAGTATTTTTCTTATATCTTTAACTACACCACTTTTTTTTTTTTGAAGGAGGTATGGGGGTTTGAACCCAGAACGTCATACATGTGAAGCAGGCGCTCCCAATGAGAGTTGGGTTTTTTTGTTTGTTCATTTGTTTGTTTGTTTGTTTTTAGGAATTACTGGGATGAACCTGAGACCTCATACGTGGGAAGCCGGCACTCAACCATTTGAGCTACATCTGCACCCCAACTACACCACTTTTTTAAAATAATTTTTTTTTAATTTAAGTATACCATACAAACAGAAAAGTGCATTTATCATAATACAGCTTTACTAATTTTTCACAAACTGAACATCATGCAACCAGCATCCTGATCAGAAAACAGAACATTTCCAGTACCCAAGAAGACCTCCTTATGCCTCTTTTCAGGTCATTTACCTACCATGATTTCTAAGTGCATAGAAGAGTTTCTTCTATTTACTTTTTTTTTTTAAGATTTATTTTTTATTTCTCTCCCTTTCCCCCCCAACCCCATTGTCTGCTCTCTGTGTCCGTTTGCTGTGTGTTCTTCTGTGTCCACTTGCATTCTTGTCAGGTGGCACCAGGAATCTGTGTCTCTTTTTATTGTGTCATCTCACTGCATCAGCTCCATGTATACGGCACCACTCCTAGGCAGGCTGCACCTTTTTTTCACGTTTTTTTTTTGCCTTGTGAGGGTGTACTCTTTGCACATGGGGCTCCCCTACACAGGCAACATCCTTGAGTGGCAGGGCACTCCTTGCATGCATCAGCCCTGTGGGGGGGCCAGCTCACCACACTGGTTAGGAGGCCCTGGGTTTGAACCCTGGGCCTCCCATATGGTAGGTAGATGCTCTATCAGTTGAGCCAAATCTGCTTTCCCTATTTACTTTTCGAAACCTACATTTAGCCTCCTTTTAAACCTTAATCTGTAAAACCACTGCTTAGTTCGGGATATTGTGCTTTTTTTTCCTTTACTTTTTTTTTTTTTTTTAATTACTTAGATTATATAATTGTTACAGAGAATATATAGGGCATTCCCATATGCCCCGCTCCCCACATCTCCCACATTTTCCCACATTAGCAACATCTTTTGGATATTTTTCTATACACATATGTATATACCTAGCTACTGAAATTAAAAATGCTCTTACATGTGTTACCTACAAAAATTCTAGAAACCATGTTCTTGGAGTACCACCAATGGTCTGCATACCAAAATTAGGAAACTGGTAGACAAAGCTGTTTCTAAATTCCCTCCCAATTTAAAATTATATGGCTAGGTTTCAAGAAATTGGTTTCTTAAATAAGCAGACAGGATATAGTGTGAGGTTTCTCATAGTCTGGCCTAAGTTTTGATAATGAAGAATGCCGTGATTGCGCTTCAACCAAACATCTGTTATTTATGAGGCTCTGGGGATTCAGGGATGAAGACGGCATGTTCTCAGTCCTTGAACATAGTCTAGTGGAGAAAAATAACATGAAAAATGCAAGCATCATAATGTGTAATCCTAAAAATAAATGGGTACAAAATACTTGGAGAAAATAGCAGAAGGATTTAACCTTGGGGCTTTTGGGGTTTCATTTGTATTTCTGATCTGACATACCTTTCATTCTATTTTAATTAACTCATAAACATGTATTTTTCCTGTTGGATTTTTGAGTATCAGGAGTATTTCTTGTACATTACTGTATCTCCCACAGTCCTTGACACACTGCCTTACAGATAGTTGGGATTCAGTAAATATGTTCCTTATGAAACCATATGTAAATGTGGTTCATATGGCAAAGGACAATTTTTTATGAGTGAGCAGTCTTCCTAAAGCTAATGCTAACACTGATCAAGTTCTCTAGCCAGGAGGAGAAAAGACAGTGTTGCTCAAAGTGTGGTCCTAAGACCATCTGCAAAATAGTTAATTACATAGGGGTGGGATGTTTAGGTTAAAAATGGATTTTCCTGGTCTCCACCCTAAACCTACTAAATCAAGGTGCTAGGCCTGGAATCTCCATTTTTGATGCTTCAGGTGATTCTATTTGAACCAAGGTCTGAGAATGCTAAAGTGAGATGTATGGACCAGGGTGAAAACTGCAGGGTGAATAATGACACTGCATTTTTCATGTCATTTTCTCCTCTAGACTGCATGTTCAAGAGCTGAGATCATGCCTTCTGGGCAGAGTTTCCTGTCCTCACCTATGAGCGGAGGTGTGGGTGGAAATAGCCACTTCAGATTATTGAGGCTAATAAACTGAGTCAGACGTAGTATCAGGAAATTGAAAGCTGTGATTCTTTCCAAAGATCATCCTGAGTGACAAGCTAGGATTCTGCAATCAGAAGTTAATATTACATGATTTTCTAGATAATTGAAGAGAAAACTTGCTTTTACCCATATTAACCAGGTAATTTAAATAAAATTCTGTTCATTATTTGGGTCTTCACAGTTGAATATTCACTTCTTTGTATTAATATGCGCTGAGTATTTTGAGTATTTGTTTAGTCTTTTTTTTTTTTAAGTGTCTTTTGGATTGACAGTTGGACTAAATCCTTAAAAGAAGGGATGAATCTTTATACTTTTTTCTTTACCTTTATAGAACAACAGAGAGTGTTTAATGAATGTTCCTTATATACTGGTTTCAACTCTGAGCGTTCCTTTGCTGGTGGAAACTAGTCTACTTGTATACAGCTGTAAATCATCACGATTTGATATTAAAATAAGCTCTTTGTTACTTCCTGGCTTAAGTGATAATGCAATGGCTTTCAGCTGGTATGGTAGGTGTCCTACCCAGATTTTGATCAATATGTAAAAGTATTTTGTCACAATTGTTTGTGTGTGTGTATTGAAAGTGTGTATATACACACCCTTCAGATGTCAGTGTCTGTTAGATGAAAACTGAACTGAGCAAGTAGTGGGAAGTGGTATAGACTGGGGAACAACTTGTTATGAGAAGAATTAAGAGGTCATATTTGAGGGATTGAAAACTTAAATATTTCCAGAGACAGATGGGTAATATAAATAAGTGAAACATACAGATGGTAAAATAACAGGATGTGGTGGAGACGGGTGAACTGAGGAGAGAATGCCCTACCCAAGGGCAAGGTCAGCTCAGCTCCAGTTGTTGGTTGGGAAGATGAGTGTAGCATTGCCAGATCTTTTGATTTTTCAAGAGAAACTGGAAGTCCTGATTTATTTATTTTTTGACTTCTTATAGTTTGTAAAGACTAACAACTAATTCAAGTAAATAAAACATTGAGGAGCAAACAAGAAAACTGCAGGTAAATATAGAATGTGAATATATAGAAAAAAGTCAAGCTGGCATATATTAAAAATATTTGTATATGTATTGTAGGAGGGGCCACAACAGAATGTTTTTCTTAAATAGCAGCACAATGCAGCAAAATGATTGAGTAAGCAATGTGATGACTATTGTCAAAGTATGGTTTTCAAAAAGTTAAAACCATGATTTTTTTTGCACAAAAGTGAAATGAACATATATAAAAAATTTATTTATTTCTTAAACTCATCAATAAATGAAGGACCCAATAAGATGATAAAACTGGCTTAAAGGAGAATCTAAGGAATAAGAGACTTATACAATCAATCAAATAAATGCTGAATTGAATTTGCTAATATTTATAAAACTGGTTAATGTCCTACAGGGCAATAAAACTGTACTCTTTGGGATTATTAGACAGAAATTAATGAATTATGTGTCAGGACTCTAATAAAATAGTGATAGTAAAGTCAAATGCGGGTACATTCTCTAGAGAACTAAATGATTCTTGGGTGAGGTAATTAAATAACGCACCAGTATGACATCGAAAGGACATTCAGTCATTTTTGTTCTTTTTTGATTCCAAGTTTCAGATACTTTTTTCTTAAGACTATAGATGTTACATTGTAGTTATGTTTACCTTGGAATTATTGCATACTTATCAGTGGTGTTTTAAGGAGCTGATTGCTTCAAATGTGCTGCCAAAAATTCTACTATATTTTCCAGTATGTGCAGTAACCTGCAAAAGGATTAAAACCGCTGTGAGTATATGGAAGACATGCTCTTGTCTATATCCAATTAATGATAGTTTCATTGAATGCTTTATCATGAAGATTTATTTAGAAATGGGCACAGTGCCCTTGGTCATCATATTTTCTTAGGTTTACAGAAATAACCTTAACTATTGGAACAAGAACTAGGTTTTGCTCTTTTATGTATAGAATGATATCAAGGAAGAAGGGGAATAGAAGGAACCAGAACTTAATAAGCAGCTTCCCACCCCAAATCAAGTTGGTCAGAAATATAACACTGGACTAAACAATCTACATGATGGGAGGGCAGGATGCTTGTTGTCATTGTACCCATTCCTTCAACAGGGTTTCATGGGATATTTCTAGATGTAGTTTGATCAACTTGACTGTTAATACAGTCCTCAGGATTTGGCCAGGCTGATCTGGATAAGAGTGTTTGTTAAGGCAGAAGCAGAATGAAAGGATATCTGAACCAGGATTTAGCCCATTGTTTAGTTTCTTCTGTCTCACGAACAGGCCACTGAAGGTCCAGACTGGCAAGGAGAAAAGCATGAGCCAGTACATGCTAAGTAGGTTTTTGGGATACAGTAGCCAGACCAGGCTTGCTAAGTAGTGATACTAGTGTTTATTTAAAAAAAAATAAAGACAAAACCAACAAACAAAAAGCAAATCAACTCTCTGATCTTGCATGTGGGCAGAATAGCTTAGGAGGGGTAAGTGTTAAAAGGGAGATAATTATGTGTGATAATTTTAAATTGGCACTAATATATATAATCAGTTCACACTAGACTGGATCAAACCTCTAACTCCTGGTGAACTTCCTTTTAAGACCAAAGGATGTTTGCCAGGATTAGGCCTCTTCTTAAGCCCTCCTCAGTTGCATATAGAACAGTTTTTTTTTTCTTGTTCCCTGACATGTTAGGCTGCCTTGCTGGAACCTCTTTTTCCCCTTTGAAACTTCTTTTATCTACTTCTAGTCTTTGCCTCTTTGGAATTTTACAAACAGGACATCTTAGGCAGATAATATTGCCATTGTTGTGAGAGAGAGGGAATGGGGACTTTTTACAGAGACTTGGAAAGTAGATATTTCCAGCATCTCTCTTTTTTTTTAAAGATTTATTTATTTATTTAATCCCCCCCTCCCTGGTTGTCTGTTCTTTGTGTCTATTTGCTGCATCTTGTTTCTTTGTCCGCTTCTGTTGTCGTCAGCAGCACGGGAAGTGTGGGCAGCGCCATTCCTGGACAGGCTGCGCTTTCTTTTGCACTGGGCGGCTCTCCTTACGGGGCGCAATCCTTGCTTGTGGGGCTCCCCTATGCGGGGACACCCCTGCGTGGCAGGGCACTCCTTGCACGCATCAGCACTGCACATGGGCCAGCTCCACATGGGTCAAGGAGGCCCGGGGTTTGAACCGCGGACCTCCCATGTGGTAGACGGATGCCCTAACCACTGGGCCAAGAATGTTTCCCCTCCAGCATCTCTTATAGAACATATTTCCCAGTAACGTAGTTTATAAAAGAGGGGACAACTTCTAAGGTTGTCTTATATATTAGATTATATTTACTCATTCAACAAATACTATGCATCTTCTATATGTCAGGTATTGTTTTAGGTGCTGGGATGCATGACTGAACAAGATTACTAACTCTGTACTGTACTCTATTTGTAGTAACTCATTTAATACTTGCCATAATCAGATGAGGAAAATGAGGCATGGAGAAGTAATGTGCTTATAACCAGTACATAATAGAGCCAGGATTCTCACCCAAGAAACTAGAGCTCTATGCTATTCTGCCTTACTTAATGTTCTAATGACAACCTTAATCCCTCTATCGTCTTATAAGACTTGAAAAGAAAGCATTGTTTCCTCATGAAAACAAGCAGTTGAGTTAAAATCAAACTTTTTGCAGGATTGCCAATAACTGGAAACAGTGTGGAAAGGAATATATTTGGTATAGTTCAATCTTATATTTAGGGAGAGGTCAATTAAAAATTAGTCTTAGGAATTCCTAATACTGCCAAAAAATAAATAAAACAAAAATGTACCACACTAATCAAAGAAGTTGCTAATGAAGAAAAGTGTGGGAGGGGGAGGAGGTGGGTATGTGGGAATCCCCCTGTATTTTTGATGTATCATTTCTGTAATCTAAGGATTCTTAAAAAAAAAAAAAAAGACAGGCTTGCTATAAAACAATTTAGCTTCTAAGGATGGTCTCATTATAGGAGCATCTTTACAAAGAGGGCTACTTAGTTGGATCATGGGTCCACAAGTCATCTTTTTCCGTTAGGGGGAGTAAAGAGAGAATTAAAGTCAAGAGAACAGAACTCTAATTTCCGTGTGATTTTGAACAAGTTTCATAGTCTCCCTGGGCCTTAATTTCCTCATTTGAAAAAGAAAGTGAATGGATGTGCCTTAAGTCCTTCCTACCTCTAAAATTCTGTGGGTCTCTCTTCCAGAAAAATTAAACATTAAGCCCCAAAATCTACAGGAAATTGTATAATTCCAAATAAAAGTTCCTAGCATTTTATAGGATTTCACAATATACAAAGTAATTTCATATGTCTAAGACATGTCTTTTTTCCTAGTCTTGGCTCCTGGAATGCATGCCTGAATAACGAGTAAGGTAGTTTAATTCATCCATTTTATGTGGGCAACAGCAACTCTTGAAATGGCAGGGAAAAACTTGTTTTAAAGTAATAAATATATTACGATCCAAAAATGTCTTAAAATAGGAATAGAAGGTAGCTTCTTCAATGTGAAAAAGGACTTAAATGAAAAACACATAGCAAACGTTATTCTCAATGGTGAAACACTGAAAGTCTTCCCTCTCAGTTCAAGAATAAGACAAGGATGCCTGTCTTCACCACTACTATTCAACATTGTACTGGAAGTCCTTTCCAATTAGGCAAGAAAAAGAAATAAAAGGCAACCAAATTAGAAAGGAGGAAGTAAAACTGTATTCACAGATGTCATGATCCTTTACATAAAAGATCCCAAAGAATCCACAAGACAGCTATTATACTGGAACTGATAAATGAATTAAGCAAAGTTGCAGCCTACAAGATGAACATACAAGTATCAATTGTGTCTATCCACCACCAAAAATATTCTGAAATATGAAAAGATCAACAACAACAAAAACACCGCAATCTATTCACAATTCGCAATAGCTCAAAAAAGAGTAAAATACCTGGGAGTAAGTTTAACAAAGGAGGTGAAGAACTTGTACACTGAAAACTACAAAACATTGCTGAAAGAAATAAAAGAAGATCTAAATAAATGACAAGGCATCCTGTGTTCCTGAGTAGGAAGTCTTAATATTATTAAGTTGTCAATATTACCCAAAGGTATCTACAGGTTCAATGCAATGCAATCGAAATCCCAACAGCCTTTTTTGCAGGAATGGAAAAGTTGATCCTCAAATTCATACAGAATCTGGGAGTTCTACGCAGAGAAATTAGGCAAGAAAAATAAATAAAAGTCATCCAGATTGAAAAGGAAGAAATTAAACTTTCTCTATTTGCAGATGACCTGACCCTATTTATTGAAAATCCTGAAAAGTCTACAACAAAGCTACCAACTAATAAGGAAATTCGGCAAAGTTGCAGCATACAGGATCAACACACAAATTAGCGGTGTTTCTTAAAACTAGTAATGAACAAGAGGAAATCAAGAAAAAAATTCTGTTTACTCCATTTACAATCGCAATGAAATAATCAAATATCTAGGAATAAATTTAACCATAGATGTAAACGGACATACATGGAGAGACATTACCAAAAGAAATTAAAGAAGTTCTAAGTAAATGGGATAAGCCAGTCTTCTGTGAAGAAGGAATTTTGTTTGTGTTTGTATTGAATCTGTAAATTGCTTGGGTAGAATTGACATATTTAGTCTTCCAATCTGTAAGCACAGAATATCCTTCCATTTACTTAGGTCTTAATTTCTTTCAGCAGTGTTTTGTACTTTTGTAGTGGACCCTTACTTCCTTCATATACAAAAATGAATCAAACTCCTAAATATAAGACCCAAAACTCTAAAACTCCTACAAGAAAATTTAGGCAAACATCTACAAGACCTTATGATAGGCAATGGTTTCTTATACTTTACACCAAAAACATGAGCAACAAAAGAAAAAAAAAAGTAGATAAATGGGACCACCTGAAAATTAAAAACTTTTATGCATCAAAGAACTTCTTTAGGAAAATAAAGAGACACCCTACAGAATGGAAGGAAATATTTGAAACCATATATTTGATAAAGGTTTAATATTCAGAATGTATAAAGAACTCCTATAGCTCAAAAGACAAACAGCCCAATTAAGAAATGGCCGAATGATTTGTATCGACATTTCTTCAGAGAATATAAATGGCTAATAAATATATGAAAAGATATTCAATGTCATTAGCCATCAGGGAAATGAAAATCAAAACTATAACGAGGGAAGCGGAATTGGCCCAGTGGTTAGGGCGTCTGTCTACCACATGGGAGTTCCGCGGTTCAAACCCGGGGCCTCCTTGACCCATGTGGAGCTGGCCCACGTGCAGTGCTGATGCACGCAAGGAGTGCCATGCCACACAGGGGTGTCCTCCGTGTAGGGGAGCCCCACACGCAAGGAGTGAGCCCCGTAGGGAGAGCCACCCAGTGCGAAAGAAAGTTCAGCCTGCCCAGGAATGGCGCTGCACACACGGAGAGCTGACACAACAAGATGACGCAACAAAAAGAAGCACAGATTCCCGTGCCACTGACAACAACAGAAGCAGACAAAGAACTAACAGCAAAATAGACACAGAGAACAGACAACTGGGGCAGGGGGGAGAAGGGGAGAGAAATAAGTAAATAAATATATCTTAAAAATATATAAAAAATAAAAAAAACTATAACAAGATACCACTTCACACCCACTACAATGGATAGTATTAAAAATATTTGTGTGCCATATGACCTGGCAATCCATTTCTTTATATATACACCCAAAAAAATTGAAGCAGGGATTTGCACGGTTGTTTGCACACTGATATTCATAGAGGTATTATTCACAACTGCCAAAAGGTGGAAGCAACCCAGGCAAAAATCAACAGTTGAATCTATAAACAAAATATGGTATATACACAATGGAATTTGGCCATAAAAAGGAATGGCATTCTGATGCATTTTTGATGAAACTTGAAGACATCACGTTCAGTGAAAAGGCCACAAAAAGGCAAATATTGTATGAAATCACTTATATAAAATAAGCAGAATATGAAATAAATAAATAAAGCCAGAAACTAGAATACTGGTTACCAGAGGTCAGGTGTGGGAATTAATATTTAATTAGTGCTGAATTTCTGTTTGGGGTGATGGAAAAGTGTAAGTAAAAGATGATGGAGGTTCAACTTTGTGAATGTAATCACCACTGAATTGTATATTTGAAAATACATTAAAAGGGAAATTTTAGGTTGTATATAAATTACCAGGAAAAATTTAAAAGCCCATAAAACTGCACAATGCAAAAAGTAAACTTTAATATAAACTATGGGCTATAGTAATAGTATACTATTCCATAGGTGTCACAAGGGTCCCACATTAATGCAAAATGTTAATAATGGGAAAACTGTGTGAAAGGGGAGTATATGGGAAGTCCATACTTTCTACATGATTGTTCTGTAAACCTACAACTGCTCTAATTAAAAAAAAAATCATGTGGAATTGCAATTGGCCCCAAATAGCCAAATTAATATTGCAAAGGAAGATTTCACATTTCCAAATTTCAAAACTTAATACAGGGGAGCAGGTATAGCTCAGTGGTTTGAACTCCTGCTTCCCACGTACAAGGTCCTGGGTTCAGTCCTTGGTAGCTCAAAACAAAAACAAAAACAGAAACAAACTTAATACAAAACCACAGTAATCAAAACAGTGTGATACTGTCATAAAGATAGTTCACATAGACCAACCAATGGAATAGAATTGAGAGTCCGGAAATAAACCCACATATCTGTGGCCACCTGACAGAGCTTGACAAGCTTGACAAGTACATTAATTTGAGAAATAATGATCTCTTCAATAAATGGTGCCTTTAATTTCTTTGCCTAGTTATCCTGACCAGAACCTCCTTTACAATAATGAATAGAGGGAAGCAGACTTGGCCCAGTGGTTAGGGCGTCCGTCTACCACATGGGAGGTCTGCGGTTCAAACCCTGGGCCTCCTTGACCCGTGTGGAGCTGGCCCACATGCAGTGCTGATGCGCGAAAGGAGTGCTGTGCCACGCAGGGGTGTCCCCGTGTAGGGGAGCCCCACGCGCAAGGAGTGCAACCCGTAGGGAGAGCTGCCCATCGCAAACGAAAGTTCAGCCTGCCCAGGAATGGCGCCGCACACACGGAAAGCTGACGCAACAAGATGACGCAACAAAAATAAACACAGATTCCCATGCCGCTGACAAAAACAGAAGCGAGCAAAGAAGAACACACAGCAAATAGACTCAGAGAACAGACAACTGCAACTGGGGGCGGGGGAAGGGTAGAGAAAAAAAATAAATAAATCTTAAAAAAAAAAATAGAAGTGGCAATAGTGGACACCCTTGTCTTATTCCTGATCTTGGGGCAAAATTCACTTTTCACAATCTGTAATGATATTAGTTGTGGCTTTTCCATAGATAACCTTTATCAGGTTGAGGAAGTTCCCTTCTATTCCTAGGTTGTTGAGTATTTTTATCAGAGTTGTTGAATTTTGTCAAATATTGTTTTGGCGTCTATTGTGATGATTGTGTGGTTTTTTCCTTTATTGTGTTACTATAGTGTATTAAGTTGATTGATTTTCATATGTTAAATCAACCTTGCATTCCTGGGGTAAATCCATTTTTTCATGATGTATAATTTTTTTTCTGAATTTGATTTGAAAGAATTTCCTTGAGTTTTGTATATTTTCAAGAGATAATGGTTTGTAGTTTTCTTGTGATGTCTTTGTCTGGGTTGGGTATCAGGGTAATATTAGCCTTATAGGGTGAGTTGGGAAGTATTCCCATCTATTTTTTGTAAGAGTATATGAAAGATGGTTGTTAATTTGCCTTAAATGTTTGGTAGAATTCGTCTATGAAGCCATCTGGACCTGGGCTTTCTTTTGTGAAGTTTTTGTTTGTTTTTTATTACAAATTCAGTCTGTTGTTATCTGTCTTCAGATTTTCTATTTCTTCTTGAGTCAGTTTGGGTAATCATGTCTTTCTAAGAATTTGTGCATTTCATATAGGGAATCTAATTTGTTGGAGTACAATTGGTCATGTGGTTTTTCTTTTTTAGACTGTTGATATGGTAGATTACATTGATTGATTTTTTAACATGTTGAACTGTCTTTGCATTCCCTGAATAAATTCCATTTGCTTATAATGTTTGCTTTTTATATATTGGTGGATTCAATATGCTACTATTTTGTTGTGGAATTTGTGAGGGATATTGAGCTGTAGTTTTCTTGTACTTGCTTTGTCTAGTTTGAGTATCAGGGTAATACTGTCTTATAAAATGAGTTAGAAAATGGTCCCTCCTCTTGTATTTTCTGGACAAGATTATGTAGTTTGGTAGGGTAGCATTTATTAAGTTTTTTTCTGGTATTCTTTGCATGCATGTTTGCGTGAGAAAATACTGCTCAGATGAACTTCTACCTGGAGAGAACTAGAATCATTGAGACAGTTTCTATCATGCCCTGCTGTTGGTCACATTCACAGAACATTTTAGTGTAGTATGACATTTACATTTATTGGCTTTCCTTAATGTTCATTAGATAACATAAAAAATATGAAATGCAAAAATATTTATTCTGTATACTACAGTGTCCAGCCATATAATTAGATATCTATGCTTAGTGAAATCATGAGAATTAATGGTCTAGTGTTGGTGAGAGACCTTCTTTCTAGTTAACTCTTTTTTTTTTCCTTTTTTAAATTTTTTTAAATTTTTTTATTTTTTTAAAGATTCATAGATCACAAAAAGTGTTACCTTAAAAAATACAAGAGGTTCCCATATACCCCACACCCTGCCCCAACCCCACTCCTCCCAGCTCAACCTCTTTCATCATTGTGGCACATTCATTGCATTTGGTGAATACATTTTGGAGCACTGCTGCACCGCATGGATTATAGTTTACATTATAGTCTTGATTACTCTTTTCCTGATCCTCCACATTCCATCAATCAGAAGTCTTTTAGACTCTGCCACCAAACTATAAGGATTACAATCACTTTCTATCATTTTTATTATCATCACCCTAGTCTGGTTCACCTGGACTATTGTAATAGTTATCAAATGTTCTACCTGCTTCTTCTTGTTAAAGTACAACAGCAATAAAATGTAAACTTATGACTTTCATAGACAAACATGTTTCAAAGGTTTCAGCCAATTCATTAATTAATGCAGGGACCAGTAAGATTTTAAATCTAGCCCAAAGTCCATTTAAAAAACAAATGTTTATAGGTAATGTAAGAATATGATTGTTGGGTTAGATACAAAACTGGATAATATCCAACAAGACCATAATTATAACCTTTGGGGTTATCCATTACACTGGGAATGGCACAAAATTGTTTGCCTCTCTACTGGGCAGCAATCTACAAAATAAACTCTGTCACTACAGACTTGTAGAATAGCCCAGACAATAGAAAGTCATACCCAGCACTTCACTGAAAGAACATCCAGTAACCTATTTTGCCTGTTCCAAATTTTGGTTAATTATTTTTGACACACTCTTGTCCTTCCCTCTATACTATGTATTTTTTTTATTCATTTTTAAAAAATATTACATTAAAAAAATATGAAGTCCCCATTCACTCCCACCACTCCCCCCACAGCAACACTCTCCCCCATCATCATGACATATCCATTGCATTTGGTGAGTACATCTCTGGGCATCACTGCACCTCATGGTCAATGGTCCACATCATAGCCCATACTCCTAGTTAACTCTTAACTGGTATATAGTATGTGTGTGTATGTGGGAGGGATATTTAGTCATTTTCCACAGATTCCTTTTATATTTTAATGACTATAATTCAGGTTTTATAGTGGGTAAAATCTGAAGTAACACCTACATTTTCTTCCATGTTTTTGCTTTATGTCCAGAAAAGACATTTTTGCAGAAATTTTGACATACTTAGACCAAATTTTGTATTTCTATGAAGAAATTGAAGTCTAGAGGGCATTAAGTCTAGAACATCTCTCTCACAGCTGGGAAAAGTCTGGTTTCTTAAATCATTTTTAAAAGGTAATATACTGAGGTAAACTTCTGAATATTCTTATTTTATA
This sequence comes from Dasypus novemcinctus, assembly GCF_030445035.2. Taxonomy (NCBI): domain Eukaryota; kingdom Metazoa; phylum Chordata; class Mammalia; order Cingulata; family Dasypodidae; genus Dasypus; species Dasypus novemcinctus. The sequence continues at coordinate 88,669,145 of NC_080684.1, forward strand.
AAACATATTTTATGTTTTTATACTTCTAATTTTTAAATGAAAGTTCTCTGGGTATTGCCTTAAAAATTATTTCCTTATCTTATTAATGGTCAAAGGAGGTTGGATCATTTCCTTTCTTCCAGTTGGTCCTTCAATAACCATTCCATGTTGCCTGTTGTAGACCCTTACAAGGACAGTATAACGTCACTTCAGAACACACACACACACACACACACATAGTCTGCTTCCAGTGGCAAAACACTTTAATTGCTGGCATAGTTTCTACCATACCATAAACCAGTTATTTGGGGAACAGCTATTTCCTTTAAAATGTGTATTCTCTGGTTCATATAGCCACTGAATCATGGACAAGGCACATAATCATATCAGAATACAATTGTGGAGTGAAGTAAGTGGAAAATTCCATCTAGGCAAAGACCCACAACACAAAAAGTTTTCATTTTAAAAAAATTTTCTTATTAAAGTTAATAGATCACAAGGAATGTTACATTAAAAAAACATAGAAAAACAAGAAACAAGAGGTTCCCATATAACCCACTCCCCACCGCATCATTTTTGTAAATTGTATTTTTTTAAGATACGTACATCACACAAAAAAGTTACATTAAAAAATATAAGAGGTTCCTGTATACCCCTCATCCCCCTACCCCACTCCTCCCCCACCAACAACCTCCATCATCAATGCCACACACTCATCGCACTCGGTGAACACATTCTGGGGCACTGCTGTACTACAGAGATAATAGTTTACCCTGTGGTCCACACTCTCCCCCAGTACATTCAGTGTGTTATGGCAGGATATATAAGGTCCAGCATCTGACCCTGCAATATCATTAAGGGCAACTCAAAATTCCAAAAAAAGGCTTAATTTTAAACTTCCACTAAGAATCCTTTGAAGGAAGCGCAAGCAGAAGAGATACAACCAGGATGCTACAGTCCTTTTTATAGAAGTTGGCTTCTAACATAATTAGTACTTCAAATGGTAAGTTATTTTAAAGAACTAACAACCCCTTTTAAGGCTAAAAACAAACAACCTTCCTAGTGTTTTATTTCATTTTGGTAAATAAATAGTACTGAAAAATCAAGATGTATTCATTATTTTCAGCTTCAGAGATTGATCTTGTCCTGAGGAGTCTTTAGTCTTCCTTCCTTGCATTGTTTCCACAAATACTTCTGTTTCAATTTTTCAGCATGTCTCATTCCTTACAGACTTTAAGAAACACATAAATTAGCTTCTTGTCTTCTTTACTTTATAGATAATTTCATCCTTGTCCGTTTAAACTTTCCCACTCTTAGGTCTTTTATGAAATAATTTCGTACTTGATGGAGTCTCATTAGACCAAAGTTTAATAATACTCTGTGAGTCTTATGGGTTGAATAAAGCACTATTAAAATTATTAATTTTTTAAAAATCTGAGAGTCGTTGTGTGTTTGCAAAACTATATGCAATTGAACTGAATAGTTTGTTAAGAGCTATTGAATCTGCAAAAATCCATGGTTTCTTTTGACATCTTGCAGTCCAGAGGCTTGTAACTGCAGGCAACACAGTAAAAACATGTACATGACAATCTTATAAACCAGAAAGTGATGATGATGTGGAGTGCTAAAAATTAAAATCATCACACTTGAAGTGATCCTGTTGCTTATTAATAGCAAAAATTCAAGTTCTAACAAGTGGCAGTTTCAGCCTGTGTTTAGTCTTGCCATTTTGCTTTCCCCTTTGTTTTCCTGCTTTGAAGTTCATAGGTAACTTATCCTTTGAATGGGGTAAACCTCTTGGCCTTATCCTCTGAAAAGTCTAATGAGTTAACTGTGATAATGATCTGCTGCTGCTTTTTAAATTAGTTTTCCTCTATTAGACTGCCACAGGGGTGCTAATGCAAAGTACCAGAAATCTGTTGGCTTTTATAAAGGGTATTTATTTGGGGTTAAAAGGGTTACAAGGCCCTAAAGAGCCCAACTCAAGTTTGCTTTCTCACCAGTCAATTGCCTCGTGTTGAGGCACAATGGTCACTGATCTCTGTAAGAGTTCAGCCTTCTTCCCCTTTGGGCTTCCTTTCCCTCAGCTGCAGACTGGCATAGGGTTTGTTTCTTTCCCGCCTTCTCTATCAGTCTTGGCTCTCTTCCCAAGGTCAGCTGCAAATAATCAGGCTAACAGCTAATCTCTCCCCTGGTGTCTTCAAAAATGACCGAGTTCTTTCTCTTCTTGAGTGAGTGTCCATTTATATCAGCCCACCGAGGGGGCGGGAACTCAACTTGAGTTACACCTTATTGGCAGAGCACAATCAGAAGCCCTGAATTGATTTTATCAAGTAAACTTAATTAGAGGCCCCTCCCTAAATTTAGTACAATCAAAGGGTATCACACCCAGAGGAATAAATTGTTTACAAACTAAAAATTCTCTTTTTGGGATTCATAAATAACCTCAAACTGTCATGGTTTCTTTGTCCACATGATGGAAACAGGTCTTTGCAGCCTTTTGCAATGTATAAAGATCAAGAAATGAATATGTCTTTTAGGAGGAGTAAATTTTGTGTGTATGTATTTTGTTTTAAGTGGTAGGCACGTAAAGAGTAGCCTATACCTGCCTATACAAAACCCTATGGGGTTTTGGAAGAGAATACGAACCTGTGTTCACTTCACTTAGTTTTATGAGAAGATCCTTCTTTCCTCCCTTCTTCCCTTCCTTTTTCCCTCCCTCCCTCCTCTCTCACTCTGTTTCCCTCCCACCATTCCTTTTCTTCCCTTCCTTTCCTTCCTAGATGAAAATTTTAACTCCTATTGAAACCCCACTTTTCACATATTCTTTTTTCTTTCAGACTCTTAAAAATTCAAAATATTTCAGATGTCAAGAGTGGGTTTCAAAACTTTTAGTCTCAAGACTCCTTAACTCTTAAAAATTATTGAGGGACTCTACAGTGAAAAAAGCAAAT